>NW_028270174.1:29569741-29876745 GCF_037043375.1 Chiloscyllium plagiosum | reverse complement strand
CATGCTGTATGTCTATGATAATTGGAGGTAAACAAAGTCTGTGCCAGGAATATCAACCTTCTGCATGGCAAGTGTGAATCCAGATGACTTCAACGACAATAAGGTTTGCTGTCAATGTAATGTCTAAAACGATCATGTCTACACAAGTTTAACTGAATGTGACCACATACACACTGGATGATAAGAGAGATCCTGTTTGAGACCTTACATTCTCAACTCCCGGATCCATCTCATTCTGACATTATCACAATGTAGGGCCTTTCACACATGTTCAGTGCCTATTCTTAGAGCAAAGGTCTATTTATTTACTTTTCCGAGAAGGAGCCTACAGGATGTCAGCACCAGAGAATTCCAATAAAAAATATTGAAAGAGATAATTGTATTCATATCATCAAGGCAGCACATCCTCAGAAGGCCTGTTTTCACTTTTTTCAATATGTCAGTTGGTACTGACCCAAGAGTTGGATATCTATCAGGCTCCTCTAGTTTTAAACATTGTTTGCACAAAACAACTCTTGAAAGTGCAGTGTGAAAGCCTCAAATCAAGAACAATGTGAAAAGCACCGTGTTGATACCTTGATTAAGCTTGAAACTAAAGGGCGTTGGTCATTAACTAACTCAATAGAATGTGAATCGAAAAGTAGTACATTTTTTGTAGGTTTTGTGTGTGTACAGTTGCTATGCAATGCATAAGTGCAGGGATACATGAAATGCGTTCATTGATATAACAGTAGCAATAACAACATAAGAACTAGGGACAGGAGTAGGCCATCTGACCCTTTGAGCCTGCTCTGCCATTCAATATGATCATGGCTGATCTTTTCATGGCCTCCACTCCACTCACCCATCCTCTCTCCAATACCCTTAATTCCTTTACTGTTCAAAAAATTATCTATCATAGCTTTAAAAACATTCAATGAGGAAGCCTCAACTACTTCACTGGGCAGGGAATTCCATCGATTCACAACCCTCCAGGTGACTAAGTTCCTCCTCAATTTGGTCCCAAATCTGCTTCCCCTAATTTTGAGGCAATGCCCTCTTGTCCTAGTTTCACCCACCAGTGGAAACATCCTCTCTACCTTTCATCTTATCTATTCCTTTCATTATTTTATGTTTCTGTAAGATCCCACAATCAGCATACTTGTTTCAGATGGAGAGCCACAGGAGACTCCTGCACCACCTCGCTACCTCTCCTGCCATTTCGAGCAGCCAACCATCGACCTGACTGTAAATGCAGTGTCTCCACTTCCTGAAACTGCCCTCCGTCACACCTCTTTGCTCTTGTAAACTCCTCATTGCCTCTAACTAAATCAGAGAATCCCTACAGTGTGAAAGACAGACCTTCGGCTCATTGAGTCCATACCAGTCCTCCGAAGAACATCACACCCAGACCCAACAAGAGGTTCAACTCCCTCCTGAGGTGTATCATAACCTTTTTAGATAAGTTTTACCCGCCAGTGGAAATATCCTCTCTATCTTAAATCTAGTCCCTTTATAATTTTATATGTCTACAAGATCCCCTCTTATTCTTCTAGACCCGCCCCTCTCATTCTTGTTAGGTTCTGTTGGACGAAGCATCAAATAAAGTAAAAGTAAAGTCCTGCGGATACTAGACATCTGCAATAAGGACAGAAACACTGGAGAACCTCCGCAGAGCTGACAGTTTCTGTGGAGATGGAGTGTGGTGATTGGTCAGCTGGATGAATTTTGTAAAATATGAATAAGGACTGAAAGAACTGTGGATGCTGAAAATCAGACAAAAAAACCAGAAGTTGCTGGAAAAGTTTAGGTCTGGCAAGATCTGTGGAGAGAAAGCAGAATCAATGCTTCCGTTGGGTCGAATGACCCTTCCTCAGAATCTTTCTGACGGTTCTGAGGAAGGATCACTCAACCGGAAACGTTAACTCTGACTTCTGTCCAAAAAACAAAGCTGCCAGATATGAGCTTTTACAGCAATTGATTTTTTATCTTCTTATAGAATATGAAATCTGTAATTGGGGCTGTAAGCCTAGTGCAGTGAGGGAGTCCTGGGTTGACAGATGTAAACAGAAGTGTCTGGGATTCTACTCACCTGGCTCTGAGCTCGCTTGGTCAGTGTCATGTACTTTGCACATGTAAATAAAGGGTGACTTGGTGATGGGATACCTGCCTCTGTGGAGTTATTTCAGAAAGTGGGGCTGTTCTTCAGAGCAGGCATTCCAAAAGTGTTCAGAAGACCATAAATTAATTAATCTAATCTATTTTCTACGAATAACACACCTACAGAAGCTTCCCTTCCCACATGCAGTTGAACATTCTGATGATGAAGGAGCAGCGCTCTGAAAGCTAGTGACTCCAATTAAACCTGTTGGACATGTGTGATTTTTAACTTTGTACACCCCCAGTCCAACACCAGCGTCTCCAAATCATTCTGATATTTCCATTCCTATGTTTCCCCTGCGTGGCCTATCTTGATATTCTTGTGTCAGCATCTCTAAATACAATACTAAAGGTCTATTGGAGACCGTACTAAACTGGCCAATTTGCTAGTTCCTGTATTAGATTAGATTAGATTACAGTGTGGAAACAGGCCCTTCGGCCCAACAAGTCCACACCGACCCGCCGAAGCGCAACCCACCCATACCCCTACATTTACCACTTCACCTAATACTACGGGCAATTTAGCATGGCCAATTCACCTGACCTGCACATCTTTGCACTGTGGGAGGAAACCGGAGCACCCGGAGGAAACCCACGCAGACACGGGGAGAATGTGCAAACTCCACACAGTCAGTCGCCTGAGGCAGGAATTGAACCCAGGTCTCCGGCGCTGTGAGGCAGCAGTGCTAACCACTGTGCCACCGTGTATTAAGATCTCCACAAACTGCTGTTTGTGCTCTTTGTGTTCTGCCGTACCTTTATGCTAATTACAGTACCTGCCACTTACTGATTGTTTTCAGAAACGTGCAATACCATCTGTCAGAGGCCAGTTGCTCTAGTATGCCATCCAGTTACAGTGCAAAATGAAAGAAGCTTATGTGGGTCAACATATCTTAAAAATAAAATGGAAGCAAACTAATATACGACCACATTTCAGTAAAACTGTCCCTGCAGATTCTGCTGCACTGCACTAGACTACAAAAGGATACCAAAGACACTGCTAGATTGATACGAATTTGTTAGATGCTACTGCGAATTCTTCATGCAATCACTGGATTTACAGATCTTCCAACAAGCTTGAGGTTAAAAATTGAAATCCCAGTTTATTCATAAGAGTATAAATCTTGCAGGGCTCTTATGATATCCATGTTTGCAATACTGAGTGCCGTTAGAGTGCGTTCTCTGAAGGCAGACAGCAAGATCATGAAAAACAAGGTACAGTGGTGCTGGAGATCTGAAATAAAATTCAAACCTCCATTCGTCAGGCAGTGTCTGCGGAAAGAGATTCCTGGAGTTCCAGTCATATTGGACGCAAAACTTTAACTTTGTTTCTGCCTCTCCAGCTGGTGCCCCAGACCTTCTGAGTTTCTCCAGCACTTTCTGTTCTTGGATCATTGTGAATGCAGTTAAAACCCATTGTCTTATGGGAGTGTGTCAGTATTTCAATAGCCAGACGTTGAAAAATGGGGTCTGATCGTTGTACGTTTAGAAACTTTTATTTGCAAAAATATTCATTATGATCTTCAACCAACACTTAGTTTCGAGTGTTCTGACAATTTATTTAAGTACACAGGCTCTAAATGTTTATTCCCTGCTGCATATGCAGGTTAACTTCCAAGGGCCTGATTTGAGAAATGTCTGTACTGGACTTTGCAGGTTTCTGTGTAACTAAGAGGAAATGTTATCTCCTCAATAGCTTCTCTTTCAATTTGATCCAACAATCTGAAACATTTTAATTTAAAAATATAATGTGTTTTGACACACCTCTGCAGCCATCACATCTTGAGAAGCGACTTGAACTTAGGCCTTCTGCCTCAGAAGTAGGGGCACTACCACTGTGCTACAAGACTCCTTCATGTGAGAGCAGACTGATACTTGCTGGCTAGTTGTCAACAGCTGCTGATTTTGAGACTCTCGTGTATAGAAATCTTCACCAAAAGAGACCATTTCAGTCACCCTGTTCAGGGGCATTTTGACACATCTCTGGAGTAAGTGGGACTTGAACCCAGGTATCATGATTCAGAAATACAAACACTACCACTACACCACAAGAGCCCTCCATGTGAGAGCAGGGAAGTTCCCCCATTAACCCACCCCACCTGAGTAAAACTAAATATCTAAGTGCATTAAGTGAACATCAAAGTCATGGCTGTATTTGGAGCCCATCCTCTGTTAGAAGTGCAGCTATCAAGGTATGTGGTGGCTTTCTTTTTTGGCTTATCTTTAAACTTGCAGCTTGTGGACTGCAGTGGTTCAAAAAGCAGCTCACCACCAGGTTATCAAGGGCAAATACGATGGGCAAGAAATACTGGCCAGCTGGCAAAGCCCACATCCTACAAGTGAAAAAGAAAATCTGGAAAGCCTTGAAAAATTGAAAGATAAGGAGGTCATTTTCCTTGTGTTCATTGGACGGGTGTGACAGCAACTAGGCCACCTGCTTGATAAGGAGTGCAAGAGGCCTGAATTATTCACACGGTTAGGTCACACGAGGAACTGTCCGTGATAATCAGAGGAGGAGCAGGGTCAGTCAGCTCCCACATAGAAATGAGCCAGGGATGCGTCTTTAAGAGGAGGCCTGCAGCGATTTCCGAATGGGCAGGAGGAGAAGACAGCATTGACGGCAACCTGCAACGGCTCCTTTAAGGACCATTGGTTCATTGCCTCGCACGAAGCTGAACTGGGCAGAGCGTGTGGAAAATGAAAACTGCCTCAGGGTCCGAAATATGGCAGAGGATGCTGATTTAAGAATGTAATGAGGCTCCAGCTTGTTTCGGGCCAAAGCCGGCTGCCTATTCCAGGGTCTGTCAAATTGTACAGGCCAGTCTTGAACATGAAGACAGCAGCAGGATATTTTTTGGAACAAAAGCGTCTTGATTCTGCCCCCTTTGCACTGTTGAAATAAAATCATCAGGTTGTCTTTCTGAGAGTAAGAACGATTTGACATAAGTGTTTAAAAATTCGAAGATGGTGGAATATGTTAGGGAAAGCCATTTCCAGTGACAACGTGCTCTAGGATGAGGGGATATGAAATTAAATGAGAGATTTAGAACAGAGAACAGGAGAAATATTCTTCATAATAAGTTGTGAGATTGCCAATGTTATTATCAGTGTTAAGTATTAGAGTAGAGACCATGCTAACTGTTAAGAAAGTGTCCAGTAAGTGGTTGATGAGCAGGGAATAAAAGTATATCGGAACAAGCTGGGCACACAGAATATAACAACTGTTTGATTAGAGCGTAATGTCAACATGGAGGACATGGATTGAATGGCTCATTTCCATTTTGTGATTTTGATATTTCTATTTCCTCCTTTTCGCAATCACCTGATGGTTGATATTTGCTGAGGTACCACTCACATTCCCATTTTCATATATAAATCCGAACAATGGGGACAAGATATTAACTGAAGATGGCTGTTATTGCACCTCAAGTTGAGACTGTACTTAGTCAACAAACACAAACTCTTCTGGTAGATATTGCTTGACAGCAATGAGGAGTGGAAGTTCAGCAAATTATTTTCTCATAGCATCCCTACAGTGTGAAGTAGGCCATTTGGCCCATCACATCCACACCGACCCTCTGAAAAACACCCCATCCAGTTTCACACACCTCCCCCAACCTGTAACCCAGCATTTCCCATGGCTAGGAGAAAGTGAGGTCTGCAGATGCTGGAGATCAGAGCTGAAAATGTGTTGCTGGAACAGCGCAGCAGGTCAGGCAGCATCCAGGGAACAGGAGAATCGATGTTTCGGGCATAAGCCCTTCTTCAGGAAAGGGCTTATTTCCCATGGCTAATCCACCTAGCCGACTCATCCCTGGATACAATAGCAATTTAACATGGCCAATCCACCTAACCTGCACATCTTTGGACCGTGGGAAGAAACCTGAACACCCGGAGAAAACTTGCACAGATACGTGGTGAGCGTGCAAACTCCATGCAGAGTCGACCAAAGCTGGATTTGAACCTGGCTCCCTGGCATTATGAGAAAGCATTGCTAACCACTGAGCCATCATGCTGCCCTATTCTCCTTTGTAACCTGGAGAGACAGTAATGCCCATTTGTATCTCTCACTTTTGTTATGGACTAGACCAAACCCCTTGAAAGTATGTTAAGAAGATAGCCTAGACCTAACTTTTTCTTATTTTAAAGGTAAATGTAAGGCATTGCATTCCAGATGCAATTGGATTGGTCAATCTACTTGACTCTAAGCAAAACACACTTTATTTTAGTTAAAATACAGACAAAATATAAAGAAAATAATTGGTTTAATTGCAACTCTATTGAAATGCTTAACAAATTATATGTTAGCTACTAATTAGCTGTTCCAATACAGTAACATCCCATAAACACACTCTTGGCAAAGGCAAATTCAGTAAAATAGATTGTTCTCATGTAATTCTAGCAGCAGGAAGAGAACCTCAGCCTTTAGCTGTGATGGGGGGGGTGGGGGTGAATAAGAGCTTCTACATCCAGCTTTAAGACCGCAGCAACTGCCGAATGCTAAAACTAAAACTCCTGGTTCTGTGGGAGCTTGACCTCACTCATTCAGACTGCCTCTATTGTTCCAACTTCAAAACATAAACCTAAGGCCTCACAAGCTGTTTGCTTTAATGGCTTTGAGCAGACCGCTTTGTATCTCTGTCTCAACCTTCCTTCACAAAAAATATCAGACCAAAATACACCTCTTTAAACCATAGTATTGTCACACTTGGTGAACTCCACGGATTGCTTGCTCCACACAGAATTGTGCCTGATTCTGGGATCTTCCTGTACTGTCTGGGTCAGTTTTTGAGCTTTTAGCATGCTGAGCCTAATTTGTCGAAAATTATTTAACATCATCAGCCACTCAGATGCTCATCATGAAGTCTTGTGGGTCAAACCAAAACTTAAATCTGTGTTACACGTTCAGGGTAATTTGTATGTGTCTCAAGCTGCTGATACCGACAGAATTGGATTTTCGTTAATCGCACAATGAAGTAACAATGCTGAGAACAGCCCTTTTCAAACCTTACAAGTTAACAAGTTGCAACAGGACAAGCCAGACATTGAAATAATAGTGTGCGCGCCATAGGCTCAATTGCTAGAACTTGTAGGTCACATGTGGTGAGCAGGTGATGGTTTGAACACTCCTACATCAAAGAGCATTTGATGTAGATATTGTGACTTTTATTTTTCAGATGTTTAACCATAGCTGTCCCTTCCTAAGTTTGTAGTTGAAGCCAGGCATCAGCCCATTAAAAGATGGAAGTGGAGTACAGCGTTGACAAGAAATGGGATTGTCAGGTTTCATAATTAATACCGGCAAGCATCTATGATCGAGTTGCCATTAGAGACCTAATTCTGCCTCTCAGAGGAAGATGCCTTCTGCTATTTCCAGTTCTGGCATTTTCTGACTCAGAGCAGTGTGAAGTTGAAGACCTTTTGAGTGCTGAGATGAAGCGGCTGAGGTTGATTTTGTAATCTGGTTCAATGTTTAGTTCACAGGCCTCAGGGGTAGCAAGAATCCAGGTACTTAACATCTGAAATAGGCGCTCGAAATACTCAGCAGGTCTGGCAGCATTTGTGGAAGAGATTAGTATAGGACAGGATTTTACAGGGATCCAAGCGACGTGTTATGGTAAGATTCATGGTGTAATCAGAGGGGAAGTCTGGCAAGGCTAACATGGACCTTGGGACTGATCTGCATCATCTTTTATGCCTTTTGCATGTGACAAGGTGACATAGCAGCCAGTTACTCATTAAGGGAGATTATTGCTTGTTAAACTTCTCGTTGATGATACAATTCACCTTATTAATATTCAGCTTCCTCTCTTACCAAACAAGTGAGACATCGAGAAAACCCGAGGTGGAAATCAGAGTGGGTACCGTATCCATGAACATTGGCATCCAATATTTGCCAGTCTTGCCTTGCCATTTAGTGAAGACACCGAAGAAGGAAGGTTGTCATGATTGTCAGCAAGTCTTGGTCAAGGAGAGATAGCCTTCAGAGGGTTGGGGAGTCTTGATACGTTAAGTCTAGATTACCGGTCCGTGGGGCTGAGGCACAGTCACTCAACCACTCTGGGCAGTCACAGTCAAGATACAGGGGTGAGAAGCTGGATGTTGGGCAGCCCAGGTGGGTCGTTGTTCAAGGAGAGCTGCTTTTCACCTTGAATGAGAGAGAGGTGTGTACTAAGAAAACTGAACATGGGTGTCAAAGCTACTGTATTGGGTCAGGTGGGAGGTGCACTGAGTGAGTGAGTTGGCAGCACAGAGCATGTAGGCTTGGTAGTGGGGGTTTGAGCTGGGTAAGGGTGAGTGGGAAAGATGTCACAGGCAATAGTGCCAGTGGTAGAGCATGAGCCTTGGAGGCAGGTGGGTACAGTAGTAGGGATAGAGTGAGCGTGAGGTTTCGGAGAGAAGATGGTGGGATCTACGCTGGCAGATCGGAAGAGCTCCGGACTGCCAGTGCTTGTCCAGGTGCATTCCCAAAGATCTGCTGAGTGGAGAGTTGTTCCAGGAATGAGGTGGTACAATTCGGCTCAAAATGGGCACGTGGGACACCATGGTGGTGGTAGGTAGTTAATACGGTGGGCTTGGTAAGAAGTGGTGAGAAAAGTTGCCAGGTTTTGTGGCAGAAATCCCTACAAGTGATTAGATGTGCAGAGAAACATCGGAAGTAGGAGAAGAAGGAGGTAATTTGGCTCCTTCTGCCTGCTCTGCTATTTATTATGATAATGGTTGATCATTTCAATTCAAACACCCATTCCCGCTATTCGCACATTTTCTTTGATCCCTTTGGCCTGAGTGTATAGCTATATCCAACTGATTCTTGAGACCATACAATATTTTGGCCTTGACTGCTTTCTTGGAAGCAGCGAATTCCACAGGCTCACCACTCTCGGCTGAAGACGTGTTTCCTCATCTCAGTCCGAAATGGTTTACCCTATATCCTTTGACTGTGACCCCTAGTCCTAGACTCCCTTGCCGTTGGGAACATCCTTCCTGCATCTACCTTGTTAGAATTTTATAGGTTTCTATGAGATTCCCATCTCATTCTTTTGAAGTTCAGTGAATATAATCCTAACCTCTCCACATAACATCAGTCCTGACCTCCCAGGAATCAGTCTGGTAAATCTTCATTTGCTCCTACTTTAGCAAAAGCATCTTTTTCTCAGATAAGAACGCAACGCAAACAATAGTAAAAAGAAATACAAGATTCAGCCCAAAGTTAATTTTTCAGGTCAATGACCTTTGAAGTTCACGTTTTGAATCCAAATACCACCCCACTTAGCCTTACACCATTACCATTTTATCATGTAATCTATCCTGTCTTCTAATCTCTCTCAATCCATCCTTTTAAACCTGTTACATCTGACGCCACTTCCAGTTCTGGTGCCTAATCTGGTGAATATATCCAGCACATTTTATGAAGGAATCAAGAAGATTATGTTTCTGACCTAGAATACATTGCTGGCCAATTTCTTTCAGATTACCATTATATAGTGTTTACTTATCAGTTTCTCGGACTTTCTAAGGCTGTTGCACCAGAGTGACAGCAGATTATGGAAGAACCCGTGGAGAAATTTATATTATGTTTGAGTAAAAATGGGCCTTGGAACATAAAATGATGCCCAATCGTCAAATGCAGTGGATCTTGCGGGACCTTGCTTAGACAGATGCTGTTACCTTGTCTATGTTCAGGGATCCCATAAGTCCAGAAACCTCTTGGTAAAGCTTTGGCATATTTGCCATCTTGTACTATCTCCAACTTGAAAACCAATCTAAGGCCCAGTTTTACCAAATGGTAAATTGAGCGAGTCTCCGAGTTACTTCAAATTAGTTTATGCTGAGTTTGGAAACTCCATTTGGTCTTTACAATTGATGGTGAATGGGGTTATGCTGTTTGTGGTGTGTAACCATGCTTTGCACTAATTTGGATATAAGTTATTAAAGATTGTTCGGAATCACAAATATCTAAGCATTAGGTCAGAATAGGACTAGGTCCTGCTCTATGTGATCTGCTTCTCAGGATTGTAGGTGGGAAGGAAGCTTTCATCAAGGCTGCAGGGAAAGTTGCACTATTTTTAGGATTCCACTTATGAACAGCAGCCTGGAGGTAATCTTGGGATCCCAGTATCTCATAATGCTCATTAAGGGACCTGTTAGATTGGCACAGGAATCTTTTTAAATGATTCTTCCAGTGAACCTGTGAGGCCAGGTAAACCACTGTGAAATAATTTTAAGATACAGTTGTATAGGTCTAACGATCACTGCCATCATTGTTGCTCCTCCTGTTCCCGAACTTCCATGGCCACTTTCTGCTGGGTTTCACATCAAGGAGCTGCTTACTCTTACCAGTAACACTCATCTTTTGGCTCTAGGCAGGCAGCCTGCCCCAACTCCTGGAGACACTCGGGCCCTCTAATTGGGTGTCAAGCTCACCTCCTGCTGAATTAGGGCATTTACGTTTAACAATAGTGTCGCAGTCCAGATGGGACACAGAGTTGGAATTCATCTGGAGTTTAGGTTCCTGTCCTTGCCTTGAACGTTTGGCCTGTTGACTTTGACGTGACTGGGGGCCTAATGAGCTAGCGTTCTCTCTTCACGTCAGCAACCTGAGTTAACTTTCAACCCCAACCTCCTTTCTAAAGCTTTAACTGATAAGAGCCTTGCATTAAATTAGTTGAAGCAGTTCCATTCCACTGCCCAATAGGTACAGGCCCACCGCAACACAGGCTGGTACAGAAAGTTAACCCTGCACCAACACGCCACAGGATCTGTCAGGGCCTCTCCTGTTTCGGGATGCGGCATAGCAGAGCTTTACTGTGAACTGGCTGAACTATACTGAGATGCATATTACACACATCAATTCAAGCCAAACCTTCCTTCTGCATTTCATTTTGCTTCAAGGAGATGTCTTCCTTTCAGTATATTGAAATAAATGTATAATGCAAAGAAAAAAGCCTCTTTGTTTTCAAATCTTTGGACAAAAAGAAAAAGCGGAAAAATGAATGCAGCATTTTTTTTTTATCTGGACTGTTTCTCCTGCGATGATACTTTGCGGTGTCATGCATCACGTTCCGGATTGGAGGCTTGGTAGCTGGGGACATTGGCTGTTTTACAGCTCTACCACTGCCAGGCTCTCTGACTGTAATTGCCTAACTGTACAGGTCCTTCCTTTTAGGTTTGAAAACTGAAGTCAGACAGTTGGATATTTTATTTCAGTCAGATGACTAGATTTATTACAGGCCTTCATGTCCTCAAGGTAAGAACAGAAACATTGTTCAGGATTCCTGCTCGTTTCTGTCATCCATTGACATCTTCTGGAAAATGGATGTCCGGCCTTCCAAGTAGGACTGAACCATACAAGTTTTTGAAAGAAAAATGAAAGGCCTGAGGAAATCCTGAAGTGCTTTACAGCCACCCACTGGGTGTAATGTAGGAAACCAATTTGCACATAGCAAGCTCACTCTGTCATTTTAGTGAGCTTGGTTGTGGGATAAATATTGATTCCAGATAACAGCAATAACTGTAGTACTCTCTTTTGACCACCTACTGAAAGTGCCCAGATTAGTTTTTTTTCCACTACTTCTTCAGTATTGCTTTAGAGTACTGCTGCCTGTGGCTGTGCATGTGAGAAATTTAGATAGTACCTTCGGACATTAATGTGTTAGATACATTCTTTGATCCAACCATAAGATAGTTTCAATTTATTGGCAAAGTGTGCCCCTTATAAAAGAGACATCACTAATACACAACAAAATCCCGTGGAGGAAGCTTAGTCAATATGATCGAAGTGATGGTCTTACTGATGATGATGGATTCCAGTGTCCACCAGTTGTGGAGATCCTGAAGCATATGTGGGCACCACGAGGTCCCTCTTCATGGACACTTGGGACGAGAAGCATACAGTCAGGCTGATTGACTGTCTGAACGGTCCACTGCTTGAATCTGTTAATGGCTACATCAGCCAGACCTAGGAGCATCTTCTAAGGAAGTCTGATCACACCAGTTTGCAGATGGCACGAAGATTAGTGGAGTAGCAGAAAGCATAGGGTACTGTCAAAGAATACAGGAGAATATAGGTAGACTGGAGAGTTGGATGGAGAATTGGAAGATGGAGTTCAATCTAGGCAAATGTGAGGTGATGCATCTTGGGAAGTCTAATTCTAGAGCGAATTATACAGTAAATGGAAGAGCCTTGGGAAAAGTTGGTGAGCAGAGAGGTCTGGGAGTTCAGATCCATGGTATCCTGAAGGTTGCTGCACAGGTGAATACAGAGGTCAAGAAGGCATTTGGTAATCTTGCCTTCATTGGACGGGATATTGAGTATAAGAGCTGGCAGGTCATGTTAAAATTATGCAAGACATTGGTTTGGCTGCATTTAGAATACTGTGTACAGTACTGGTCACCACATTACCAAAAGGATGTGGATGCTTTGGAGAGGGTGCAGAGAAGGTTTACGAGGATGTTGCCTGGTATGGATGGTGCTAGCTATGAAGGGAGATTGAGTAGGTTAGGATTGTTCTCATTAGAAAAAAGGAGATCGAGGGGGGACCTGATTGAGGTCTACAAAATCATGAAGGGTATAGACAGGGTATATAAGAGAGAAATTTTTTCCCAGGGTGAAGGATTCAATAATGAGAGGTCATGCTTTCAAAGTGAGAGGTGAAAGGTGTAAGGGGGATACACGCGACAAGTACTTCACACAGAGGGTTGTAGATACCTGGAACACGTTGGTAGTAGAGGCAGGCACGGTAAATTCATTTAAGATGCATCTGGACAGATGCATGAGTAGATGGGGGGCAGTGGGATACAGATGCTTAGGAATTGGGCGACAGGTTTAGACAGTGGATTTGGACCAGCTCACGCTTGGAGGGCCAAAGGCCCTGTTTCTGGGCTGTAAATTTTCTTTGTTCTTATAATGAAAAAGGGGTTGCAAACCCACACATTGATGTGTATCAAATGAGCAGTGGATTTTACAGAACTCCCAACATGAAATATTTTCCATGCCAATTTTCAAAGCAGCAAAGGCGAGAATTCTAAATGGACCGCTCTGCACCTCATGCACATGCCTCCTCTGGATGGCAGGACTGATGTCATTTCCGGCTGGCCAATGAGAGTGGGGAAATGGACGGTGTGCAAAGGAAGCCCATACAGGAAACTCCTCCAGACAGAGAGAGGAATAGTACAGAGGGGATTTCTGACAGAGAGCCCTGTGTATGATGCTAAGGAGCAGAGGGAGGTTTCAGGGCTTGGCACCAGGAATGAACCCTGTTTATTAGCGGCTCTGCTCAGATGGAAGAGCTCCACATGCCTCAGTCACCTCGTTACCACAAGGGCAGTCAGGGGCAAACACCATGAAAAATATAAGTTGTTCTGATTTAATAATTTGTGTGTTTCTCAACAAATGTGGGAGATGCAACCTCACCAAGAGAATACTTAGTGGAGCTAGGAAGTAGATAAAAGGAGAATAGCATTCCCCAGAAACATATTTTTCTCATTGACTTTCCAGAAGAAACAATTTCCTCTGCTGGATGGGGGTCAGTTCAGAACAAGAATACATAACCTTACAATTGAGAGGTGATGTTAGGTAGAACCTCATCACCCAGCAGAGTAGAATTCTGGAACTCTGCCATAACAAACCTTTGAGGTTGGGTAATCTGAAATTGTCAAAACTGATTAGATTTTTGTTAGGTTAGCATTAAGGGATATGAAGCAAAAGCATGTATATGGTGATCAACCATGATCAAATTAAATAGTGGAACAGTATTGAGAGGCTAAATGCCCTACCCTTATTATGTTGTTTTAATTTTATTTGTCATGTGCATTTGTATGACACTTGGTGTAGAACTAAGTAATGCTACACTTAAATCGATGGAAGAAACATAACAAGAATGAATAGATGATATTTTGTTGGTTATATATGCATGTTGTCAACATAACTTGAGTCAAAATTCTCAAGTGGTTCCCTGTTCAGTTTTGAACCACGCTTTAGAATAGCACATTTGTTAGTATAGCTTAGTTGATCTAGAATTTATGGTTCAACTCAGCATTGCATTGGTTTGTGTTTCTAACTTTAGAAACTCCATCATTGCAGAATTCTATTGAGTGGGAAAGGGAGGTGTGACAGCATCAATGCTTGATTGCATCAAGTGAAGAAAAACTTGCTTTTATATCGCACTTTTCAAAGCTACTGAATGTTTTGACCTGCTTTACAGTCGGAGAAGTACTTTGTGAAATGACGTCACTGTTATTGTATTAGGGACATGTAGGTAACAAAGCAGCATTGTTTTATATATCACTTCAGCTAGTTTATTGTGAATTCAAGTTTTGTTTCAGATGAGCTGGGACTTTAAAACATTCTATTCTCCAGTGGGAAATGCAGTCTTGATTCAGTTGCTTTTCATCCATCCAGTTTGCAATTGTTGCCTGTGTTCAGAACTTAATTGTGTTCGAAGATTAATTGATGTCTGGGTTAGTCCCCTTTGAACTGATACATATGAGTTTGTAACTGACTGAAGGAGACAAATGCATTCAGGTAGAAAATCCTTATCTCCAGAGGTGGAATCCTGGCAGACGTGGTGGGGGGTGGGAGTTGAATTTAGAAAGGACCCCGGGTTAGCACGTCTTGAATTGACCCTGCATGGTTTAACCCTGCCTTGTGCCTGCTCTATTTCTGTCTAATCCCGGGAATTGTGCTTACTCCTCAGGACCAACACTTCTGTTGTGAGCTTACAAAACACCTGAAGATAGCAATTAGCAACAATAATACAGAATCTTTCCCAGAGGGCAGTGGAAAGATGGTTCAGTCTCTTAGAGATGTAGCTGGCTAACGGATATCACGGAGAGGTTGTGTCAGACAGATAAATGTAGCGTAACGCGACATTAGATCTCCCGCAGGAATAGCTTCCAGCTGCAGCAACAGAAACATCAGCATCTTAACCATTATTGACTTTGAACTTGTATCAATCTGTAGTAATGCTTTCCTAATAACTCAGTGTATAACTAAGGAAGAGTGAGGTTGATCCCTGGTATGGAGGGACTGTCTTATGTGAAAAGGGGCACTACTCACTGGAGTTTAGAAGTTTGAAAAGTGATCTCATTGAAACATACAGGATTCTTAAGGGGCTTGCCAGGGTAAATGCTGACAGGATGTTTCCCCTCACGGGAGAGTCTAGGACCAGAGGGCATTGTCTCACAATAAACTGGTACCAAGTGATGACTGAGCTGAGGAGGAATTTCTTCTCTGAGGATTGAGAATTTTTGTAACTCCTCGCCACACAGAGCTGTGGGGGCAGAGTTCTTGCATATATATTTAAGGCTGGAATACATATATTTTTGATCAGGGGAAACGAGGGGAAACAACAGGAAAGTGGCCGTGAGGAATTTCAGATCAGTCATGATCCTATTGAAAGGTGGAGCAGGCTTGAAGGGCTGAACAGCCTACTGCTGTTCCTTTTTTTTAATGGTCTTTTTTATCCTTGATCATCTGGATTTGATGCATGTGCTGAATGAATGTATAGGAGGGTCACGTTAGGGACACTGCTATTGGAGTGAATGCCATGAGGTAACAAGGGGAAAAGAGGCTGAGTCTCTCAGTCCTGATTGCTTTCCACATCTTTCTGCTGAAAAATTGCCTTCACTTTGGGAATCCAGTGTTGGCAGGGTTGTAGCGCTCACCCCATGTTCAGAACATCAGGCACCATTGGCTGATGAGACTGTCAATTGGGATAGATTGTGTACTTGATCGACTGCTTTGGACACGAACAACCAATCAGATGATCGCCCTAATGATCAGCATTGTACACACTGACTTGCCCTCCACAATATGCTAGTATAACAAGCCAGTGCTCGATGACATATGAAGAATGGCCTATTTGAGTGAGATATAAAGGATACTGGCTCATGTAGAGCGTTTGTTTTTCAGTATGAGTCATTGCCTTCAGGAAGGGAAACGTAAGGGAGAAAGGAGAAGGAAATGTGATTGACAAGATAATATGTTAAGCATCTCTCAGTCAATTATATTGTCAGCAGTGGGTCTGAATGTTAAGTGCATTGTTGCTCCCCCTCCCCTTCCCAACCGATACAGAAATACTGTGTCCTATTGCATTCGGGAACCCTTATTTTGTTCTTGTGTGTTAAAGAAGTGTACAACCTCAAATATTAATTATGTATCTCTGGCAGTACTGTTACCCTAGGAAGTTTAACTCATGCAAAGGTTGTGTCATATTTGCATGTGGATTGATTCATGTGTCATATTGATAAGGTAACAACAAATCATGATTTGAACAGATAGGGAACTGAACAATAAAGTAGGAAAATCTTAAACAGAATACAGTTGCCACATGATTGACCTGAAGATGTCCCTAACACCAATTGGTGTTTATGACCTTAAAGAGAACAGATGATTTTAGATGTAGGTCCAATCTGAGCTTCAGAATTACACATTATGCATCATGCTATTTTTGTCAGGAATTGGCATTTTCTCTGACTTAACATGAACATTGTCCCAGGAAATCTGTTTGCATGGTGCAGACCTATTTAGTTGGATCTGTGTGAAAGCAGTTTAGTTTCCTGCAGAAACTCCACTGACGGTATGGGTGCACTTTATAATAGAGCCCTCAGGTCATATCGAAGTGCTTGATCCCTGAGCACAACCTGGGACGAGCTGGGATAACATTTCCAATCAAATATGGGAAGAGGTTGAGGAGTTGTTCCTGTGTTTGCTGTTTAATTCCTTTCTTACAAGATGAGCTAGAAATTAAACACGAGGATTTTAATGGGGCTGATTACGTAAGTCCCGCTGATTTGTTTAGTCTTGAAGAGACGTTTGAAATGACAGTAATTTCAGTGATTTATCTGTTTAAACAAAATAGCAGAAACCATCAGATTCTGAGCTGATGCCTTCTCAGCCTCCATGTGGACTTGATTGTTTCTACATTTCCGTGAATATTTTAATGTCGGCCCAAGAGACAAAATGATCTCTGCAACATTTTTGGTTTGTATTTGGAGAGCAGCTAAGGTTTGGAATAGGTTATAGTTGAAGTGTGAGCTCATTTCAGCAAAATGTCAGAATTTTAGAGGTGGCCCACTCCCTGCTAAATATTCTTGATAATAAAAATCCTGCATGTTTTTCGTTTCTTGAGAACTGGGGCCCCAGCAGATACTTTCTGGAAGAAAGCCAGGGATGAATTAGGAATTAGCTACTCCTCAAAGAAACATTCATTGAAAACTGTGGACAGTCACTGAACTGCAGCTTATTGGCTTTGAGAACATAATTGTCTGTTTTTAAAAAAAGATATTTAAAGAAGTGCAAATCTATAAGATAGTTATGCATAACAGTCATCTTACTGTGTGTAACATAACAAATAGAGGCAAAAAGAGGCAGAGTGTAGCATAACTGGTCACTTCCTTTGCATAGCTGAAATAACTGTCCTCTGAAGTCACAGTAGCAGCCAGAGAAGTGAGGGGGAGGTGCATTGTACCGAGCTTAGTCTGTTGCTATAGTAACATCTCCTTGGTGTTTTTTGTTGTTTTGGGGGAGGAAATGGATTGGGATCCGAGGGGCACTGAGCAATGCAGCTTCTCTAGCCTTTAGCAGATAAAAGCTGCACCAACTGTCTTGTGCTCTTTTGTGCACTCCCTCAGCTCTTTAAGTGTCATGTTAGTAATTGTTTATATTGGGTGTTCTGTTGTTAGGTTTCTGGTCGAAGCCAGAATGGTGGGAGTACATTTATGATCTTATAATATACAAAGCACCTTTCCTGTGCTACAATTCTTGTCAAAAGGTGAAATCATCTCAGTTTTGGAGGGGAAGGTGTCTGCCGGAGGAAAAGCCCTGCTCCAACAAGCATCACAATGACACAACACAAAGCGTGCCACTGCAACACCTATTGATCAACAGGACAAGAAAGCCTTTCTCTGATCTTCCTGTTACTAATTTGTACAGGAGCTGATGTCTTATTAAGATAACGAATAACAAAGAGACATTTTCATTCAGTTTGTACAACAGTGGTGCTTGAACACAAAAAAAAACCCTCCATTGATATTAAGCAGCCGAACCTCTGTGAACGGAAGGGCAAGTGGGTTATCTCCGGCCACACACACAGTAAAACCAGTACCAAACAATTTCAAGTATGCAGAGCTTTCTTTTGGGATGTTGGTTCCTCCATCCTTTGCAATTGACTCCGTGTGGTTGTGTTTTGCGAAAACAAGCCAATGCTTCTCTCTGATATCTGACATTGAACAACTACTGTAAGACGATAAACAAAGAGGAGTTACACTTACTGCAGAATTAGTGGCTGACGCACTGGTGTCCATCCCCACTTGCCACATTCCCAAAAGCCGATCAGCCTTTGATCCAGTTTAAGAATAGGCCACCATTGGAATATTGCGTGCAGTTCTGATCTTCCAATCAGAAAGATGTTGTGAAACTTGAAAGGGTTC
The DNA here is from genome assembly GCF_037043375.1 of Chiloscyllium plagiosum. Taxonomy (NCBI): domain Eukaryota; kingdom Metazoa; phylum Chordata; class Chondrichthyes; order Orectolobiformes; family Hemiscylliidae; genus Chiloscyllium; species Chiloscyllium plagiosum. The sequence goes on along the minus strand of NW_028270174.1, from coordinate 29,858,175 downwards.
AGAAACGATCTACAAGGATGTTGCCAGGGTTGGAGGATTTGAGCTATAAGGAGAGGTTGAACAGGCTTGGAGCTGTTTTCCCTGGAGCGTCGGAGGCTGAGGGGTGACCTTATAGAGGTTTATAAAATCATGAGGAGCATAGATAGGATAAGTAGACAAAGTCTTTTCCCTGGGGTGGGGGAGTGCAGAACTAGAGGGCATAGGTTTAGGGTGAGGGGAAAGATATAAAAGAGGCCTAAGGGGCAACTATTTTACGCAGAGGGTGCTACGTGTATGGAATGTTGCCAGAGGAAGTGGTGAAGGCTAGTACAATTACAATATTTAAAAGGCATCTGGATGGATGTATGAATAGGAAGGGATAAGGGCCGGGTGCTGGCAGTTGGGACTAGATTGGGTTGGGATATGTGGTCGGCGTGGACGGGTTGGACCAAAGGGTCTGTTTCCATGCTGTATATCTCTATGTCTCTAAGAAACCTGTTCCTAACTTTATTTGTATTTCTAATTCTCTGCATGGCATTGGGGGTGACTATATTATTAAAACAAGGACAGGGAGGAATTGATCAAGATGTGAGAAAGATTTACAGCCACTGTACCTGAAGTGAAAGTTTAAATCTATAAAGAGGTAATGACAAGGCTATAGCTTTTCATTTTTCAAGCAATGAAAAGTATGACGGAGTTGCCATAATAGAGGTCTTCAAAATTAGGGGGCACAGTGGGGAACAGTTCAAACGTAGGGACTGAACATTTGCCAATGAATAAGGGATTTAGGAGGAACATATTTACCCAAAGTAGTTAGAATATCCAACTTAACAGCACATAGAGTAAGTGAGGTGAATAACACAAATATGTTCAATGGGAATCTAGATGAGTACAGGAGTGAAAAGGAATTGATAGATACCTTCATATTGGTTTGGAGTAATGTTGTCGTGTTAATGTCACTGGATATTAAATAGAAATTGCTGGAGAAACTCAGCAGGCCTGGTGCTGTCTCTGGAGAGAAAGCAGAGTTAATGTTTTGAATCCAGTGACCCTTCTTCAGAACACCTGACTATTCAGAAGGTCACTGGACTGGTCTAACACCCAGGAGGAGCATGTGTTCAATCCCACTATGGTAGCTGGTGGAATTTAAATTCAATGGAATAAAATCTGGAATTACAAATGTAGTCTCAATGATGACTATGATCTCTATTATCCATTGGTGTAAAAAGAATCATTTGGTTCACTAATATAGTTTTACAGTCACGCCTACCTGATCTGACCTACATGTGACCCCGATCTACAATTGATTTTGATTTGATTTATTACTGTCCTGTGGACCAAGGTTCGGTGAAAAGCGTTGACTTATGTGCTTTACAGGCAGATTGTACTATACAAGTGAATCAGGGTAACAAAACATGGTGCAAGATACAATGTTACAGCTACCAAGAAGATATATATAGAGAGAGAAAGCTCAACGTTTACTTAAAAGAGGTCCATTCAAAAGTGCAATAACAGCAGGGATGTGATTGACTCTTATTGTCCTCTGAAATGGCCTCGCAAGCCACTCACAATAAATTTATGGCCTTGCCTACGTCTCATGAAAGAATTAAAAAATATGAAGTATGATAAAGGTATTTTCTAATCAACTTGTTCAAAGCTGTCACAACACACTTCTGGAGCAGCTGGGATTTCAACCCAGGGTTTTCTGACTCCGAGATAGGAGCACTAACATTGTGTTACCCTTGTAGTAGGGTAGAAAGAAGCTCAAGTTGCGTCAAACACCTGGCATAGATTAGGGTTTGTTTCTGTGCTGTAAATTCACTGTTTTAATTTTGGACAAATTCAGTTCATGGGACAGTTGCCTCTTACGATGACCTGTTAGTATCAGCTACAAAGAAACTAATAGTAATGTGGATTGAAATTTCATACATTGCCTTGGTACCCCAAGAGTTGTGCGTGCAGATCTTAAAGACTAAAAGCTTTGGACAACACTGCCCTTGAGTTTTGTAGACCACATGACCCAGGAGCAAGCAGAGCTCATACATCAGAGATCCCATTCATGCCAGATATTTTTGGTCTTGTTTTGCTGTTGAGCTAATAAAGAAGCATTGTGTTCATGAAGAAGTATTTAGCAAACCTGTTTTGGGGGAGAGAGATGAAACGCCTCCTTTTCGGCATATGGTATCGCTTTCAAGAGAGGTGGTAATGTGTTTAAATGCAATCTGCATCATCATTGTAAGTGTTTGCAAACAAACAAGTTACAGGTTTGCCAAAACAATTTTGCAAGAAAATAGTATCCTTTTAAGAGCTATAATATAGTTTCAGCAGAGGCTTACAAGAACGAATCTAAGTGTAGCACAAAATCTCTTATAAAGGAAACTAACCTAGTTTGGATACAATAACTAATGAATGACAGTCCAAGTTAAGGAGTCTGCAAGGCCTGTAGGAGTGTGCCAGTGGTATGACAGAGATGTGCAGAGCCTCCAGAGAGCTTTCATAATTCAGTGCTTGTGAATAATGCTGTTTTGGTCCTGGAGAAATGTAGACACAGTATCTGATTCTGCCAAAACCTTGGGCTAGTTAAAGGAATTTTTGTGACAGATAACATAAAAGTCATTTTTCCTGCCACTTGCTTTTGTTCTCCTTCAAATGCATCGAGAAGGGTGGGGTGCAGAGAACAGTTCTCAGGTCTGTACCGTCAATCAGTACTGCAGTGTTCCAGTAATGTATTGTATTCCAGATTTTACTGCCATCTCCCCCCACCCCACTAAATTAAGTAAATTTAACCCTACTGTAAAGTTCCCAGTGTCTATTAAGTCTGCTGTTTCTTTATGAATACCACACTAGGTTCATTTGTCAACATTTTGAAAATAGAAGGGCAAGTGGATGCAGCTTCCTTGCATTGAATCCAGACTTGTGCTTTATATTGTCAGCAAACTTGGATCGATTAATATGGATTGTAAATATAGGAGGACCTCACATTGATCATTGTGGCACTGAACTGGATATAGCCTGCTACCTTACAAATGCTCACTGTGCTTCCTGCCTATTTACCACTGCTCCATTTATGCGACACATTACTCTCATCTGCAAGAGCCCCTGCCTGTCCTTTGTTTTTATGTGACACCTTATTAAATACCTTTGGAAGTTCAAGGATATTGCATCCACTGGCTCCCCAATATCTAGCCTTCTAGTTACATCTTCAAAACAATTAAAACATTTTTCAAACATGGCTTATCTTCATAAAACCATTTTGATTCTGTTTGATCATACTTCTTTGAAGGGTATTTATAAAGACTTGTTTCCTCATTAATTCCATCTTTTTTTGACAGCTTGGTGCCTGATTCTTTTTTACATCCTTCTTTCTTGAAGAGTGACATTACATTTGCTAACTTCAAACCTGCTGGGGTTGCTTCAGTAAGGGATTTTTCAAAATCTAGGGCCTCCACTATTTCTGCAGCAACCCCCTTTCGAACCCCAGGGTGTAAGTCATCACATTCTGACTTATTGGCTTTTAGCTCCTTACGTTTGTCTGATACTTTTTGTCTGCTAATAGTAATTATTCCAAATTCTTCATTCCTAATGGCCTGTATTTTTGGTATACAAATTATGTCTTCTGCTTTGATGACAGACTCAAATATTTCTTCAGTGCCTCTGTTATTTTTATATTCCATGTGATAATGGCTCCTGTCTCTAAACCACCAAGGTTTACGCTCCTTTTTTAAGGGCTATTCAAAGCTCTTCCAGTGTTTTTATACATTCCTGACCACTCTGAATTTAGTTTGCCCTTTTCTCATCAACTTCTTGTTGCATAGGATACATGATTGAAGCTCTGTATCCAAGTAGAGCTGAATACACTTTATTTGCTCTTGTGAGAGAGAAACAAGCGGAGCAAGCAACTTCATGAGGATTAGGGTTCCCCATATGTAGACTGCTTGCTCACTGCTTTGTAAATTAGATTAGATTCCCTACAGTGTGGAAACAGGCCATTTGGCCCAACAAGTCCATACCAACCCTCTGAAGAGTAACCCATCCAGACCCATTTCCCTCTGACTAATGCACTGAACACAATGGGCAATTTAGCTTTGGCCAATTCACCTGACCTGCACATCTTTGGAGTGTGGGAAGAAACCGGAGCACCCGGAGAAAACCCACGCAGACACTGGGAGAATGAGCAAACTCTACGCAGTCACCCGAGGCCGTGGTGCTGTGAGGCACTGAGCCACTGAGTCTCTCCAATGACCTGACATCCATTCTGAGATGCATCACAAACATTGGGTTTTCCATTTCCTTGGTGTTCAGCTCGATGATCCTGAGTATAACCACATCTTGTAGACCAAAGCTCGCTATACGACAGCAGTTAGGTTGGAGGTTGGTTTCATTCAACATTTGAGCCTCCACAACAAACGGGAGGGTGGTGATGAGAAGACAAGAGCTATCCCCTGAACATTTGACTGATGGCTGTGCTGTATAACTCATATGTAGGCATATAATAAGAGGAATGCTATCCCAACAAAATATGAGCAATCATTTGGGGTATTTTGCTGCTTGCACTACCGTGCTGTATTTGCCAATGTGCATGACAAGACTTGTAGTGGTCTGCTGCATGCTGCACAACTTTGCCACCAAGAATTCAATGAAAACTGAGGAGCCGGGGAAAGGAAGGAGGGAAGGGATCCGTTGTCTTGAAATGGGGCAGCACAGTGGCTGAGTGGGCAGCACTGCTGTCTCACAGTGCCAGGGATCCGGGTTGGAATCCACCTTCGGGCGACTGTCTGCGTGGCATTTTCATATTCTCCCGGTCCACTGATATGCAGGTTAGGTGGATTGGCAATGCCAAATTGTCCACAGTGTCCACGGACGTGCAGCCTAGGTGGATTAGCCATGGGAAAGGCAGCGCTACAGGGATAGAGTACAGGTATTGGTCTGGGTGGAATGCTATTTGGAGGGTCATGGTGGACTCGATGAGCTGAATGGTCTGCTTTCACACTGTAGAAACTCTATGATTCTCTTCCTGGCTGGGCTATTCTTCAACTGATTCAACTAACAAATCAGTGCATGCAACTGGGCGGCATGGTGGCTCAGTGGTTAGCACTGCTGCCTCACAGCACCAAGGACCCAGGTTTGGTTCGCACATTCTCCCCGTGTCTGCGTGGGTTTCCTCCGGGTGCTCCGGTTTCCTCCCACAGTCCAAAGATGTACAGGCCAGGTGAATTGGCCATGCTAAATTGCCCATAATGTTAGATGCATTAGTCAGAGGGAAATGGGTCTGGGTGGGTTACTCTTCGGAGGGTCGGTGTGGACTTGTTGGGCCAAAGGGTCTGTTTCCACATTGTAGGGAATCTAATCTAATTAACTCTAAATGCCCACTAAACATTAGTCCCATACCTCAGCTTCCTGCTGAACCATATTTATTTAGCTAAAACACAAAGATAAAAGCTATCACAAAGAAATATCCCAAATCAGCTTTGCAAATTAAATCTAATAATTTATATAAAAGAGAAGTAAACGCCCTGTGCATTTCCTTAGCCACTGTTTTATATGTGTCCTTTCTGTCTTGATGCTCTTTCGCATTTCCACAATGTTGGCTTCTTGATGTTAGAAGTAAATAATAAATATTTGCATACAGGAATCGAACACAGGTTCTTTGTCGATGTAACTTCAATGAAGGAAAAAATGCTAAGGATCTATTTCCCTCCACTCTCAAATTCTAGCTAAAGAAACACTGGACCTGAGTATAAATAAAGTAAAGCCATCTGCTAAGCTTTAAATGTTTTATTTTGCTAAAACAACCAAATTTTCAAAAGTTTTACATTCGCGAATGAGTTGCTATGTTCAAGAGTCGGTCTACAAAGGGGCTGTGTGAGCTGGCTTGTCTGGGAGGGATAGGTAAGGAAAAGGAAGTGGAGGAGCAAGTATGGCTGGAGAAATTAAAAACAAACAATTTTCATAAATTTTAATAGCAAGTAGTGAATGGAATTTAACAGTTGGTTGGGAATCTTAAGAATATAGAACTTACACGTCTAAAGATGACTATTTTGGAGTAATTTACTGCAGCTTTATCTAAATACTGACACTGTTTAAAATAATTCTGGTACTGAATAGACAGTCTGTAGAGAGTGTCTGGAATATGGGGCTATTGTTGACTAGCTGCCTGATGGGGATTTCCCTCCTTCCTCACCATTGAGGATAAAAGTTAAGAGATAGAAGTTCTCTCTCTCTCTCTCTCTCTCTCTGACGGGGTTGGTGTGTGTGGGGTGGAGGGGGTTATGGTGGAAGGTGGAAGATTAATGTCTGTGTGTAAAGAGCCCAAATCCCTGGATAATTTTCCTGATCTCCATACCCACCTGAAAGGTATCCCGCAGGAGTGCCTTGGTGAACAGGTGCCTCAGGCATTTCTGTTGTAGTCTTGATGCAACCACTTTGCAGAAGAATGCCCTGTAGCAGCATCTTCACCTCTTTGTCAGCCCTGTATTCTTGGATCTTTCCTTGTTTTCACACTTGCACTCCACCCATGAGCCAGAATCCACCAGTTGCCCCCCACCCCCTGCCATTTATACTAATTAAAGCAGCCCGGGCTGAGACAGCTGTTGAGGGATTGACAGAAGCCCCAAACCCAACAGAATTCAACCTTGAAGAGAGGGATAGACCACTTTGTCCCATCCATTTTAAAGTGACCCTAGTTGAATAGTCACTTGTGACGGGAAACTAACTTCAAAAGAGAAAACGCAATAAAATTAAAATGCTTCCCTCTTACTCCAAATTTCGCAGTAATTTGAGTTCAACTGTGTATGATCACAAGTTTGTATGATATAGAATTGCTTTTTTGTGCTCTTAATGCATCATGAAGACTCTTAATAATTAATTTTTTTTTATGTTCCTCTTAAAGCTTCAAGAAACTGTAAAGAGGAAACTTGAAGGAGCACGTTCCCCATTAAATGGTGACCTGCAAAATGGAGTTTCTGACAGCAGCTTCTCTCCAAGCAGCAAGCGAGTCCGAAAAGATGGGCTTGGGTTAGACCACAGCAACACCCTGTCGAGTAAGATCCCCATGCCTTCAGTCTCTCCTCTGCATCAACTTGACATAAAGTCATCATTGCAGATACCAACCAGCGGAAATAATGTGACTGGCTTTGATGACATAAGCAAAGAGAGCAGACATGCCAGATTGAACCTGCAGGCCAATGGCACCAGAGACGAAGATGACTTCAACATAATCTTAACCAAGGAACTTAAACAAGAGCCAATCGATGATCCAGGTTGCATGGACTCATCAGATGCTTCTCTTCTCCATCAGAATAAACTGTTCTCTGATATTAATCTTAATGAGCAAGAATGGCAGGAATTAATTGATGAACTAACGAGCACAGTTCCAGAAGATGACATGCATGATCTATTTAATGAGGATTTTGATGAAAAGAAGGAGATGGAGATTATCAGACCCGCGTCACAGACCCCAATCCCACCAGAAAATTCAAATATAAAGAGTGAGATGTGCCAGTCTCCTTTTAATCAGATGTCGATGGGATCTCCGCAAGTTAGGCCATCTTCGTCAGGTCCTCCATTTTCTAATGTCTCTACAGTTTCTAGTGTGTCCTCTGTGTCAAGTATTTCATCCCTTTCTGCTCCCGCCACTTCACCAGTAACATCTGTGAGCCAACCCCAGCAGCAAACTCCAAATCAAAGTCAAGCACATGCAAGGTCTGGAAATGGCTTTTTGTTAACTACATCTTCTGGGTCAGGGTCAGGACAGGGTCCAGGGCCGGGCTCTGGGCCAGGAACTCTTCAGTCAAGTGGTTCTGATCTTTCTCGAGCTGAGCAGTTAAAACAAATGGCAGCTCAGCAACAGCAAAGAGCTATGCTGTTGCAACAAAAGCAGCAGCACACGCAGCCACACCAGCAGAACCCAACACCCAGCTGGTCATCTGCAGCCCCACCACACAGTCCTTTCGCAGGGCGTTTTAATCCAGACAAACCAAATAGCCCGATGATGTACCCACAGGCCTTTAATAACCAAAAGCCTATGGTGCCTACTATGACAAACAACCCTCAGAAGGCCATGAATAACTACCTCTCACAAAACCCCATGAACATAATGAATCAACAGCCAAATACGATAGGGCAGACCTCTGTGAACAAACAGCCTATGCTTTCGTATGCTAACACTAAGCCACTGTCTCATTATAATATCGAGCCTGTGGGCCAGAGAATGACCCCACCTATGGCTAATCAGAACAAAGCTCCCATGATGCCCTACTTGCCACAACAGCAGCCACATGTTCAATCTCAGGCTTCTCATATTAGCGAGGAGCAGAAGCGTTTGCTGTTAATGAAGCAGAAAGGACTACTACCCCCGACAATACCTTATGGAACACTGCCAAGCCATGGTCCGGTAAGTGAGCAGAGAAAATTGATTTTTAGATGTTGGCAAGGTGGATGCTTTTACAGTCTGATGATTTCCCTAATTCCAGTTCTTTCAAATTGATGTGATGTAAATTTGATAATTTGGTTATGTCCAATATTTTAATTGATCTTATATTAGATGGTGTGCATATTTTTTGTAAGGTTTCTTGATTCCAACTTCAGGGGTCCTGAGGAAAACTGATCTAAACTGAGTAATTTCTTGCTTCAAGCTTTGCTTTGGAGGCATTTTATATATTTTGTGTTAAATAAGGAAATGTGCTGAGAACAATTTGCCTTTACAAACTCTCAAAGATAAAGAAGTGTAACCAGTGAACAATGTGTGATTAAAACCTGCAGCAAAATGTAGGCCTCAGTTTGAGATCTGGTATACTCACTTGTGTCCATGTTCTGTTAATTATTGTCCAAACTGTAGTGGACTGTTTAATCATGCATGCACGGTGATGTTTGTTCTGTAAGCATACTTTTATTTGTTCAAGTGTAAAAGTTTCTTCTAGTTTTCTGATCACTTCTATCACAGTTACAAGACTAAAGGAGTTAACACTGAGGAGGCATGATGGTCAAATCTGATACTCCTTATTTGCAATGTCACAATATCCTTGATTTAACAAGCAGAATTACAGGTCTGAAGTCTGTAAAGAGACTGTTCATTACTTTTTAAACATTTCATGTTTTGAGTAGCTATTAGCTGTGTAACTTAGCAGTATAAATAACGCTACAAATCACCAAATTCGTATTGTTGGCTGCAATAATAGCTCACATCTCTATTAGCTATAGAATCACGCCTTATCTAATTATGACCACTGACACAAGACCATTTGTTCCATTGTGTCTGTATGCCAACTCTTTGCCAGAACACATCCAAATGAATCCCATTGTTCCACTCTCTCCCCACTGCATTATATCCTCTGCTTCAAATATTGATTTCTTAGAAGTTCCATTGGTCTTTAGATTTCAGTCACTCTCTGAAGAATGGAAATAAATGTTTGTAGATGAAGTGCATAAAAGTCTCAAATGAGTGACAAATATTCTTGAATGGGATTCATAGTCTGTTGCAAGATTGTTAGCTGAATATGTTCCAGGTGCTTTGAAATTTACAGGAATATAAGAAAAATCAAGAGAAATTGGAAGTATAAATACACCAGAGTAATACAGCACAGAAACAGGCCCTTCAGTCCACCATGTCTAGGCCAACCAACAAACACCAAACGATACTAACCCCATTTACCCGCATTTGATCCATAGCCTACTATGCCCTCACATTTTAAGTAGTCATCCAGATGTTTCTTCAATGTTGTGAGAGTATCTGCCTCCACCACCCTCTCTGGCTTGTGCATTCAATACTTCCACCATCTTCTGGGTGAAAAAATCTTTCCTTAGATACCCTCTAAACCCCTGACATTAAATTTATGCCCTCTGTGGAAAAGATTTGAACAATCAATGCCTCTCATATCTCATAAGTTTCTGATCAATAATAACTCCCCCCAGATATGGAAGGTGATGCAGTTAACTGTTGAGAGAACATGCTTGGATTCTGTCTTGTTGGAGTTAGTCATTTCCCAATAGTTGTGTGACTGATTGAATTGTACTTCTAGTTATGAACCAAACCAGAATATTGCCCAGATCTTGCAGGGTTCATTATCTGAGGAGTTATGAATACAACTGAACACAATCACCAGCAAACATGGGCGGCACGGTGGCACAGTGGTTAGCACTGCTGCCTCACAGCGCCAGAGACCCGGGTTCAGTTCCTGCCTTGGGCAACTGTCTGTGTGAAGTTTGCACATTTTCCCCGTGTCTGCATGGGTTTCCTCCGGGTGCTCATGTTTCCTCCCACAGTCCAAAGATGTGCAGGTTAGGTGAATTGGCCATGCTAAATTTCCCGTAGTATTAGGTGAAGTGGTAAATGTAGGGGAATGGGTCTGGGTGGGTTGCTCTTCGGAGGGTCAGTGTGGACTTGTTGGGCCGAAGGGCCTGTTTCCACACTGTAAGTAATCTAATCTAATCCCACTTCTGACCTTGTGTAGGAAGGAAAGGTATTGATGAAGCAGCTGAAAATGCTGGAAGGACTCTACATTGAGGAGGTCCTGCAACGATGCCTCGTGACTGGGATAATATGTCCCTAACAACCACAAGCATCTTCCTTTGTATTGAGTATATTTCCAGCCACTCCTGAGGATGAAGGATGCTGTGGCATTACAGGAACAGTCTTAGTATTCTTGCCTCCACAACAATGAAATTTAAAACCATCTTATCCTCTACGGAATAATCCTCAGGGTTCATCTCAATCTAATTTCAGCAAGGAGACCTGAAGCAGATATTACATATTTCATTTAAATATCTAATGAGTTCAGCCCAGTTGCACCTTGGAGGATTTTCAGATGAGCTTTGCCCATGAAATCTGGTTCCCCAAATTAAAATCGCATCTCAACAAAGTTCAATTTCTATGCATATGTTCCTGAATAGCTTGCCAATTTTGTTTTAAGATGACATTACTTTTCGCAATATCTGCTTAATGTAAGATCCTATTCTAATGCCTGTCATGATATACTCTCTCCCTTAGTGACTAACTCTATCCTGCTCCCTGGTGACCGAGTCAAACTGTTTTGTTTGAATCGGAGATGCCGGTGTTGGACTGGGGTTTTGTTTTGTTTGAGGCCTAGTTGTGTTTTGGACACATTTCTAGTCCATCATCAAGCCAATTGGTTTGCACTTCTAGCGTCACCCAAATGTGTCCCTATCTCAGCTCGAGCTGAAATTCTCATTTATACCTTTGCAACCCCTAAACCTAACTGCTCCAATGTTTTTCTTATCAACCTCATTTTTTCATTTTCCACAAACCTGAACTTGTCCAAAATGTTGCTGTTTCTAACTTCATGTATTACTCACTCCTCTAATTGTTGACCTCCCTTTGTTCTCAAACCCATTAAAACCTTGATTTTAAATTTCTCCTTCATATTTACAATTCCTCTGCTTATCCACCAGTACAAACATCAAAGATCTCTGTTGCTTCTTGAATTGTGGCCTCTTGCATGGGGTGTCATAGTGGCTCAGTAGTTGTCACCACTGTCTCACAGCGCCAGGACCCGGGTTTAATTCCTGCCTCGAGCGACCATGTATGTGGAGTTTGCACATTCTCCCCGTGTCTGCGTTTCCTCCACACACTCCAAAGATGTGCAGGTTAGGTGGATTGGCCAATGTGTCCAGGGATGTGCAGGCTAAGTGGATTAGCCATGGGAAATGCAAGGTCACAGGGATAGGGTGGGGGGGGGGGGGGGGGGGGGGGGGTGGGTCTGGGTGGGACGCTCTTTGGAGGGTCGGTGTGGACTCGATGCACCGAATGACCTGCTTCCACACTAGGTGATTCATGAATCTCTGTAATCTTAATGGCTCCATTACTGATGGGGGTGCCTTCAGCCTTCTGCCTCCTAAGCACCTCAATTCTCTGTTTCACCTTTCTCTCCTTTTTGAATTCTCTCCTTAAAGCCTAACTCATTGACTCATCTCATCATATGTTTTCTTATATTTCTCTTTTTTGATAACACTCCTGTGAATAAGTTGGGGTATTTTGCACTTTTAAAACCATTTTATAAATGCAAGGTTTGTTACTGTCTGGCATGGTATCTTGTGCTGATGTCTGTAGTAATATCCTGTTGTTAATTTATGCATGTACTCTCTACCTGTAGCTGTATCATTTGGTAATGCTTCACCCTGAACCGCTTCCTTGGCAGCTTCTGTCATTGGTAGTTTACCATTGCCATCCACTTTCTGTGCAGGACACAGAGTATGGTCCCAAGGCTACTTCAACTGGAACAGGAATTGAACAGCCTGCGCTGTTAATGTTATTCTGAACCACACGCTAGCCTTTAACCAACTGATCTATCGACTCCCACCTGATGTTGCCTGTTGTAATAATCTATATTAAGCCCTATAGTAATGTTTTATATCAATAGCTGTGATAATACCTGATGTTAATGTCAGCAGAAATATCTAATGTTAATGTCTGCTGTAATATTGCATGTTGATTTTATAGCAATATTGTGTAATACCCAATGCTGATCTTTGGAGTAATGTCCTGTCATAGTGGCTGAAGTAATATCCCATGCTAATATCTAGAGCTATGTCCAATGTTAATGGCAGCAGTAATACCCTGTACAATGCCTGTAGTGATATCCTGTGTTAATTGCAGAAGTAATAACCAAACCCTCTGATGCTCTATAATACCCTGTGTTTATGCCTGTGGCAGATATCCAATTTCCTTTTGAAAGCTACAGTTGAATTTGTTTTCACTATCCTTTTAGGCAGAGCATTTGAGATCATAACTCACTGCTTAATTGAAAAAAAAAATTTTTTGGCCAGTTGTTTTTTGCCGACTGCCTTGAATCTGCATTCTCTGGTTACTAACAACTGCTTCTTCTGTAAACTGGCCCCACCTCAAATCCAATCAGAACAAAGCTGCAAGGATTAGTTAAAGGAATCAGTTCCATTTTGTACATGGAGCATTCTGGAATAGCTAACACCAATAACCTGCACTATAAAAGGTATCTGGAGGGAGTTAAGATTGGGAATTAATCCATACATGCAGGAGAATTGTAAGCCATATTGATGTTAGGTTGAATTTCAGTATTGTAAATTGTGTTTTAATAATGTTCATTAGTTCTGCAATAAACAATGAGGAGCAACATGGCAGGAGAGGTAACATAGCCGCCTCCTCCCCCCAGCTGTTTCCAGTACAAGCTGGGCTATTCTGGCAGGAGAGGAAAGTCAGTCGGTAAAAGTGAACTACTTCCTCACGAGTGGCCTGCTAGAGAGCGACATTAATTAGAGACCTAGGCATGGCATATGGTACAGATCAATATGAAAAGTGAGGGGAGCCAGTGGAAGTATTTTGCGCAAAGGATCAGGAGCAGACCATTTGGGTCCCTCAAGTCAGTTTCACCAAATGGATGTTTGCTGATCTGGCCTTTTCATAAGCTGCAGGTATCAATCTGTGTTGACAATTGTACTGGACCCACCAACCCTAATTTTTGGGGAACTGAGTTGCAAATTTCCAATACTCTCTGTGAGAGTAAATGCTTCCTAATTTTACTCCGAAGTAGCCTAGCTCTACTTTCAAGATTAAAAACAAAAAATATCAATTGATCTGGTAGCATCGGTGGAATGAGAAGCAGTTTGTTTTTCAGGTCAATGATCTTTCCCAGCTTTATTGAAAGATTATTGACCTGAGGCATTAACTCTGCATCTGTGTACTGGATTTTAATGACTTTCGTACCTGGACACCCAAATCACATTGGACCTTTGCATTTCCTAAGTATTCTAATTTGTCTTTCTGGGATCCAAAGTGAGTGACCTCATACTTGTCCAGATTGAAATCCATTTGCCATAGTTTTCCCCCTTTAGTCTGCTTGTATATCTTCTGGTTCACGTTAAACAGTAAACACCCTTTAGACTCAAAATTGCTACACTTTCCATGAGTATATTCCTTACATCTCTCCATTTGGCTGGTAGACTGATATTTTGTTACTTGGCACATGACTGCAGTACAACAGTAAAATGTGGTCCCTCAGAATACATATGTACATGACAATATGCTCCTTGTTCTTTACATATTATATAATGTCAAAGTCACTTTGCAGCTTTCTCCTCACATCCACACAATTTGCTGTCTCTTGGCATCAACTCCAAATATGAATATAGACATTTCCAGTCAAAATCTTTAATAAAAGCTGGGACGCCCTACACAGATCACTGGAAAGCACCACTTGTGACATCTCACTCATCAAAGCACGCTTTCTTTATCCTGTCTCCCACTTGCCAATTAATTATCAACTTGTATCACAAGGTTACATTTCCGATTTTGCTTTGAAAGATTATTCTGTGAAACCTTACAAAAAGGAGGAGGGCTTAGGATCTGCCTGAGGTGTGGTGGAGGCAGATTCAATCACTGCTTCCAAAAGAGAATTGGATAATTATCTGTACTGGGAAGAAATTTGTAGGGCTACAGGAAAAAGGTCAGGGCTGGGACAAAGTGAATCGCATTTGCAAAAAGCTAAGATGGAAGTGATGGGTTGAACGAACTCCTTCTAGACTTTAATAATCCTACGATTCATTTGGGGAAGAACATACATACACAACATTCATAAACTACCTATCTGCAACGCCAGTACTGTACCTTCTTAAAAATCTCAACTATGTTCACAATCCATGTAGTTTTTGTCCGATACTTGTCAAAATGATCAGTCAGTCTAACTCTCATAATACGTTCCAGACTGAGGTTAAAATGATAGGCTTGTAGTTACTCGGTTTCTCCCTCCCTCTGTCTCTCCCTCCCAAAGGACAATAATTTAATCACAAGATTCAGACAGCTGACATAATTTAAATCAGTGTTTTGCAATTCTTTCAGGACAGGCCCCATCATGGCCTCTCATGCCTCACTGCATTTATTGTTTAGTCAGGTCACGGTGTCTCTCTCACCCCAAATTCCGGTGAAAGAGAAAGGATACTTGTTTTTCTTAAATTGCAACATTGACTGCTCTTCAAAAATCACCATATTGACTAAACAAGTACTTAGTCACATTTCCTCGCATCCAGTGCTCAGATTAAAACGGATTTACAACATGCTTGTTGCTCTTTCTTCTGCTTGTGTTTCTCTCAGACTTCAGTTGTCTGGGAGAACGGGGACGTTCTCTTTCATTTGTGAGTGTGCCCGCTCTCTACTTTCTGGGTTCATGGGAGCAGTTCAGAAGTTAGGCAGGGTTCTGGTACCAGATGAAGAAGTGCCCACTAGGCTGGTTTTTATTATTTGAAATCCATCGTGTTCCATTTTCAATCTGGTGTCGGGAACCCAGTGTCTGCGTATCAATCCAGTCTGTAGCATATCATCCTTAACCATGACGGAATGCCTAAGAAGGAGAAGGATTTTGTAATGATAAGCCAGTAAATGAACTTGGAGGAATCAGTGGCACTAGCAGAGCCAGGAACCGGCTTGACATTGCAACCTGCTCAAAGGCAGATGGCAGCCATTACAGAGCTTGCTGTTGCTTACAGAATGGAACAGACAAGATGTCAGAGTGCCAGCAACATCACAGTTCGTACAAATGATTGAAAGACCAACAGGAAGTTCATTGACCTGCTCTGTTTGGAACTACCATATTTTCCCATTACTTTTATTTGTCAGTCATGCCACATAATGGCCTCCCACATTGCTCCTGACAGTGGAGCACACGTGTGTGGCAGACTCTTCACATTTCCTGGCCTCAACTCTGAGCATTTCCTTCTGGTTCTCTGCAGTTTGTGAATAAACAGTTAATTTGGAGGTAAATCGGTTGCTGGCTCCATCCTATCTCTGTCCTTACTGGGGAAAAGCAATGCCATCTAGGAGTGTGGTTTTCAAAGCAATCCCACACCTAGCCTCGTTCCCAGTGAGTATTTGAGAATCAACCCCTGCATTTAACTAAGTTTGAGGACATTGCTTCATAGTAAGTCCTAGATATCTGATATTCCCTGTGTAATACAACTAACAGGTCCTGGTTAAACCCCACCCCCTGAGGTTGAAGATAGTTTTATCCTCTAATTATGGTATCATATTCTCTCTTGAACATAATAAAACTCCCTTTGGTGTCCTGGTGCTCCGCACGTAGAGTTCACAATTCCTGACGAACATTTGATTTCTTTGGGATAACTAATTTGAAGCTGATAGCTGTTCATGATCTGTGCATTGTGATTTTACAGACATTCACAGGCTCGAGTTTGGCTTAGCAGTCTGCCTCAATCGAAAACCAGTCATTTCATTTTACTACATCAGGCTTCCTCACGTTTTGTAACAATTATAATTTTAACAAATGGGTGGGCAGACACAGCATTACTCAGCACCCCTCATTGCTTGTGCAGTATTGAGACTTGTGGCACTAATATGGTAGATTATCTGTGTTGTGATCGCAGATGAGACTCATCCCAGGGAGAATTTTAAAGCTAGGTTCTTGTCCGACGGTAAATCTTTGGCTGCATTCAGGGCCTAGCAACATGCAGAGCGTCAGAAGTCCTCACGCCAGATTTCACATTGACATGTAAATAAGGGTGGATGATGCACTAGCTGGCTTGCTGCAGAGCCTAACGAGCACTAATAATAATGTCAGGATGTGGAATCAATCAAAATGACATGAAATGCAATGGATAGCAATTGGATACTGAAGTAAGGTGATGCACAGGCTTCATATTCTAGGTTAGAGCTTTGCAATTCAGCTCCATGACTTGATCTCTTTCACTGTTGATATTCCTACTGTTATTTTTTTCTTCTGTTTCACCCACTGAAAGGAAAGAATGACAGTATTAAAGGGTTATGGATTTTATGTCCCCTGCTTGATTCGAGATAGTTTAATTCCTATATTTCATGACTGTCTCTCCCTGGAAGGGAGGAAAAAGCAATTTCACTATCCTTTTTGATTAATTTGTAGTAACTGTTTGCTTGACAGCACATTTTATTGTCATTTTTTTGGAGGAAGGCTGTTGGGAAACATGAAACAGGTGATCATTTCCACAGCACTGGTCAGAGAAAACATCGCCCCAAATAAAGGAGCTCTACCTCCTCTCCCGATTACAACGCAACCAAACCACAGTCCATGGGCATTTTGGTTGATTCCGAATGTAACAATTAACATCTCTCGAGTGTGGGGAAAACCATGCCATCGTTTGCAGAAGTTACCGAGCAGCTCAGTCATTTCTGCTCACAATGCCAGAGCTTTATTGGTAAACTACCAATTTTACTTTATGGGAAAAAAGACTGAGGAATGCCTCCAAATGTAACCCCAAGGAATTAGCAACTAGAGCTAATTTACAAGGGGGGAGCTAACATCAATTACTGTTCCCAGACATGAAAATTAGTGAGGCCAGGATTGGACAAGCCTTCAGGGATATCTCATGTGATGGAATAGGATGCTACCATTTTGGCTAAGACTCTCTTGGTGAACCAAGTGCAGCACAAAAGGGAGCCATATTGATTTATACGCTGTGTAGATGGAAGGATTTTGAACATGTTACAATCTTGCCCTAAAGTAGAGTTCCCTAGGATTGAAGGCTGTGAAAGGTTGGAAGGAGGTGAAAGAAACTGGCTAAAGAGGTAAAGATTGACCCCGAGTAATAGGAAACCAAGTTGAAATAAATGATGGGTGGTGAAGTAGTGACTGAATGGTAGGAAAGCCAGAGGAAACAAAGTGTTCAATAAGGAGAAAGACAAAGGCATTGGGAAGGATGGCGTTCCAATGGCTCCAGAATAGCCCAATGGGGGAACCAGATTTTTTTTTCTTAATAGTATCTTTTTATGCTATTTTTAATCCTTTGGCTCCTTTGCAAACTCGACAGGAAATATTTAGGGATTTCTTCACACTTTCTGCCTTTTCGTTTTGCTTTTATTCAATGGGTTATTCCAATATATACGGGATTTCTCATTGGTATTTTAATTTCTACATTTATTTTAGTGGCATTTTTGCTCTATTTGATCTCTTTGCAATTTTCATGGATTCTTTTTCTCTGCTGGTTTGCCCTTCAATCTTTTCCATTGCCAATCTTTTCCAAAGTCAAAAGTCACACAACATCAGGCTATTGTCCAACTAGTTGGACTATAAACTGGTGTCATATGACTTCTGATTTCATCCACCCCAGTCCAATACTGGCATCTCCACATCAGTCTTTCCCAAAAGGTGTTGGCTTTTCCTCAGGTTTGGAAGCGCATAGGCTTCCACTAACATCCAGGTGATCCATCTTCACGTGACCCTGGGTAGTGAATGATATCGGATAAATTATCGATGGTTCTCATCATCACCTTGGCTGAGAGCAGCTTCTCCCAGTGTAGGACAAGGACTGAGCAAGGAGCCCTTGGTGTTTATTCAGCATCCCACTGAGCAGTTTCTTGTTGAAGTTTAATTCCCCTCCCCAAACTGGGAACCAGTTATAAGGTGTTGGGGGATGAGGGTAGCTGCCTACCT
This sequence comes from Chiloscyllium plagiosum, assembly GCF_037043375.1. Classification (NCBI taxonomy): domain Eukaryota; kingdom Metazoa; phylum Chordata; class Chondrichthyes; order Orectolobiformes; family Hemiscylliidae; genus Chiloscyllium; species Chiloscyllium plagiosum. Next base: position 29,839,795 of record NW_028270174.1, on the reverse strand, counting down.
TTAGGATATGTAAGGTGAGTAACGATCTAAGTGAACAGTAACAGTTTGGCACATTGCCACCTAAGTGTATATGTGTATGTTTGTGGGGAGGGGGGTGGTGTTGTCTGGAGTATTTGTGTGGAGAAAGTGAGGACTGCAGATGCTGGAGATCAGAGTCAAGAGTGTGGTGCTGGAAAAACACAGACCAGGGAGCATCCAAGGAGCTGGAGAATCGTTGTTTTGGGCATAAGCCTGATGAAGCCCAAAACAATGATTCTCCCACTCCTTGGATGCTGCCTGACCTGCTGTGCTTTTCCAGCACCACTCTATATTATGTGTGTGTGTGTGTGTGTGTTGGTTTCCTTCTATTCAGGTTCAATGCCCAATCATTCCCCTGCCTTTCCCACCTCACGATTGGTCCTGGCAATGCTAATCCCTCTGAGCTTCACTCCAGATCTCCTCTCTTGTGCAATCCCAGCACTGGCCATCCACTCCGAGTGGTACTGCTGGAGCTGAAGAGCTTCTTGCCCTCTGATTGGCCAGCAGCTCCTGGAGGTACCACATGCTAACTCAAGGGGTAGAAGCAGCAACTGTACCTAACTGCCTCAGCAATGTGAAATCTCCTCAGAGCTTGCAGGGCCAGCCCCTAGCTTTCTGGTTGCTGGGCAGAATTGCTGTTTCTGTGTAAAATTTCAGCTGGCATCACAGCACCTTCTAGGCTTTTCCACCAAATATAGGCACGTACACAGTAATGACACTTGGTATGGACAATGTGGAAATTTGTGTGCACAGATTGAGCAGTGTTGAAAATTTTAAACGCAAACTAAGTTCACGATGTATAACATTTTCCAAATGAGTGAATGGAGTCCACAGAGACATGAATCAGTTCATCGTTTGTCCCAAAGGAAGCTGCTGCTGCTGCTGCAGTCAAATTGCCAGTCACAAGGCAAGAAAGCTCAAAACGATGACAAAAAAATGCAGTCAATCAAATACTGCGATCTCTTAGCATAGGGTTACTACCTGGTGGCTTTTGTTTCAGATTGATGCCATTTGCTGGGTCATGCAGCAGCCATTTCTTTAAAAAATGAAACAAGATGGATCTGATGTTTGTGCATGCAACTGTCCTCCAGTAAACGCGTTAAAACTATCACTTTCATAATAGCAGTTCATTCCACACTCAAAAATTTGAGACAGGAATTCAATATTAATGAAGAGTGTGCGAAGCTATAATATTGAGAGAAGTGCTGGAATTGAAGGAGGAGAGCTGTGGTAACCTGAATGCTGCTTTATACTAGTGAACGAAACTGGACTCAATACAAATCCACGTTCAGCTAAACTAAGTAACAGATTTACTTTCACACCATAATAACTGGGAGGTAGAATCAAATGTCAAAAAGACTCCAGTTCATATTCCACCAGCATGCAATTAAGAAATCTGCTCTTGGGGAGATGGTGAGGGACGAACAGACAAATAAAACAAATTGTACAAGAGCAAAATCTTACAGCTTTTGGTGAGGTTATTAGGTGACATTGTCTACTGAATATACACCCCATCCTTTAATGTTTTTTTCACTAATCTTACAAAAGCCAGAGGTTAATAAGCGACATCAGATATTCTATGCAACTATTTGTGAAGGGAAACGATAATCCTAGCAAAACCAATCCTGCAGAGCCTGTTTAAACTGGGACAATTGAATTGTCATGTTATGTCATGAGCAGGTTTGGCTGCAGGCTTTGGGTCTGCCAGTCTGTTCAAGCTTGGTTGGGCTAAGAATTTACAGTCGTTTCATTCCTTCATGCTGCTTCTAGCTTTTCAGACAGTGCAATGTCTCTCGACAGCATTCTGTTAAGCTCACTGTGCATTGAGATGGGAAGTTAATGTGGATTGATTTGACCCAAATGAACTCCAGAATGCTCAGCTATTCCCTGTATTAGTACCCTAGTGAGCCAGCATTTACACACTCGTGCCCTGCAGCACTTCATGCAGGTGTGTCGCGTGCTGTAGAAATCAGCTTGTAAAGGGTTGGCTCAGTCTGTCTGCTGGGAGGCTATCCAGAGGAAATCCCGATTAAACCCAAGGCATGCAATCTTCGGATCTTGTGTCGTTAACGGGGTGGCATCAATCAATGTGCTGCTTTGCCTTGTGGTATACTGTGACCTAACTTTGCCTCAGTTCTGATCAAATCCCATACAAGATCTGTGTACATGGCGTTAGATGATGCCTTGTCACTTCTGGCCAGGTAAGAGGAGAAATGAGAGAAAGGCAGAATCAATTACTGATAAAGCTCAGACTGAGTTGGAGAACTGAATGGAATATCACCATTCATTCCTTCTGGCCTTAAAATAGAATAGAACAGAAATTTACTGCCACTTGCACTTTTACACAAAATACAATGAGACATGTTTAAGTCACCATACTCTGGTATCCATATCGATAACAGAAATCATACATGAAAAAAATTAGGGAAAAGCCCATCTTTGTTCGGTTCAGGCTCATGGGTTTCCAAGGTCGAGGAAAAGGCAGGAACCGCATTCTCCACCACTGCAGGAAGACAGCATCAAAGCCGGACAATAAGGGACAGTGCTGAATAAGTGTTCCTAGCTTGTGTTCGGGTGAATTTCCTAAAGCAGTACATGTCCAATCCAACAAAAAAGGATGCACTGTTGGGCCAAGTGGGTCCAGTAGTAGGGGAGCATTTAGGAGATTTGTGTAGGCTTGTGGTTCAAGGTCCATGAACACAAATAAACAGATATACAGCATCAGAAATATTACTGACAATACTTGGATTATCATAATATCAAAATCACACCAAAACATCTCAAAATGTTGCTCAGTAAATTACAATGTGATGGAGGCGATATGACAATGTGGTGATAAAGGCAAAATACTGCAGATGTTGGAAATCTGGAATGAGGTGCTAGAGAAACTCAGCAGGTCTGGCAGTATCTGTGGACATGGAAGCAAACTGAACCTTTTGAGTCTGGTATGATCTTTCTTCAGAAAGAGGGAAAATGATGAAATTGCCTTTTGACTTGACATGGAATCCACACAGTGCAGAAGCAGGCTATTTGGCCAGAGTCCGCACTGACCTTCTGCAGAGCACCACACCCAGACCTATCCCCCATCCCCGTAGACCCACACCCACCATAGCCAACCCTGGAAACTATAGGCAATTTAGCACGGCCAATCCATCTAACCTGCACAGCTTTGGACTGTGGAAAGAAACTGGAGTGCCTGGAGGAAACCCACACAGACACTGGGAGAATGTGCAAACTCCACACAGATAGTCACCCAAGGGTGAAATCAAACCAGAGTCCTTGGTGCTGTGAGGCAGTGGTGCTAACCACTGAGCTATCCCAAAGCAAGATCCATTATTTTCTTATTACTTTTTCTCCTCTCTTTAGATTTTCGTCAAATCTCTTTCCCAACCCAGTGCTGAGGAGTCTAGAAGTGTGCCTGGAATCACAAACCCTTTAGTCTTCAGGCCAAGAGTTTTTCACTCTTCATGAATCTTGCTCCCAAGAGAAACGTAGCAGTGGCAATGTGCTTTGGTTCCATGAGCAATCTTTGCGGAGCGATTTGTGTTTTGAGCACAAATCGAGTGGGCTGGAGGCAGGGGTTGTGAATGCTGCTTTACATGATGGCTGATTGAATGGCAGACAGACCGAGTAAAACAAGTTCTTTACAGGTAGGGCACTGAAGCAGACAGAGGAACACGAGGGCTGTTGGGGGTAATCTTGACGGCGCCTGTTGCAGAAATGAGAAAAGGGGAGGGCTGGAAGCATCTAAAGAGAACAGGAGCAGCTGCTCCGAGTGACAAGGAAAATACTTGCAGCAATTTATGTCTGCCTCTTAGATCGTGCTAGCCATGGTGTGTGGGCTGCTCTGATCTGTAACAAAGTGGGTAGAGATTGAATTGACATTGGAGTCTTAACTTTGTTTGATCTGACCCCAGTAGCTCTATTCCTGATGAAGGGCTTTTGCCCGAAATGTCGATTTTCCTGCTCCTTGGATGCTGTCTGACCTGCTGTGCATTTCTAGAACCACTCTAATCTAGACCCCAGTAGCTGATGTTCTTTCAAAAATTAGACGATGCAATTTGGTGTGTGGCGAGAGAGACATGAACCCCCCTCATCCCAGTGGTTGGAATTGTATCTTCTTCTTTGATAATGTAAAATATTTCACTGTTCTTCAGGTGTCAACAATTCAATCCCCACTCCAGAGCCTCGAGCACAAAATCAACTGAACACTTGAGTGCAGTAGTAAATGAAGGCGGTGATATTAGAAGCATTGCCTTTTGGAATGCTGGAGAACCCTTCTGCCCTCTCGGGAAAATATAAAAGGTTGAATTCTACCATTCACAAGATGGTGGGAATGGAGTGGTGGGTTGGGGCAGCTGAAGGGAAGAGCCCCAGGAAGGGGCTGTTAAAGGCAGTCCTACACTTTACTGGCTGCAGCACCTCTCCCACTATGTATGGGGAGGCTGCCATATTGAGGGAGGTCCTTGCAGCGTCCTGAGGCTCTCTGCTTCTTCCCAGAGGAATCCCCTGGCAGGAAGGCACGCTGATTGGTCTCCGTCAATCAGCCCTGCAATGAGAGGCCTTCAACCTCGGTCATCTTAAACTAAACTCACTTTCAGAGGGTTCCAGCTCTGGGAGGTACCACCCCGAGGAGTCCAGCCAGGCATGCAGTGCCCACCTCTCTTGGTGACAACAGTAATGCTTGAGAGATACCCACTGCAGCATAACGATTGAGCCCACTCACTGTCTTTAAGTGGGTAGGGTGCCTGCAGCTGACCATTTGGCAGACTGCCTGCGGTGACACCTTTAAGCTGGTTTTGCGGTGACACCTTTAAGCTGGGGGGTTGTGGGTTCATAATTCCCCTTTGATCCCGATGTTGAAGTCCTTCAGGTTGCAATAATATCCAGACCTCGTGGCACTCTTCAGTTAAATACAGGGGAGGTCTTCGAGTTTCCAGATCCGCATTTATCCTGAAATAAATGTTTCAGTTATTTTCTTGTTGTTATGGAACCCTGCCATGTGTAAACTAGATGCCATGCTTCATTATACTTCATTGGCTGTGAAGTGCTTTTTGTCCAGAGATTATGAAAGGTGCGATAGAAAAGCAAGTTCTTTCTTATTTCTATGCTTCATTGTCAGCACCATCTGGTTATTTTACTTTCATCTAGTTTCGCTGTTTTGATGAATTGCCTTTTTTGTGGATTTTATACAAATGCGGCAATATCCCAAGTGAGGATTCCTTATTGGAGGTATCTGTACTCAGTACAGGTCGTTCTCCTATAACGTGCATTTTGTCAACGAGATTTGACTCTAATGTGATTGGTGAATTGGGGAATGATATTTTTAAAATGCGAACTCCTGTTGACTATTGGGCAATTCCATCCCGGTTACCTTTCGTCCACTCTAGGTGGTTTCTTCAGGTCAAGCAAAAGAGATTGGATGACAGGGCAGATTTTTTTCTGACCTTATTGTTGATGTTTTCAAGATGTTTTTAGAAATTATTGCAGGAGGAAGGATTTGGATTTAAAAATTCTCCTTAGTTTAGACAATGGTGAGCTTTCTGATAACACCAAACTGCTATTTCTACCTCCGAACACAACATCTCCCATTCAACCCATGGACCAGAGTGCAATAGCAGCTTTTAAAGCTTATTATTTAAGGTGCACATTCAGGAAGCTGATTGCAGTTACTGAGGAGCATAATGAGGACAACGTTCTTTAATATTGCAAGAGCTTTAACATTAAGCTATTGACATCATTGTGGAGGCCTGGGGTGATGTCAGTAAAGACTGCTTGCATGCAGCCTGGTGGAAGCATCTTCCTGATTTTCTTCATGATTTTAGAGACATTGAAGTGTCAGAGGAGCTTCCCGCAATCAAAGAGCATTGTGGTGCTCTTGCAAAGCAAGTTGGATTTGAAGAAGTGGAGACTGATCTACAACAGCTTGTTTATGAGAGGCAAATTCAATTTCGAGATGAAGTCTATGAAGTCCAGGCTGCAGCACCACGAGAACTGTCCACTTGTCTTTTGTCTTCCATCCTGAGGGAAGTTGAGAAGCAGCTGTAGCTCTTAGAAGCTAATGACTACAATGCAGGATGCAACAGGCTAGTAGTTTGTGGCTTTATGAAAGATGGCCAAGCAGCAAAAACTAGATGCCTTTTATAAGCCAACCTCAAGAAAAAGTCTGAGGACAATGAACTACAGCCATCCAATTCTGGATTAAATGTTTTCTTTTGGTGTCACTCTGCACCCACAGCTGGACATGAAAGTAATCATGATGCTGGTGATGACCTTTGATCCCTGTCTTAATACAGTCCTGTAACTCAGTAAACTCAGAAACCCCTTAAAGTGATTATTGCGTTATTTCATTAAAATATATGACTTTAACATTTACTTAGACTGTGCTATTGTTTGTGTTAGGCTAACTACTATTTTTGTGTCAATTTTTACTGATATTTTTAGTAGTTTCCCCTCCTCCGTTTTTCCCATCGCCCCCGTTATTCCTATTGGACGATCTTCTATAACATACGTATAATGCACAAGAACACACCTACCATGTAAACCCTGTGGGAAAAGGAGAGAGTCAGGCTGTTCCCTGAGGAGACTGTTAAAGACGTTTCACCACCAAAACTTTCCAACAAGCGCCAAGACATCGCTTGGCTGGTGGTGAGAAGGCTGCTATCTGTGAGCTCCTTCCCACCACACTCTACCCTCAGCCACACTTGCCTTTGAAGCAGTTGCGAGGCAGGGAGGTTGAGTGGGCGGGGGGGGGGGGGGGGGGGGGGGGTAGAGATTGTCACGTCTCCTGTTGGAATGTGCTTTTGCAAAGGAAGCCCGGAAAATGTTGCAGTGGTTTTTATCCAGCTTCATCCTGATCAGCTCCGTGATGCAGGACTCTGTGCTCTACAGTCTATTGCCTGGGAAGCACCGAGACAAACACGGACTGCACCTGGAAGACCATCAACTTGGTGAGAGCTCTTTGGTCTGCCTGAAAATTGCTGGCCTTCCAAAACAAGGAGTTGACCCCGACCAAATGCTGCAGACCAGCGCATTCCAAGGTCCAAGACTACGTACTGAGGGTTGTACTGAATCTTAGGGCAACTGCTGCCAAGGCACATTGGGGACACACCACTGTCTGAGGTCATTCTGCCTAAGTTAAGTGGGAGTCCATTCAGTTATTGGCTCTCCCGGTGCCTCAAATATATATAAATATAATCTTATACAAGTTAAGAAGTGCCTTGGGGTGTGTGTTCTACATGTGTAAAGACTGAATTCAGAATCAAACTGCACTAGTGCCTATGTATGTCTATAACGATTTTTATCAATCAAGTGTATTTTTGAAACAAAAAAAGGGCAGAACTCAGTTTTCACACATTTCCCTCCCTCTTTAAAACACAAAAGCGTTTCCTAATTCTGCACAAGTGACTCATTATTAGTTTTATAACTGAGGTCCTGAACAAGTTATGTTGGCTAATTTTGAGGAACATGTTTTACTTCAAAAATAAGGCTCAGGATTAATGATTAAGGAAAAGTTTGTTACTGTGCTCCCTTGTTGGTCTGGCTCCCCTGTTTACTTGCAACTACTTATTCATTGAACTAAACATCCAAATGGAGAATAATGACCTTAATGATCAATTTCGCCCAGCTTGAAACATTCAGCATGCTGAACAATTTGCCCAGACCATTTTTCATCAATTCTTTTTATAAAAGCTAGCAAACTTAGTTACATCATCTTGGAGCCCAACCTCTGATATGTTTCTTTGTACAATAAACTCCCAGTGCCCAGGATTATTGTTGTTCCATGCACACCGTGCAGGAAATAGCGTGCAGCGATAGATTGGCAGACGTAGCTCAGCAACACATAGCATTTTTGCCGCTGAATCAGAAGTTGTGAGCTCAAGTCTTTGTTCAGAAATCTGCACAAAATCGAAGCTGATACTGAGGCAGAAATGCCGTCGGTATTGAACCGGAACCCTGCTTGCCCTTTTAGCTAAGCGTAAGACATAGTATGGGACTATTCCGAAGAACTTCAGGAAAGTTCCTGCAAATATTTCTCCTGAACCAACATTGCCCAAGATAGAGTATCTAGCCTTTATCTCATTGACATTTGTGCACACGTTCCATGTGCAAACTTTCTGCCTTATTCTGCCTTGATTCCATCTCAAATGTACTTCATCGGCTGTGAAGCACTTTGTGACAATTTTGAGATTATGTAAAGCACTATATAAATGCAAGCCTTTCTATATTGTACGTCATGCAATCTCTTTTGATTTAATTGATCCGTTGCTAATAGTGCCAAGTATTTTGTTCACCTTTTTTTTAAGTTTCAGCAAAGCATTGCACAGGAAAGTTTATTTTGTCGTGTTTCAGGATACGGTCTTTCTGGGAGCACAGCCTTTCTGTAGAGTTCCATATGTCAATGACCCAGCTCCACAATGCGGTTTCATAACGTGAGAAGAGTTTTTCTGTGGGTTGAAGAGTTACTAATGTTCTATTTTATTTCCCCTTTGCCATCAGCCCAGCTGAAAACCCCAGTTTGTTATTGAATGTGCACATGGAAATGAATTTCCTTATCTTTTTGAGCTAATCCACACTAATTTACAGGATAAAAATCTATCTATATGTTAATGATGTGGTGTGTCAGTTTGTATGCATTTAGATTACACATTTTAAGCACACTGTGATCCTATTGGTTGAAAAGTCTGGGAGCATCCTTAGTAATTATATAGCTCATGGTTTGTACCAAGTTTTATGTTATCATGGGGGGAAGGATGGAAATATATTCCATAACTCTCCAAGGACAATTGCAAGACTCACCTCTAGCTTTGAGAAATAGTCTACAGCCATTTTCATATTCATAAACTGGATAAAAGACACCAGAGATTACTATCAAAATGGAGATGAAAATCTTCAACTTTCTCTTCTCAGCAATTTTCTCCCTCGCTATTCTCTTTGCTCTTTGTTGAGTTGTCGTTGCAGAACGATCAGGATCCATCGTCTTGAGGAGCTGTCTCATAATTTAGACCTTTCAACCATTCCATCCTCTTTCAGGCTCTCCTGTTGTTCAACTCTGTGGGATGAAATTTGCTTCGTCCCATTCTTACCTATAAATTAGTGGCCTGAGAATCTCCAATAAGGGATTGTCTTGTTTGCCCAGATTTTACCCATACCCCCTAGGATTGATATTTGCTTCTCTCAAGATTGGGTCAGGCCTTTAAGCCCCTTGAGCCAATTCACTCATTCAGTTGGATAATGGCTGATCTTTATCTCAACTCCATACCATCTCACCATCATACTTGATATCCTCACTTAACAATAACCTCCTCTTCCTCTTGAAATTTCAACTCATACAGCATCCAACGCCTTTTAACAGAGTGTTCCAGATTTCCTTTCCTCGTTGCGTGAAAAGTTACTTCACGATTTTACTTCTAACTGGTCTAGGTGTAGTTTTAATGTAACGTCGCCTTGTTCTGATACCTATTTACACATAGTGTCAAGAGAGCTGTGGAAAAAGTACAGCTGTAGTTCCATGTACTCATCTTGAAATCCTGGCATCAGGCTACACAGCTTTGCTGAGCACACCAGGTTACACTTCTGCACTACCTCACTTTAGGTGCCCTGCTGCCTGCGTCCTGCTAGACCCTTTGCCTAATGTTTGGAGCCAAATCTTAAAATAAAAGAGCAATGTTGAGAAGCTGCTTCCTATTGAAGTGGAGTCTTCCCAGGGATTGCAGAGATCATTGTCACTGACCCACTGGTCAGTGGTGGGAAACCAACTAAGGCGGATACTACAGAGAATTAGATAGGCACAGAAAGAGGCCATTTCGCCCAACCAGTCCCTGCCAGTGCTTTACTTGAGATTCTTTCCATCTCATCTAAATCTACTATCTATTCTTTCCATCCTCATATGCTAATTTAGTTTTCCCATGGGTAATTCAATTATTTAAATTCTTCACTGACACTAAATGTCCTCAACGTTGCACAGACAGCATGCTGTGATAGTACCTCAGCAAGTCAGAGAAGTTGGCTGCACAAAGGCAAATTAGAGCACATAAGGGTTCAAGGTTTTCTAACCTTCAAAGGCAATAAGGCACATCTTCTGTGGCAAAGGCTTGCCATTGCCTGAGGAGCTCCTCGAGACTAATATCTCCAACAATGCAGAGCTAGTACAGTGGTAGAGAATGCAGTCAGACTGACTCTGCTTCCATTGTGTCCCTCCTGCCCCTGGTGTACTCCCCATGGAGCACTGTCACTATAGAAATACTGAAGGCTAATGGCAGCCCTTGCAACAAGGAACACTGAATTGACTTCCCATCTCCACATACCATTCACCATCCCTTAATTCAGACAGCAATCCCAGAGTTGTTGGAGGGGGGTTAAATATTGGACACCTTCTGGAAGGCTGAAGCAGGACAGGAACTGTCACTGTGAGCAGAGTCAAGACTAAAATGATCCTCTTCATCGGAAAATTGCGACACCCAGAAAATTCTACCTTTGTGTTCCGTTCCCTCTGGTGGCTGAGAGGGAGCTGCTGATTGTGCTGCAGCTTCTTGGTGTTATTGCTTCTCTCATCCCTCAGAGTTACAAGGTAGAGCTGCAAAAGCTGCTCATTCCCAACAAGGACTGACAGCAGGGAAAACACGATCAAAGTCAGTAAAGCCCAAGAGAAATGGAACCACTCCAAGAAGGCGGAACTCCGCTGTGAAGCAGTAAAAGCAGGCTCTCAGGAGAAGTGGGATGCTCTTCACTTTCACAGTTCTGTCAGTCTCTGCGGACAGACACTTCCTACCAGGCACTTGTCTGGTGAAACCCCTTGAGTTCCAGACAACCTGGGAAAACCTCATGGTGGGTGCTAAAGTTGGAATTTCTCAGTTAGTTGGTGAATTAAATGTTTTACTTATTCACAACCTCCCGCACAACTCCAAATGTGCCCAAATTAAACCCAGACTGGGGAAAGATCATGCCAGGCTTCTGACTCAGTGCCTACAGTTGGCCCTTCTTCCCCTTGCCAGTTAACATCCTGCCCCTGGTCCGAAATGAGCCACAGTTTCTCCAGTTAAATATTGGGAAGACCAGCTGTATCACACTAAGACCAGAATCCTTGCAAATCGCATAACTAGGGCTTTAAAAACTAAACAGGCGGGGGCGTGGGTAGGTTCATGAAAAATGGAAGTTGCATGGGCCATTATGGAGAAAGTTGAAGTGGGGAAGGGCTCAGCTGTGATTATTAAAATTTCCAGAACAAGTAATAGGACAGAGAGTATGGAAAGGCTCAGGAATCTAAATTCAGGCAGAGCAGGTAAAGGGACACCTATGAGAAGGGGGACAGTCGGTGCAGGACTGAGAGTGTTGTCCTGAAATGCTCACAGTATACAAAACAAGGTACATAAGCTTATAGCGCAGATTGAAATTGGCTGGAACGATATTATAAGAGACATGGCTGCAAGGGGGATCAGGGCTGGGAATTAAATATCCAAGGAGAGCAACAATCTACCCTGGACTTCCCACGTAGATGCGACAGGCAAGAAGGGACAACAATGCCTCCTCTTCCTCAAGCAGCTCAGGAAATTTGGCATGTCCATCAGGATCCTCAGCAACCTTTACAGATGCACCATTGCAAGCATGCAGCCTGGGTGCATAACGGCCTGCTATGGCATCTGCTCTGCCCAGGATCATAAGAAACTACAAAAGGTGGTGTGCACAGCCTAGACCATTGTGGAAACCAGGGACTCCATTTACACGGCTTGCTGCCAGTTTCATCAAAGACCTATCACGCCCAGGGAATGATCTCTTACAACTTCTTCCATTAGGCAGAGGACTGAACACATGCATCAGCTGGTTCAGGAACAGCTTCTTCCCAGCTGATATTAGATTGACAAATGATGCTGATCTCCCCGAGTGTGCACCCTGTGCAATGGAACCTGTCTGCCTCTGTCTAAGTCTTTTTTGATATGTATATCCTTGTTTACTTTAATCTGCCTGTACTGCTCACAAACATAGCTTTTCACTATACTTCGGTACACGTGACAATGAATAAAGAAATAGATAAATACATCAAAACAGGTCCAATTGAAAGGGCAGGGTGCCTTGCCAGTAAGAAATGAAATTAACTTGCTAGCAAGAAGTGAAAGACTTGGAAAGTGTAGAATCTGTGTGGGCAGAGTTGATGAACCACAAAGGAAAAAGACCCTGATGGGAGTTATATCTCAACCCCCGGCAGTAGTCAGGACGTGGGGAAGAAAATAAATCAGAAGATAGAAAAGCATGTGAAAAAGGCATAATCATGGGGGGCTTTAATATGCGGGTGGACTGGGAAAATCAGATTGGTATCAGAACCCTAGAAAAGGAATGTCTAGATGGTTTGCTTTTAGTGCCGCTTGTGGTTGAGTCCATGAGGAAACAGGTAACTCTGGATTGGCTGATGTGTACTGAGGCAGACCTGATTAGGGAGCTGTAAGTGAAGGAACCCTTCAGGGGTAGTGACCACAGTATGAGAGAATTGATGCTGCAGTTTGAGAGGGAGAAGCTGGAATCAGATGTAATGGTATTTCTATTGAGTGAAAGTAACTACAAAGACATGAGGGAAGAGCTGGCCAGAGCTGATTGGAAGGGGAGCCAGCAGGAAAGGCAGTGGAGCAGCATTGGCAGGAGTGTTTGGGGATAGTTTTGGATGCACAGCAGAAACTTATGAAGTTGGGGGACAGGGGGGAGGGAGGGAGAGGGAGAGGAGGCAACCATGGCTAACAAGGGAATTCAGGAACAGCATTAATGTCAAAGGAAAAGCATTAATGGAAAAGTAAAGGATTGGGAAACCTTTAAAAACCAGCACATGACAACCCAAAAAAAAAGGGGAAAAGATGAATGATGAGGGTAAGCTAGTTAATAATATAAAAGGAGATTATAAGAGTTTTTTTTAGATATAGAGGAGGTAAGAGAGAGGCAAAAGTAGACATTGGACCACTGAGAATTGAGGCTGGAGACTTAGTAATGGGGACCAAGGAAATGGCAGAGGAACTGAGTAGTTATTCATAGATACATAGAATCCCTCTAGCATGGAAGAAAGCCATTTGGCCCACTCAGATGAAGATCTTGTCATATGAGGAGCAGTTGAGGACCTTTGCTCTGTAATTGATGGAGTTTAGAAGCTTAAGAGGGGATCTGATTGAAACTTACAGAATACTGAGAGGCTTGGATAGGATGGATGTGGTGATGATGCTTTTACTAATAGGAGAGACTAGGACCCAAGGGCACAGCCTCAGAGTGAAAGGACGACTCTTTAGAACTGAGATGAGGAGGAATTTCTTCAGCCAGAGGGTGCTTAATCTGTGGAATTCATTGTCGCAAAAGATGGGGGAGGGAAAGTCATTGAGCGTATTTAAGACAGAGATAGATAAGTTCTTGATTAGCGAGGGGATCAAGAGTTTGAGGGAGAGGGCAAAAGAATAGGTTTCGGAAACATTTCAGCCATGATCAAATGGTGGAGTGGACCTGATGGGCTGAATGGCCTACATCTCCTCCTATTATCTTCTAATTTATGGTTTTATGGTTAAAAACCCAACATTTTCAGCTAGTGACATACTTTGACAATAATTCCTTCTCCTCTTAGCTATGATCTCTTGGGTTGAATTGGACTGTCCTAGTCCACCCAAGCCCAGATTATGACCCCATTTTCTCTCCATCACAAAGTGTGTCAGCTTTCATCCCCCTACAGTATGCCTTTTCCTCAGCCTCAGCACATTTGCTGCTGAAATTCACATTTGTGTAAATTCCATTATTCCAATATTCCTTGGCCTGGTGCCCATTCTCCATGTTCTGTAAACTTCAACTCATTCAAAACTGCTTGTATCCTATCTCACCTCAAGTCCTGTCCCTGTGGAAGAAAGTTGGCTCCTATCCCTCAAATTCTCAAATTGAATATTCTTGGACTTGGCGTTTAATTCACTGCATTATCTGAATCCTTCCAGTCACTGTATATGTGTCCAGCCCTACAAGCTTACCAGAAATCTGTGCTGTTTAGACTATACCCTCTTTTGCCCCATCCCACTAACAGTGACTTTGTCTGCAGCTGCTGAAAGCCAAGCTCTGAAATCTGTTGTTAAATCTCAAACCCCTCCTTCAAGCCCTCTCCCACTTTAAAACTGTGCTTAGAACCCAACCTTAAAAAGAATGCTATATAAATGCAAGTGTTTTGTTCTTATCAACCCAAACTAACATGCTTAAAGCTTTTATGCATTAAGCAGACCTTGCAACTGTAACATTGCACAAAGATCAAAATACTAAAGTTAATGTTGGAATTTTCCTGGTTTATCAGTCAGTGCCTTTCATAAAAGGAACTCTTTTTAAAGCATCATTCTGGCTTGTTATATGCCATAAACATTGTGCAGCATTTTTTAGATTCTTTAAAAAAAAACTCTTTAGGTTTATATCCTCAGTTTGGGAAAGAAGATGGAGAATGGCTATTTGTAGTTAATGGATGTGACCTGTTAATAATTCAATTTTCGATTGTGATCTATTATGCACTGTGCCTATGTTCCCAGTCTGCCCGCCACCAATTCTTCTTAGATTTTGGGGCTGTCTTGTTTCAACTTCCTTAATGGTCTGGTTCATGGTTTTAAATAAAACAATGAGGAAGTTTCAACTTCTGCAACTTTCCACCTTGACTTTAATAGTCATGATAATGTCGTTGAGTTCGTGGCATTTATTTCACTTTTTCAATATCTTCAAGTCAAGGCGCTAACATTTCTACCCTTCCCCAGTGTTCGAAGCCGTTACTTTTTTCCAAACTAAAGCCAGAAAATGCTGGGAAAATCCTTAGCTAGCCAGGCAGCATCTGTATACAGAAACCCAGTTAGCATTTTAGGTTAGTGCACTTACAATAGAATTGGGAAAAGTTAGGAATGTATGAAATTTTGAACAAAGGTTGGGTTGTGCAAGGAAAAGACAGCAGAGCCTGACCAACAGCAACGTTAGTCCTCCAGTGCCAAAGAATATCACGACAAAGCAAGTAAAGCAACAAGGAATCATGAATCAAAAGATGTTTCAGGCAAAAAGCCCTTCATCAGGAAAAATCCAACATTAATTTTAGTATTATGATCTTTGTGAGATATCACAGTTGCAAGGCCTGTTTAATACACAAAAGCTTTAAGCAAGTTATTTTGTGTTGATAAGAGCAAAAATGATGAGAGCATTTATACAGCATCCAGCATCCATTTTAAGGTTGGGTTCTAGGCACAGTCTTAAAGTGGGGGAGGACTTGAGGAGGGGTTTGAGATTTAACAAGAGATTTCAGAGCTTGGCTTTCAGCAGCTACAGCCAAAGCCACTGTTAGTGGGGAAAGAGAGTGGGGAAGGGCAAAAGAGGTCATAGTCTAATTCCTGATGGAGGGCTTTTGCCTGCAACGCCGATTTTCCTGCTCCTCGGATGCTGCATGACCTGCTGTGCTCTTCCAACACCACACTCTCAACTCTAATCTCCAGCATCTGCAGTCTTCACTTTCTCCAAATCAAAAGATGTGCCTAGAGCAGATGTGTTGCTGACTGGAAGAAGAGTCCGAACTGAACAAAGAGAACAAATGAGGCAAAGTTTAAGCCTGAAATTGTTGAGATCAGAGTTGAGTCCAGAAAACTGTGAAGTGCCCAGTGGAAAGATGAGACGCTGTTCCTGAAGCTAACATTGAGCCTCCCTGCCATAGTGCAGCAGGTCAAGGACAGAGATATCAGTGAGAGAGCAACATGGAGAATTAAAATGGTGACCCAGACCGTCGGGAGCTTGGCTTCCTGTTTGTGGATAAAATGGGGTGTTCCAGAAAGCATTCACACAATCTGTGTATTCCCTCCCCTAACCTAGGCTAGAGGAAGTCTGTAATCCAGCTTGTTTTCTTTGTTTATTTTGTTTTATTTGCTTTCTATTCGAGGACACCTACCTGCTTTGAGTAATTTTTTTGCTTCTTTGTTCCTTTCCTTCCCCTATTACCATTTTGTTAGCCACTGAAGGTGACTAACTTTGATGTCATTTATTCTGGCCTGCCTTCCACCCAAGAGGCCTTCCTTTTCTCTCTGCCCCAACCACCCTTTACCCAAACCTTTTACATCGCTAACTTTTCCCAGCTCTGATGAAAGCTGACCTTAAACATTACCTCTGATTCCCCTCTGCATGAATGCTGCCTGACCTGCTGAACACTTTCTTCCCCAGCACTTTCTTCTTGTATTTCAGATTTCCAGCATCCGCAGTATTCTCTTTTTCAACCAGTGAACCATTTCCTGTGTTAGTTGGTGCCTCTCAGTTTGCTGCTCAGACTGTTACATGACGATCTACACAATTCTGACCTACATGCTCTTGGAGAACAATCCTGCTATTGTTTAGAAACTGTCATCCATGCTGCGGCTGGAGAATTTGATGATCAATTTGTTTCTTCCCCATTGTTGTGTGGTGAGGCAGAGTTTCCAGTCACCAGTCTGCCCTATTCCTGACCCTGAACTGAGCTCTCTACATGGAATTATTTGCATAGAAAGGAGCAATGGTTGTAAATTGACATGGTGTTTCCTGGGCAATTTCCTCTCCACTCCCTAATATCCAGTCAATACCACACCCAGACATCGGGCCACAAATTTCAAGGTGGTACCCTGCTACTCTGATTGGGCTGTGAGATTGTCAGTAGGAACTGGCATTTGTGGATTGAAGCTCCAGAGAAATATCTTTCTCTCATATGTGGATTTGGGACGGTCATAGAGTCATTTGATTGCTGGGAAGTGATGGAATCACTCCAGTCCTGCATCTGTTTTCGACTGTTTCTCCTGTCCAACTTTCCCATCAAATCTTACCTATGAGGTGTAACATTGAGGAATCTTTTGTCCAACAGTGGAATTAGGTATTCCTCCAAATTCTGAACCCAGTGTCCCATTGTGGAACTCCACACCGTTAATTTTAAGACTTCTGCATCATTTGGTAACTTCGTTATATTTTATCATTTCTGCAAGAAATGTTCTCAAAATCCCTCTCTCACTGCACAAAAAAATCAACTGTCTGTATTCCAGCAAGAAAAACCTCCAAAGTAACTGTTCCTTTTCCTGTACTATAAATAAAGCTTATCACAGAAGAAGCAGAAACATTCCTTTAAAAGCAATCACCCTCATCTTGACTCCAATAACTCCCACGTTCATTCCACAAGCAACAGCCTGTAACCTCTCCAACTTCTGAATGTCCTGGATTCAGGATCAAACTTCTCTCGGCTGAGTACACTGACTGCCGAGCAAATCCCAACCCAGCTAAGAACTGCACAACGTTCCCATCAGCTTTCACAGGTGCAGCTCACAGAAGAAACAACGTTTGAAGATGGAAAGGTAATGCAGCCCGCTGTGTTGGCTTCACTATAACCTTGTTTCCAACCCCGAGTGTTCCTGTCGGGCATGGGTCCCCGTGCCCGTGGCTGCATAAGGCATAAGTACAGAGCAGCACCCTGCCATTCTAAAGGGAAGTGGAATAGTCCATTAGTGCATGATAAACTGTATCTGGGTCGAAATAACTCTATAGAACTCTATCCCATCACCAAGCCACCCTTCATTTATAAATGAAGAGTCCTTGATTACAGTACTGCCTCATACAATCACCAGGATCCCTGACACTCGACCTTTCTTTCAGGGCCTCTGATTAGATGAGATTAACAGCCCCAGTCAGGGAACTCAGATTCTGTGAGGTTCATCTGGCTACACTCAGTGAGTTTTTGCTGAAGCTCTGTGCTGTTACTGTGGTCAGAGAGTAAGGCAGTCTCTGGGACAGCCGTATAAACAGCTCAATGGGACACTTGCTGTGCGGTCGCAGCAGAAATTCACCATTTTATGTTTTTATCTTGGTCACCTGGTTGCACATGAATCTGTGACCCTACCCCAATATATTGGATGCTCCTGTTTATAACACCGGTTCTGTTCAAATAAAGCCAGGAAGCTCAGTCAGTCTCCTGTGCACTGTTCATCTAAAATAGCCGTTGACAGCAGATTAACAGAACATTGACAAGATTTGTTGTTTATGGGGATTTGCTCTGTACAATATGGCAACATTGTTGCCAAACCAGCAATGGTGGTTGTAGTTGAATATATTTCATTGTCTACGAAGCATTTTGGGACTTACCGGAAAGATTCGAAAAGAGGGGTATATAAATGTAACTTGCTTGTTTTCTTTGGCAGTGGAGCTCAGTGCTAAGAGGATATTTTGCAGTTGCCACCCATTTCCTGTTGCAGGACTTGTTGTGGAATCACTTGGTTGTAACTTAGTTCTATAGGACATCCTCTTTCACTAGATAAAGAGAGTGCAAGAAAATGCAAGGATAATTATGAACAACTGTAATTACCCTCACCCCCCCCCAACAAGCCCCTAACTTTAAATAGCGTATTAAATGTTAGTGAGCCTTTTCTGGGCATTATCATTTGTAAATAACTCTATAATAAAAGACTATGGAGCTTGATTTCCCATGTCATGCAAGCTCAAAACGAGACACACAATCATACCCTACTGTGCTAAATTGTAATTTTCATGTCTGGTTGCTGTAGATGAGTGAGTTAACCATCAATACTAGCTCTTCGTTTTATGTGGAAACATGTGATGAAGACAGTGACCAAGACTGACTTTAGGTTACCCATGGTTTTTTTATGCATTGTTTATGTAACTTGTAGGTGGGACAGGGGAGGAGGGGGGCTAGACTTTGTGGTTTGCTGGACGGCACAGTATTCACATACAAATTGTAATTTTTGGCTCCTGTCTAACTTTTAATTTTGTTTGATGTTGTTTTCAATGTAGCTTACCATTTCAGATAAATACCCTCATTGTTCCTCTTTACAGTTCTTTTTGATTTAATAGCTCACATGCGCACAGATCAGTGAAGGTTGCATTATCTCCACAGCCTGAGTGCTGCTGAACAGATCTATTTATAATTTATCTGGACGCATTGTGAAGAAATGTAGATTATGTACCAATTTGTAAGTGCATCAAAATAACCCTGTGTATGTTTTTCATGCAGTTGCCACTTAAGATCGTGTCCATCATGAACTTGATTACCTCACCCATCTGTGGCGTCTTTGTAGACCAGAGTTCCAGCATGGACATTGCCAAGGTCTAGAGGCAGCGAGATGGGAAAATTAACTTATGGAGTTATTTCAAGGAATACACAAGTAATCATTCTCTTACCTAGCATCAGAAGTTGGTTTCAATTCCGATGGGGGCTGAAAACTATCACCAGCAAGTGACCGTGTTGCCTTAACCTTCTTTTCCATGAAATCTATGAAAGGAAAAATACAATACATTGGTGACTGTTTTCTCCCCTTCACTGGAATTGAATGGTGGTTAATCCAAACCAGGCAAAAGGAGACGGACCCTGTCCGATTTGAAGTTATAAAACAGTCCATCAAAGCTTGGTCCAAGAGCCAGTAACCTTAAAAATAAGAGCTATTTTTAACATTTACTTAAGAAGCAATATTTTAACAACTACAATAACTGTTAATCAAATGCTAATAATGACAAACAAGAAGATCGAGATTATTTAGAAGTTTTTTTTACAAAGAAGTTGTTGATTGAATGACACTTTCTCACAAGTTTATAAAAAACAAAACAAAAGCTATTTAATACCAGTGAAATAGGTTTGTTTGATCGAGGTAGGGAGCCACGCACGAGTCCTTGATGAATCATGGTGAGCTCCTGAACCACAGGTAGCAGAGCCTTGGCTGAGTCAAATTGGACTCCTTTACGGTCAGGGTGCAGACCCTGTCAGAAACAGTAAAGTCCGCTCAGTTAGATGTGCTCAGGCTGAGCCATATAACCTGTGTCAGTACATCCTGCAATACCTCAGACCGGTTGGTGATGGGAAATCAAATGCAGTGGGCTGAATCTTTCTTCTTTTGGATAAGTGCAAGTTGTGTAAATTTTCTGGAAGGATTCTTGCCATGAGGCCTAGCCAAGTTTCTCATATCATACCAAACGCACCTTATTAACTACCTGCCTCACTCTTATAGCGTCACTTGCATCCAATTCTGTCTCCATCTTAACCTGCTCCATTCCTAGAACAATTCACCATGCAGCAGATATCTACTGAAAGACTGGCATCCCTTGTATCTGCATCATCTTTGAGTGCCCACTGTGTTTCCAATCAAGCACTGTCAGTTCCGCATTGCCCTGCATGGTTCCTGAAATTTACCCCAGACGTGGCAGACAGGGGGAAATTGGTACTCTGCGTTGTGAATCAGCACCTAGACGTCCTAATGGACGGGTGTTGCAAATGCAGGACTTCCTCTCCCCCAGAACCAACAGGTGGAAACCATGACACCAGATCATGCCAACCTGGCCTCAGGTTGCCATCTGGCTTAAAGAGGTCTCGGCTGTCTGGAAGAATGGACAGCACTGCAGGAAGAAGGTCAGTGCCCTCCTCCACTCTGCCAGCTCTTCTCTCTGATACCTCACACTCTTCTACTGTACCCACCTCCCATCAAAGCTCATGCTCTACCCCTTTCAATAATATCTGCAACATGTTACCTCAATCGCTGACCCCACTCACTGTCTGCATTGCCTGCCTATTCTCTCAGACACTTTGCCACATCTGCCAAAATAACAGCTCTGCCAGCCATGCTCACCTCCCTCAACCCCTGCTTCTCTCTCATTCCAAAAGGAAGATGGTTTCCGGTACGACAGGAAAAGTGAAGACTGTTGGTGGGCTCCACCTCATGTGTGGAGAGCATTCTGACTGTGAGTGCTCAATCTCCTGACCTGCTATTGGAGGCTGCCCTTGACTTTCCACACCAGCCCCGCTAAGTGACATTATCTCCCTTGACGTGAACGAGGACTGTGGCAACCAGGACAATGGCTCCTGGCTTTGTAAAGTGCAAGGCAAGGTGGAAATAATCTGGAGCTGGTAGCTTTGGCTGGGGGTGCAAAGTGCACAAAGGCAGAACAAGGCAACACTGTGAACATCCAGCTCGGCTAAAAGTGAATGAGCGTTAAGACAGTGAGCAAAGACATTGCCTAGCCTGGTCCATGTGCTGGGCACATTTCACTGAGCTCACAGTGTCCTAGCTGCAGCATTACAGTGGTACCTTGGCCAATGCAGCCCAAGGTGCAGCACTGAAATAGAGAGGTGTCCTGTAAGTAGATTGAATATTCCATGAAGGTTCTTGGAGTCTGGCATATTGAGTGCCAGTGCCCGTGGATGTGGAGTGTGTGTGCCTGGTGCTCCTGAAGTGTGCTGTGGGACTTTAGTGTCTGGTGTCCAATATGGAGGTCCTTTGAAGCAAGGAGCGAGCCGAAATCATCAGGTACCCACTCCAGCTTCCATGTTGAGAATTTGTGACTAGGAGAAAGTGAGGACTGCAGATGCTGGGGATCAGAGCTTAAAAATGTGTTGCTGGAAAAGCGCAGTAGGTCAGGCAGCATCAAAGGAGAAGGAGAATCGACGTTTCGGGCATAAGCCCTTCTTCTTGTGACGTCAAATTTGTCTTGTACATTTGGTATGATGGGAAGCTGAGCATTAATGAGGCAAGTTGAGGATTTAATAAGGCATTTAATAAGCTATAATTCCTCTTAATCAGCTACTCACCACTGTCTAGCAAGGAGTTCTCCTAGCTGCTAGCAAAAAAACCAAAAGAGATGGAATGAGAAACTCCTAAGTTTGAGATAGACATCTAATCCAATTCTGCCACAAACTTCACCACAGCCCATATTGTCCAGGTTGATTTTTCCCAGTGACTCAGGGCCCAAGTTGTCACTTGCTGCTGATTGGGGGAAGGCTGAAAACTACGTGAAGGGAATGGGAAAGGATTGAACTCAACAGGAAGTGAGCCAGGGTGAAAGAAAGAAAGTATCCAAAGAAGAGCTATCATAAGCGCTCACTGAATTGACTGGATGGTTTAAATAATAGAGTGCCCTAACAGTGTGTGTGGATACTATAAATTCACTGTTTTGTATCAGTTTTGAGCATGACAGATAAAAGATGACAAGTTCTTTCTTGCGGTGAGTATGACGTACCTGTCTCAGGGACTGTGAAGTTTGATGCGAGTCCCAGTTGTAAGGAATAAGAAATGGGTGCAGGAGTAGGCCGCCTGGCCCCTCGGGCCTGCTCTGCCATTCAGTAAGATCATGGCTAATCATTTTCATGGACTCAGTTCTACTTACCTGCCAGCTCTCTGTGGCCCTTAATTCCTTCGCTTATGTCCTTCACGTCTTTATATTAAATGGCAGAATCATGAACTGCTAAGTGTCTACGGAACCCTTGGTCTTCTGTAAATTGATTTCGATTTAAGCTTGAAATTTAACTTGGTCCACAAAATCCCTTTTATATATCTGAGAGCTGGGTTGTACAGGCACATGGCCACACTAATCAGCCAATGACTGCCCTGCAGCAGTGCAGGGAGCTACATTCATTACTTGGAGAGGAGACTTCTGCCCTTGTCTTGGGATTTGGAGTTCCCAGCAGCACCAGAATTCCTTCTCTTTCTATTCTTTAGTGGTATGTGTGCCTCACTGGCAAGGCCAGTACCTTTTGCCTGTACCTGATTGTCCTGAACTCAGTGGTTTGCACGATCATTTCGGAGGGTAATAAAGTGTTAACCACACTGCAATATGTCTGGAGTCATGTGTAGGTCAGACCAGGTAATGAGGGCAGATTTCCTTCCCTGAAGGACATTAGTGAACCTGGTGGGTATTTTTGATGGATTTTATGATCACTACTAGCTTTATAATCCAAATTAATGAATTTAATTGAAATTCCACCTGCTGCTAGAAAAGGATTTGAACCTATGTTCCCAGAGTATTTGTCTGGGCTGCTGGATTTCTTATACGGTGACATTATCACTTGCCCTGTCTACAGGCAGCCCCTCCACACTGACGAAGCAGGGTTCAGGAGGCTAAAGGAGAGGGTTAAAGCAGGACCGCTGAGTTGAGGGATGCCCAGATGAGGTCCTCCTTTGCCTAACAGATGTCCACGAAGTGAGCTAGCAGCAGTGAGCTCCCTGCACAGTACGAGTGAGCTAGCAATAGTGGGATGGAGGCCTTAGCCTGATCTGGCCATTGCTTGGTCATTTTAAATCCCAAGAAGGCTCCGGGCCAACAGGAACCTCTTGTACCGTGAAATGCCAAGCAGATGGAAGCTGAGTGGTTAGGTGTCAGGCTGCTCACCTAGGCATTGAAGGGCAGACCCCATTTGCTGTTGGAACAAGTTGTCAGTAACCATACTGGGAATGCCACAGACAAGAACACGTTACTCTCCACTCTCAACATCAAAGTATAAATCTTTCCCATTGGTTTTCTGTACATCATGATGGTGCCCATTCCTACTGAGGCCTAGTTTTGTGTGTAATCATTACTGCACAATAGAAATACTGTTAGTTGGTCGTGGTGTCAGGTGCAGCAGCCTGTCTTCCATCTGTGAGAACAGACCGTTCTGGTTGAGAACAAAATGGAAATACCAAAGAAACTGGCCCACCAAAAAGTATTCCTGATGAAGGGCTTTTGCCTGAAATGTCGATTTTCCCTGGAGCTTTGGTGGCTAGGGATGACCTTACAGAGAGGCATGGATAGGGTGAGTAGCCAATGTCTTTTCCCCAGGGTAGGGGAGTCCAAAACTAGAGGACATGAGTTTAAGGTGAGAGGGGAAAGATCTAAAAGGGACTTGAGGGATAACTTTATGCAGAGGGTGATACATGTAAGGAATGAGCTGCCAGAGGAAGTGGTGGAGGCTGGTACAATTACAACATTTAAAAGGCATCTGGATGGATACGTAAATAGGAAGGGTTTAGAGGGATATGGGCCAAATGCTGGCAAATGGGACTAGGTCAGTTTAGGATATCTGGTTGGCATGGACGAGTTGGACTGAAGGCTCTTTTTCTGTGCCATTAAGACTCTATGACTCTATAAAGGAAAGGGTTGAGACAAGGGGAAGGAGTGGGGGAGGGATAGTTTATAGTCATGGTTGACGGTGTCTGCTTTCCACTCCCACTGCATTTAAATGTTCTTTATAGTGACCTGTTCAGCCTCACTATCTTGGTTGTATTTTTGATCTGGGATGCAGGGGCTCTGGTTTCAAGCCACTGGCTTTCTTTTCTACAGTAGAAGTCAGCTCAAGTCAAACCACAGCTCAAGTGAAACTATGGGAATACACTGGAAGTACAGAATACAGTCACTATTTGTAAAAGCCTTATTCCTGCACCAACAATTGACTGACCTGGAAATAGTAGAGCTACAGAGGCTAGCTGAAGGACAGAGACCTAAAAACTTGAAAGAAGCTGTAAGCATGGGCAGGAACTTAAGCGGGTAACGGTAAATTCTGGTAAAGTTTATGAATCCACAGTTGTGTGCGTGCATGCCTGCGGGAGCCATCTTGAGTACAGCATTTGTCACATAGCCATCTCGATTGTGAACAACAATTTATATTGTAGCACCCAGCATTGACACGTGGTAAATACGGATAACAATTGATGATCAAACACCCCACAGCGCACGTTAAGTAGCAGATTTGATCAAGAAGTTGATCCGTATTTCTCAGCAATTCCCTCCAGACAATAGTGATGCAATGAGTCATCATATATCATTGATCTTCTCACTTCTTCACTCTTGCTGATCTGGACCTAAAAGTCTCTCTAAAGAGCCATTCTGGTCAGTCACCATCTTGGGTCAGCACTCTACCATGCTGTAAAACTACACTCTCAGTTTCTCACTCACAGACACAACCTCAACTTGCCTCAGACAGCTAGCTTCACCAAGCTGACACCACCCCTGCGTTTCTCCGAGCTTTGATCTTGCTCAGCTGCATAAAACTTTTCAATCCCGCTCTCAGCTGTGCTGAACAATTCGTACCACGTAGTTTCTGTGACTGCACAGCTCCAGGATCTTTGCTGTTCCCTAACTTCAGCATATAGCAGCCCACTAATTCCTAGAACTTCTCTCTGAGTTCTAACAACACAGAGCCATTCAACTGCTCTTGACTTCTCACTGCATCCTCAACTGCACAAACTAGCTATAGTTCAGTTGTTTTTTCAGCAGTACAGCAAACGGTAAACCTTCCCGACATGGTGACTGCCTCTCTCATTTCTCTCTTACTCACCAACTGCCTGTAACTTTTGAAGTGCTCTTCAGTGACTCCCGAATTGTCCTGAGTGACCTATTGAAAACCTTGCAATAAGGTCTGTGCCTGTTGCTGGTCAGAGTTGAATGCGGCCACCTAACAATTCTTGGAACTGAGTGTGCTATGAGCGTTATAGTTCACAGTTTGCTGGCTTCCCCAACCCAAAAACATACTTACAAAAGGAAAAATTCATCACACTTGTTTAGTTGAGAATGAGTATTGTCTGACTGTAAGGAGTTCCAACAGCCAGTTGTACATCCTTACAGATGTACATTGTGCATACATCAGGATACCAATTACAGCTCTCTAGCACTGTTCCTCCTCAATAACATATAACCTTTGATGTTAAAGAGTTGCACCAAAATGAATGTCATGATCAGAAATGATTTGGAGGTGCCAGTGTTGGACTGGGGTATACAAAGTTACAAGTCCCACAATACCAGGTTATAGTCCAACAAGTTGCACGGTGGCACAGTGGTTAGCACTGTTGCCTCACAGCGCCAGAGACCCGGGTTCAATTCCCACCTCAGGCAACTGACTGTGTGGAGTTTGCACATTCTCCCCGTGTCTGCGTGGGTTTCATCCGGGTGCTCCGGTTTCCTCCCACAGTCCAAAGATGTGCAGGTTAGGTGAATTGGCCATGCTAAACTGCCTGTAGTGTTAGGTGAAGGGGTAAATGTAGGGGAATGAGTCTGGGTGGGTTGCACTTTGGCGGGTCGGTGTGGACTTGCTGGGCCGAAGGACCTGTTTCCACACTGTAAGTAGTCTAATCTAAAGTTTAATTGGAAGCACTTGCATTCGGAACACTGCTCCTTCATCAGGTGGTTGTGAAAGCGCTCCGAAAGTTAGTGCTTCCAAATAAGCCTGTTGGATTATAACCTGGTGTTGTGGGATTTTTTATGATGATCAGAGATATATTCACTCTCCTTACACTACAGCGAGGGCTAAATGGACCATTTTCAACAGTGAAAATAAGCAATGTAAAATATGACAATGGTGTGAAACAACTTCTGCAGGTGTGCTCACGATGACAATTACATTTCTATGACATCAGTAAGCAATGTGACAAATGTTTCTGAAATTTTGCAACCGGTTGATTAGGATTCAACAGAAATGAAGCAATCAAAGTTCAAAGCCAATGAATGTGCTGAAACAAAGTGTCTTCAGTGGGAGTAGCTGCAAGAACATTTTTCTATTGCTGTTAACTCGCAGATACAAGAGAGCCTTTAGGATTTGCTTCACTTATGCTTCACCCACCATAACGTCCTCCATTTATAAGACACGAATGGGGGATATAGTCACTCACCTCAAACGTACTTGCAGTGCACTCCTTTCAAGTGTGGTCTGCAACCTTTTAAAATATCCTGTTGTAGTCTGGGATCCCAGTGATGGAATGTGTACTGATATTTATTTTACATTGGTATTTCAAAGAAAGTTTCCCTCGTGGTTATTCCCCCAAAAGATCTCCTCTCTCTCCTCTGATTCCGTTAACACTTTTTCCTTCGTGATTTTAATGTAGTGGAAACACAAAGGGCTCAGTTGTGGAGCAGCACTGATCACTCCCAGAGAGAATGAAAATAAGGAGGGATGTTCAAAAATCAATGGACTCTGAGCCCTGACGATTCTAATTACCAGAGAAGGATTGATGAATCTGGGTAAAATGATGACAGTTACTGCAAGACCGCAATTTGCTTTGGAATGCGTTAAAAACTGAATTTGACCTGTTCCTAAGTGTGAAACTGGGTTTGCCATTAAGACCGCATACACAGTGATAAACAAACACAGTTGGGAGCATCAGTAAGTGATACAGAATAAAGTCTTGCCCCCTGCCCAGGATGAGGAGAAGTTGAATTCTGGTGCACCCCTGGCTACTGTCATATGCCACCTGGAGGCTGAACCTTGTGTAATGCTGATAGAAACAGCCAAGCAGCCGAACCCCTGGAAAAGGAAACAACGATGTGAAGTGGAAAGACAATTTAGCATCATCTTTCTCAGCAGTTTCCTCCTGATAGGATAGGGAGTTTACTGTGTAGGGCAGCTTTCCCCACCAAGCAGACTGCTTTTCATTTGTGGGCAGAGGGCAGAGGGCCAATATCCACAATAATGGCCCAGCGAGGGGGTCATTTAATGGTGCCCTCAGCTCTTTGCCAATTGTGGGTCAACCCTCTGCCACATGGACTCACCAAGCTAAGTGGAGCTACCTGGGAAGGAGAGGATGGGCTGCTTCTTTAAAGCAAAGAGGAGACTGCAGGCAGGGAAGGTAACATGTCATATTCCTGGAGAAGTGCACAAGGCACTGGATTTGGAGAAAAGATTTTTTGTTCCCTACTTTCTGGTGGTGGCATGCCTCAGCAGCCCCCGCGCCTAATGGCCAGCAGCCCCCGCGCCTAATGGCCAGCAGCCCCCGTGCCTAATGGCCAGCAGCTCTTGGGCAGCCTCCCATCCACAACAAGATAGCAGTCCCCTCTTGTAGTCAGCCATCACCTGCAACATGGAGAGGGGAGCTGCCTGAGTATGCTGTCAGCATGTGTTTCCTTTGTCCTTCCCTCAGGCCTTCAGCCCAATCAGCAAAGTTCAGGCCACACATGCACGCACTCTCAGGATCACTTACACACACACACGCACGCACTCTCAGGATCACTTACACATACACGCACTCTCAGGATCACTTACACACACACTCTCAGGATCACTTACACACACACTCACTCTCACGATCACTTACACACACACTCTCAGGATCACTTATACACACACTCACTCTCACGATCACTTACACTCTCAGGATCACTTACACACTCATACGCACTCTCAGGATCACTTACACACACACTCACTCTCAGGATCACTTATACACACACTCACTCTCAGGATCACTTACACACACACTCTCAGGATCACTTACACACTCATACGCACTCTCAGGATCACTTACACACACACGCACTCTCAGGATCACTTACACACACACTCACTCTCACGATCACTTACACACACTCACTCTCAGGATCACTTATACACACACTCACTCTCAGGATCACTTACACACTCATACGCACTTTCAGGATCACTTACACACACACTCACTCTCAGGATCACTTACACACACACGCACTCTCAGGATCACTTACACACACACTCTCAGGATCACTTACACACACTCTCAGGATCACTTACACACTCACGCACTCTCAGGATCACTTACACACACGTGCACTCACTCTCAGGATCACTTACACTCACATTCAGGATCACTTACACACACATGCACTCTCAGGATCACTTACACACACACTCATTCTCAGGATCACTTACACACACACGCACTCTCAGGATCACTTACACACACACGCACTCTCAGGATCACTTACACACACACTCACTTCAGGATCATTTACACTCATGTGCACTCACTCTTAGGAATACTTACACGTGCACTCACTCAGGATCATACACACTCACTCTCAGGATCACTTACACTCACATGCACTTACCCTCAGGATCACTTACACACACACGCACTCACTCTCAGGATGACATACACACACGCATGCACTTGCAGGATCACTTGCACACACTGACTCTCAGGATCACTTACACACAAACACTCTCAGGATGACTTACACACACACACTCACTCTCAGGAACGCACACGCTCACTCTCAGGATCACTTACACACACACTCTCAGGATGACTGACACACATGCACTCACTCTCAGGAACGCACACGCTCACTCTCAGGATCACTTACACACACACTCTCAGGATGACTGACACACATGCACTCACTCTCAGGATCACTTACTCACACACATACTTTCAGGATTACTCATTTGCTGACTCACTCATTTGTTCAGTCAATAGTTCACTTGCTCCCTCAGTTGTTCACTAACTCACTCACAGATTCTCTCTCTCACACACATACAGGTGCAGAGACGTTTCAGTCAGAACCACTGACTACATTATAAGGCTGATTGCCTGGATCTGTGGGTCCAATGAAGCCAACTACATTGCTGGTGGGGACTATCTTAGCGTATCACATCCCATGGGTCAAACCAAGATCAGTGCCACGTTTGGTGCTGCCTTTGTCCCCATTACGCCATAAGCTGGATCTAAACTATGGGAATTTTAATCTCATTATGATAGTGAGTTTAGTTTGGAAGACACAGCAGTCCAAAAATTTGTTAAACATATTGATCATCACATTCTATTTGTGTGCACAGTGTGTGTGTGTGCTGCTGCTGCTACATTAGCAGTCTGCTTTCGCAGGCAGCTTTGCCTGGGTTGTGCTGTAAAGTTTCATCTGATGTGAAGTGAAACAATCTGACTGCTGACGCCTCGCTGCTTTGTAAAACGAATGGCCTCTGTTTCTGTGCCATTGCCGGCCCTCGACTTAGAAACGCAGCCCCATCCTTGCAGCAGCGTGGCGGTACATCTGTAAAGGCCACCTTGAAAATGTGCAATCTGTCTCAAAACTATTTATACGTGGCTGTTGTCGACACCCGCCTCCACACTTCACGATGACAGCTGAGGTGTCCAGTTCTGTGACTGCAAAAATAAATGTGATCAGTCCTGAAATGGAACTTGTTATTGACTGTTAATGAATGAATAAGAGGCAGGCGGAGGGTGATTGTGGCCTCCAATTAATGGGCAGGTTGGAGGAGAGCAGCTCATCGCTCATAAATAACCTTCTCTGCATTGGCTCTATTCAATGGAGCATCTCAAATGTGCAGACTGAGGCATACCACCTCTGCTTGGCTTTGAGGAAATAGTGCTGGATTCAGTTCAGGTTTGTAGGGTTCCTGCTACAGTTTACAAGACAAGTCAGAGATCATGGGAGAATAATGAACTGTTACTGGTTGATTTTTCACAGACCCCAAAAAAAAAGGCCCCGTTAAGACGCCAGTCAGACAATGTGTGATTTTTGCAGGTCAGTTGTGAGCTAAGTTCTTGTCAGTGGCTTTGTACACAAGCCTGAGGCAGAGGTTCTGAATTCTAAGACTCGACTGGACTGTGGTAAATGCCTTTGAACAAAACTCAGAGGAGACAGCGAGGAGTTTTTAATTTTTCAGTTAAACAGCTTCCAGCTGGAAACGTGGGAGTTCTGTCCCATAATTTCTTCTATCCTTGATTGAATCTTGTTTCTCATCATGTCAGCTGTGAAAATGCCCTGACCTGTGTGTGACGTTAACTCCTAAATCATTTTCTGCTGCTTTCACAGTATTCTCCAACCTGAAGGACTTGTGCGTGTACATTCCAATTTACAATGTTGCAAAATGTGTTGGTATATAACTCTTTCTCTGGGTGTCTTAGGAAATGTAAATGAGGGCTACCAGGATAACTGGAGCAGACTTTTAAGTCAGTTACCAACTTCTACATTGCCTCTGGAGGAATCACTTTGAAGTGAGCAGAAGAGGTGTCTTTCAATTGAACTGATGATAAAAATCTGTGTACAGGGAGACCACCCCAGCGCAAAGCTATCGCTGCAAATCCTGTTGCTCACAAATGGAAGAAACATTCCGTAACCAACTTGTATTTTTTTTATTATTTCCCTGCTTCAGTTCCATCCAGGCTGCACCTTTACCTGCAAAGAACACAAAGTAAACACCACTTGCTTTGTGACTTTACAGAAATTGCCCAGACAGGTTCACGGCGCTCAAAACAAAAACAGTGGAAATCTTAAGATTGAGAAACGAAGCACAGAAATGCAGAAAATCAAACAATAGACAAATAGTAGCAGAGTTGTAATATGGCGCTCTGACAAAATAGGCTGTGCCATGTTGGGTGGGTGTAGGGGTAATGGCAGTGTGGAGAACACAAGGATTGAGATGAAGTGAGTGGATAAACAGAAGATTGGTCTCAGTTCCTCACCTGCCAATCTGTGAAGCCACGCTGCAGTGTGAGTGGGGCATTTTAAGCAGGAGATTCACCGATAAGCTGAAGCCCATGCTATGTTGCTACGTCCGAGTGCATTACTGACTGTGTGCACACACTTGCCAGAAGGATTTCAACCTACAGAGATGAGAACTATTCCTCCAAAAATATTAAAACATTCCCCATAATTTCAAATGAAATCTATTAGATGAGACATTGACTGAATCATCCATCACTGTCCCTTTTTTTTTCAATCTGTAAAGACAATCCTCAGGCTAATACATAACAGTCTGAAAGGTATGATAATAAAATGGGAACTTTGTCTCATTTGCTTATTCATCGCACTTGTGGATAGTTAGTACAGCACCTAAATTCCTATCACATGCAACAGGCAAAACCTATCACAAACCCATTGCTTCTTCAGTAAACAGATTTTAAGAAGGCTATAAAAGTAAATATAATATCGAGGTTTATCAGCAAAGTGCACAGTGTTTGCATAAACTGGAGCTGACTTGAGAAAAACAGCTTGACGTATGACTGCAAATTATACTCCCAATTTCTCTAGTTTTCAGGAGCAGTAAAACACGGTTGATTAATTGCTGGTATACTTTTAACCATTCAGTTATCAATCAACTAGGTGGCAGAGATGAAAAACTGGGATCTTGGTTGACTACAATTCCAAGAAATAAAAGGCCTAATTTGAACCCTGGGTAGAAATGAGGTGGTGGAGCTACGCTGCTAATTAAGCTCCTGGTTGAGTGCCACTCAGTGCAAGTACTACACTGTGCCCATAGCATTTTGACTGTCAGATGTTTGGCAGTGATCACCTTCCCTTCGCCTCAGTGCGAGGTGTTCTTGATCCAACGTGAAACCAAAGTAATGTTAACGATCAATGCTGCCTGGTGCAGAGGCCCTCAGTGGAAGTTGCTAGCAAGCAGGAGCCAAGAGGCAAACTGCAAGAAGTGTTTTTTAACACTTGTTTTGGATTGCCTTGGGCTCTACAAGAAACCTTGAGCCTCTCTTGCATCAGGGGTTGCTCCCCTGACTAAAATCGCATCCGGGGCACCTCACACCTCGCCACTTATTCTTTTCTACTAGGTATTATTCCATTGGGTAGCTACCAGCAGCCCACTACTTCCCAAAATCTGCTTTAAGGTAGAGATTCACATTACAACCAGAGCTGGTTTATGGGATTAGGATGGTTAGCTGGTTGTTTTTGACTGGTACAAACTTGATGGAACAAAGGGTCTTTTTCAGTTCTGTAAACCTGTATTGCTCTGTTGCCCACCTCTGCTCCTTATATTTACAACCTGTAAGAGAACTGTACCTAAAGAGTTTTACTAACACATCTTGATGTAACTTACATTTATTCTTAGGCTGTGCACAAGACAGGCAAAGCAGCATTAATTGCCTGTCACTGATTGCCCAGGGAATGTAGTGGGGGCCCTTCTTGAAGTGCTTGTGATAATGTACTCCCACATTGGTGTTGGGGAGGGAATTACATGAATCTCACATGCGTGCTTTCAACCTTTCAGATGGTATTGCTCGTATGTGCCTCTAGTTTCTTTTCGTGCAACATGTGTCGCAGTGATTCATTTTAGGTGAACCATAACTCCACACATTGAGAAAAATGTTTCTGTGATACAGCATGTTTGAGCGCCAATGCAAAAGGTAATCAAACATTAGGACATAGGTGAGAAATTGGGTTTGTTAGTGCTTTTTTTGGGAGAGTTATGAGTGGCCTTATAGTCGAAAGTAGTGTTAGTGGCATTTGGACACACACACAGATGCCATATTGGTGCAGGTGTAAAGGCATGCCCAGTAAACATCTGCCTGAAGGATACAAAAGCAGGCAGATCATGACATTAGTTGGTGTAATATGATGCCAACAGTAACACGACAATTTATCTCTCTTAACTTTGCACAATTGAACAAGTGTTCATCAGTATAGGTTAGTTCCTGATTGTCTTCTGTTTTTGAAATTAATTTGTGGGATGTGGGTATCAATGGCTGGCCAGCATTTATTGCCTGTCCCTAGTTGCCCTTGAGAAGGTGGTGGTGAGCTGCCTTCTTGAATGGTTGTAGTTCACCTGCTGTGGGGTGATGTACTAACAGCCAGAAGATATCCTGGAATTCCCTCCCTAAGGTTATCGTACAAGTCTGCAAATGCTTGGTGCTTTCTATTGAGAATTCAAATTGCAAAGGTCTGCAGGAAGTATGGCATTTTCTGAAGGTCTTTTTGCTGACTTCAAGGCTTCTCCATAAACAGTGTCCTCTCCGACATGAGTTTGCGAATAGCTTTTCCTTTGGAGCACACCCGAGAGAATGAACATAGGTTACATAGGGCAGGACTAGGGGGAGGAAGGAAAAGGGTTCAGTGAACAACTTTCCTCTCTGAACCGCAGCAGGTGACAATGGACAGACCTTTAACTCCCAGGGGCAGGTTCAGTCAGGTCCTTAAAAAGTGACAATGGGTTGGGAACCCAACATGGTCCTACCTCCTACTGTTCCTGTGTGTTGTGAGGTGAGTGTAAAATCTCTGGAGTTGCATGAGATTGCTGAGCTGTGTGGGGACTGGTTATGGTCATTCAGGCGAGTAGATATTGGGAGCGTTTGATCAGAGAACCTGCCCGGCTAAGAAGACCTCAAGGTGTGAAAATGCAGAGCTGCAGCTCCTCCCTTGTGAGAGCCAATTACTCACAGGATTCATTCCTCTAAGCTATGTAAAATGCACAAGTTTAACTTGTGAGGATGTAACTAACGCAGAAGGTCATCCAACTCCTTAGTGAATGGTGAGGCAGCTGAAGAGGTGAAACGTCTACACTCTCTCCAATTCCTTTTGTTTTTCTTTTCTCTGCTGGTGCATCGTTTGATTCTGAAGGTCCACACTCACCCTCTGGCCGTGCTGAGTGTATAATCTAAACTGGGATGTTCGTACAGTTGATCACCATGTCCCTGATCTGGGATGGGGAAACGTCAGCCTGGGTAAACCACCCTCACTGTTGCATAGTGACTCCCACTAAAGATTATATTTCAAGGAATGTCAGCTGAGTGCAAAATCTGGCCCAGTTGTAATGTTGCTCACAGTTCTGCAGCCTGTCAAAGATGGTGCACAACTGATGAGGCTATTTCTCTCAATCTGGTCTGCGCAACTCCGGCTTGGGAGTGCTTACTTCTGAAAGTGGCAGTCGAAATAGGGACATGTTCTGTTCCCTGGCATTATTTCGTGGTTGAAAAACTAGGAACAGCTGGCATTGACTGTCAGCCCGCTCCCAGTTTACACGTGATACAAGTAATCAGTACACACATTTCTGAAAATGTCTGGCTTGTAATGACTAAACCAGTATCGTGTGAGGGAGAGGAGGTGGTGAGGAACGGAAGGTGCAACATCAACAGCTCTTCTTTAATTAAACAACAACATTCATTGTTCAAAAAATAATTAAATAAAGATCAGCAGACAGAACACCAAGTGAAAAGATGTTACTGTTAATAAAGATGGTTTATTTTTAATTAAGCATACTGAATGAGATTTTCTTTTATATTTTAATCAAGTCAAGAAAAAAAAGTGCTGATATTGAATGTAACTTGAATTTTTTTTTAAGAGAATATTTGTGGCAAGGTTTGATCTCTGAGTTTAACTTAAGTGGGCTGTGGTGATGTCTGTATGTGGGGAGGTCTGCCCAAGGCTATTTATTCATGGGATGGTTTGTTGCCTTTCTTTTGTTGAACATTAAGTCATCATAAAGCACACTGAGTGAGGGGAGTTTTGTAAAATTCTTCTTGTAATGAACAAGGTTAAACTTTTTGTCAAAAGCAGAAAGCTGTTCCTATAAGGAAGGCTGGGAGGTTCCTGTCACTGTGATGTGTTATAATAATAGGAGCACTTGTGCCAAATTCTTAACCCTTCGTTACATGCAGTATTGATTTCTATGTTTGTTTGGATGGTGCTGGTTATTGTCTCTTTCTTTTGTGAATTGCTGGTCTGTTAAACCCCTTGCTCATTTTGTTATTCTGGATCACGCCAAATTCAACAACTCTGCCAGTGAAGAGTTGGTCAAACCTTGGCTGTGAAATGTGTGCCTGTGTCATTAGCTGATATTAGTAATCTGTTGATGACCATCCCAATCTGATTTTGGCCTCCCTCCTCCTCCCAGGTCCGAGGTCAAAGTGCATCCAAACCGTTCAGTGAAGCAGAAAGTAAGACATCTCGGTTTGTGAAGGGAGTTTACTAACTACTCTGTCTTACAGATCTGCTCAAATCAACCTGTTCAGAGATGTCATTACACACCTCTGGAGCAGGTCAAATTCAACCATGGTCTCCTGGCTTAGAGTTAGATACACTATCACTGGACTACAAGAGCTGCGCCACTCAGTCGTACTTTTAATATCCAGAAGCAGTCTTTTTCAGTCACCAAACCACCTGTACTTTTTAATCTATTAACCACCACCAGTAAATCACCCATGTTTTCCAAATGATTAATTTACATACAACGTCCATTAAAGGCAATGCAGACCACCAAAGGTGAGGGAACGGGAAGGAGGGGATGAAGTCAAAATGGAGATGAAGCTCTCTACCCCGCTACTCAATCTTCGTTTTGTCTTATATCCTGAAGTGCTATCACAAATAATCAAGCACCTTTCTCACCACCAAATCACCGTGACCCTTTTCCTTTGTAAACACTAACTATCATCAGTAAAACACTCATGTAGCTAATTAGATATTTATGTGCAAAGGCCGTTAAGGCCAATGCAAACTTTCAAAAGTGAGGGAGGTAGGGAGAGCAGGAAGTAACGAAATCAAAATGGAGTTGGAAAGGGCGATAAAGCACTCCACCCCACAAATCACACACCAGTCCCACCTGTTTCCCCTTTATGTCTATCTAGTCAATTAATTAATCAATTAAGCCCAATTACCTGCTTAACTACTTATTACACATACAGACTCGAAGAGCTTCCCCAGGGCATTTGTTCTCTGCGTTGCACAGACTGGGGCGCGATAAGGGAAAAGCTTTCAATTCAAAGTCCATCCATGACACCTCCCATTGTGCTCCGATATGCAGTGGCAGTGCAACCACCCAAGTGATGTTTTTATAAAATTTAAATTGAACCGCTCCGTGGTGACCTGAAATAAAACCTGAAACAGAAGACTACTGATAGTCTTCAGAGCAGTTACCCTAATGCAAAGTGGTCCGCAAGTTGTCTTCTGCATTTCATAGGGATTTAAATTTGACCAAGTGGGTTCTTTTAGGACAGTATGTGTAGTGTAGCTAACCTCGCATTGCCCTACTTGTGCTCCAAGCCAAGCTGTTGAACACTTCTTTTCCAAATATCAAACTTTAACTTAAGACGGCTGTGTCATTTGTTCCTTAAAGTTCAAAACACAAATGTTTGCAGGGGCATTATTTTAGTGCTGAGAAAAATAAGAAAAATATAAAAATATTAAGAACACTTGGAGGTCACACAGCTGTCCGTTAGAGTGCCAACAGATAGGCATTGAATTCCTGGGCTTAAAAAGTGCTGCTGTAAGGACATGCCAAGTAAACCAAGGCCTCTCTCTCACAACAAGATGGAAAATCAAAAGAGGGAGTTTCAATTTTTCATACCTCAGTCCCTCGAAGACTGTCCTAGACTGCCTGGGTTAATGCTCTGAGCATCACTGGCTAAAAACCACTGAGGTGTTCAAAGAAACTGTGGATTTCTTTGTCATTTTCTCTCAATACTTTTAGCTATTAGATATGAAACTGCTGCAGATGGTAATGAAAAGCTATTTACAGGGACAATGTTTGGAAGCTCTGTAGAACATGTGATGAAGCCTCCAAGTGTAAATGCAAGCAAATTGTCCACTGTATAGGTCATATTGGAGTTGGTTTGTCCATTCAGAATGTTAGACAGGACCTCAGTTTAATATATTCTACGAAAAATAGTATCTTCAACAATGTAGCACTGTGTATCGGCGTGCTCGAGAGATGATGTTCTCAAGTCATAGACATTTAGGTGAATCTGACACCTGAGAGTTTTATTGACAGGGTAAAGCTGAGATCTATTATAATGTAACAGGATGAGCAATATTCTTGGGAAATTTCTTTTTTTTTCCCAAAAGGCAGACTCGTGGGCGGCACAGTGGCTCAATGGTTAGCACTGCTGCCTCTCAACCCCAGGGACCCGGGTTCATTTCCAGCCTCAGGTGACTGTATGTGGAGTTTGCACATTCTCCCCGTGTCTGCGTGGGTTTCCTCCAGTTGCTCTGGTTTCCTCCCACAATCCAAAGATGTGCAGGTTGGGTGAACTGGCCATGTTAAATTGCCTATAATGTTCAGGGATGTGTAGGCTAGGTGCATTAGTCATGGGTAAATACATGGTAGGGGAATGGGTCTGGGTGAGTTCTCTTTGGAGGATCGATATGGATTTGTTGGACTGAAGGGTCTGTTTCCACACTGTAAGGATTCTAATTCTAAAAAAATTCTAAAATAACATCCTGGTTTGATTAGAAAGTGTGGGCAGACTGTGTTCAGTTGGGATCATCTCTCTTGGTTTAAATGAGCTCTTGAAGCTCGAGGGAAACAGTAGCCTTGGCTTATTTTGCTGATCTTTATCAGAGTTGTGAGCCATGAGACAAAGGTAGGAATCTTTGTGTTGGATAAATGAGCAAGCAATAATCCATGTTATTACTGACTTGCAGGGGACATTTTTGCTCCAGGTAATAAATCCGAACTCAAAGTTATAATTCATTTCCTGAAAAGTTCAACTTAAAGCGAAACAACTTTGAGCAAGTCAGATTTGCCAGTTAAGATCAATATAAAAGCTATAGTTAGGTAGCTTTATTCTCAGAATAACAGCAGGAAAACACTACACCCTGTAGGTTTTAGTACTTTACATTGCTAAATTTCTATATGAGTAAACAAAATAACTTGAAAATAAATTAAATGTAGAACATAAATATGCTAACTTTTTGTTTACTGCCTGCTCACTGCCTCACCACACATACAACGCCTTCACTCTCCCAGCCACTGCAAACCTTCCTCTTTCGGTCAGCCTTGTTGAGAGTGAACCCACGGTAAGTGACTGGCCTAGATTGAGTCCCCAGCCTAGCACCCAGATCTTGTGTGAACCAGCTGGAGGGAAACATCTTCACAAACATCTTCAACCTCTGCTTACTCTGATCTGAGGTGCCCACCTGCTTCAAGAAGTCTACCGTCATCCTGATGCCAAAGCAAAACATTGCAGAGCCCCTGAATGACCACCACCTGGTGGCTGTGACCTCCATAATTACGAAATGCTTCAAGAGGTTAGTCTTGGCTCACATCAACTCCAACCCAGCAAATTGCCTTGACCTTTTGCAATTCATCCCTGGAACATCTGGAGAGCAAGGACCTCAGGCTCCTACTTATTGACTACCTTCAACACCATAATCCCAAACAAACTCATCTCTAAACTCCAAGATCTCGGTCTCAGCTCCCTCCTCCCCCCCCCCCCCCCCCCCTAATTGGACCCTCAACTTTCTGACCCATATACCACAATCAGTAAGGCTAGGCAACAACAATTCCTCCATGATAATCCTCAACACTGGTGCCCCGAAAGGCTCAGTCCCCTAATATACTCCTTATGCACTCATGACTGTGTGGCCAAATTTCCTCCCAGCTCCATTTACAACTTGAATGCATTGAATTGAGTTGAATTGAATTGAATTTATTGTCACGTGTACCAAGGCACAGTGAAAAGCTTTGTGTTGCAAGCAATACAGGCAGGTCACAGAGTTAAATAGCTCAACCTGAGCTCCAAATCTTCTCAAAACTCGCTAAGCATAGATAAGTAAATAATAGGTAAACAGCAGCAAAAACAAAAAACACAGGTACAGGTGAATGTTAAGAGTTTGTGGGTCCATTCAGTATTCTAACAACAGTGGGGTAGAAACTGTTTCAAAACCGGCTGGTGCATGTGTTCAGGCTTCTGTACCTCCTCCCTGATGGTATAGGTTGGAGAGAAATATTGCCAGGGTGGAATAGATCTTTGAGAATGCTGGCGGTCTTTCCTTGACAGTGGGCCTGGTAGGTGGAGTCTCTAGATGGGAGGTTGGCCTTTGTGATTGTCCGGGCTAAGTTCACCACTCTCTGTAACCATTTCTGATCTTGAATGGTGCAGTTGCCATACCAGCTAGTGCTATATCCAGACAGAATGTTCTCGATAGCACACCTATAAAAGTTGGCAAGGGTATTCGCCGTCATGCCAAATTTCCTCAGCTGCCTGAGGAAGAAGAGACATTGTTGGGCCTTCATAACCAGTGTATCCACATGAAGAGTCCAAGAAAGCTTGTTGTGGATGAGCACTCCCGGGAGCTTGACACTCTCCACTCATTCCACCTCTGTGCTGGTAATGTGTAGGGGTACATGAGTAACGTCCCGCCACTGAGTTCCTTGATTTTGCCGGCATTGAGAGCTAGGTTGTTCTCAGTGCACCATTTTTCCAGGTCTTTCATCTCCCATCTGTAGCCTGTTTTGTCACCATCTGAGATTCGACCGACTATGGTGGTATCATCAGCGAACTTGACATCACCATTGTAGGCTGAGATAAGACAATGCAGGAAAGAGATTGAGCACTTAGTGACATGGTATAAAGTAACAATCTCTCCATCAGTGTCAGCAAAGTGAAGGATCTGGTCATTGACTTCAGGAGTGGAGTGGAGGGCACGCCGCACCTACATCAGTGTTGCTGAGGCAGAGATGGTCGACAGCATCAGATTCCTTGGGATGATCATCAACCATCCGCTATGGTCCACCCACATCGACATGGTGATCAACAAAGCACAACAACATCTCTACTTCCTCAGGAGGCGAAGGAGATTTCACATATCACAGCGAAAGCATTCAATCTGGCTACCTCACAGCTGGGTATGGCAACTGCTTTTCCCAAGACTGCAGGAAACTACAGAGAGTCGTGAACATGGCTCAGCCTCTCACGCAAACCAGCCTTCCATCCATTGACTCCGTCTACACTTTCAGCTGCCTCATGAAAGCAACCAACAAAATCAAAGATCCCTCCCACCCTGATTGTACTCTCTTCCACCATCTCCTACCAGGCAGAAGATATAAAAGGTTGAATCTATGTATGAACACCTTCTTCCCCATTGTTGTCAGACTTTTCAATGGACCTCACAAATGTTAATGTTGATCTCTCCATCTGCACCTTCTCTCCCTGTATAGCATGCAAAACAACACTTGCACTGCCTCTCGTGACAACAATAAATCAAACTCAAAGTCTCTCTGACCCTCCAGTTCAGAGCCTGACTCCTCCCACTTGCCCCTTCCCTATCTCGAGCCTGTGCTGTGAAGGAGAGCTCTGGAAACAAGAGGCAGAGAAAGCAGATACAATTACAGGAGGTAAACTACAAGCTGCTGGGTGGCAGGTCAGCTGCTCCAAAACCTCA
The DNA here is from genome assembly GCF_037043375.1 of Chiloscyllium plagiosum. NCBI lineage: Eukaryota > Metazoa > Chordata > Chondrichthyes > Orectolobiformes > Hemiscylliidae > Chiloscyllium > Chiloscyllium plagiosum. Next base: position 29,799,406 of record NW_028270174.1, on the reverse strand, counting down.
ATCTGGTATGAAACAACTTTAAAATGAAACTCGCAATGTTAAGTATGAATATGGGCCCCCATTAACTAACTGACATTGAAACAAATGACTAAAAGCAAGGACTTGTTATGAATAGTTCCTTCCTCCCTTCCACTAGTCCATCTCTACACCATATTCATCTTTCCCTTAACCCTCAGCATTTCCTATGCTTATTTGTGTATCAGTAGTCGTGATATTTTCTGACCTGCCTTTTGTCATAATTTGCAGTCAATGCCAAATGTGAAAACAGTTTTAAAAGGGTATTTTTCTGAGCAACTGTGACGTTAAAAGTATTAACAAGGTTCTTGAGAAAAGCGGTTGAAGTGCTACGATGCTGGTGCCTAGTTTTGGACAATTCCTTTCAGACAGGTGAGCAATTTTGGATTCGTTACTGGTTCCCAGGCCACAGGTCATGGCTTATTTTTGATTGTCAGTAAGATACTGTGATAAAATGCTTTCTGGTAAAGTTGTGACAAGTGGTTATGTGTGAGCTAGTTTACCTTGTTTGATAGTCCCGGTTGTCGAAGAAAGATTTTCTGTTGTAGAATTAAGCCAGGTGTATGTCAGATAGTTTAGCATATTAATTATTTCTTTGACTGGAGTGAAGCTGAGCAGCAAAATGATTTCTGACCCTTAAAATAAATTATAATGCTATCAATGGACATTTTTCTTAATGCGTATTTTGCCTTATTCCACACTAAGCAGCACTCATGATATTTATGTTGCAGGACTGACTTCAGTGTAAGAGAGCAATAATGTGTATATAAGTGCACTCAGAATACTTTCAAAATTGGATAAAGAATCCTTCTGTTATGAAGGTATACTGAGGAACTCAGAAAGTTGTGGTACGCTGATAGTGAGCTGGATCAGCAAAGAGGAGCGTTAAGTGAAATAGTTAGTGAAATGATAAAAGGGTACGGGCTTCAGTTTGCTCTTCATTTCTCAAGTACTGACTCATGGTGTTTACCTTCCCCCACATTTATGGCAATGTGCTAAACGAATGCCTTTCCTGGCCCTCCTTGCTTTTCCCTCTTAGTTTTGTGGCAAATTGGCTCTCGTTTCATCATCTCTGGCTTCTCTGAGCTGCATTGGAAACATAATTGTCAAGTGCTCCCTCCTTGCTTTCGATTGAGCATGTTAGGATTTTATGGTTCACTGGAGAATAAATGGTTGTCATTTCACAGACGGGCCAGGATGTAATTAGCCACAATGCATTTAAGTAATGGAACAGATGTCTCTTTGTAAACCAAGTTTGCCGTTCCACACTCTATGTGTATGACCTGTCGACTGCTGCAGGCTATTCATTGCTATCGGAGCCTTACTCAGATAATGTTTTCCGGTGCAGAAGCTGTTTGTGTTGCAGGGTGTTGAGACACTGAACCAGCATTTATCTAAAGAGCCAATGCAAACAAAGTCATTATGGTTATTGTATCAACGAAAGGTAATTAATTATTGATAATGTACAGTGCTATGTTTTGCCAGATCACGGTCGTAGCTCCCACAATTTCTTTTTCCACCTGCAATTTTCCTTTTGCCTACATAGATTCGTGCTTCCACCATCCCCAAATGCCCTCCATTGCCTTAGCCAATGGCTACATTTTTTTAATCAGCTACTTGTGAATGAAGGCTGTCTATTTTGGAAAGCTATACTCAATCCTCCTCTCTACCAGAATCCAGCATGGACACTCTCCAGCACAGGTCACTGAATGGGAGTGGGGTTACTGACTAATAATTTCTTTCCACTCAGAAAGGATGGAGCTGTTTTGTCGCACCCTATCTACTTCACTGATTCAGGTAAGGTAACTAGGCAAAGACCCAAATCTAAAGCTGCAACCTCAACATTTACTGGATCATTCCAATATATGCAATCCATTTACTCAAAGAACTATCAGAAGACTTTTCTACGATCCGGCTAACTGACACATGCAGGCCTGTAGTAATGAAAGAATGGCAAACTCCATGAATACAAGGATGCAGGTTTGAATCATTGCCCAAATTGACTAAGCTCTATCAAGTGCCACCAAGCAGGTACAGTTCATTCTCATGTAATGCGATAGTTGCGTTCTTGTGTGATCTTGTGTTATAAAAAAAATTGCCCAATAGCCACACCATATAAACTAGTGGGGTCGGGATTGTATTATAGACAATACAGGTAAGGAAAGTTTGTGTTCTACGAATAATGGTCTAAATTCTTCAATCGCGTTAAAGCCAATTCACATTGCAGAAGCACGCATTATAGCAGAACCAACTGTAAATAGAGCACTTCCACATCTCACCGAAGGCAAAGGTATCTGAAAAGGTCACTCCTGATTTGGAGAATTTCCCCAGCCATTTGCAGAATGATATCTGCGAGGGAATCATCATAATGATGTCTACTTGATGTTTGAACAGAGGATTTTTTTCTTTCCTAATCATTCTTTGGATTTGCCATTTATTGCCCATCCCTATTTGCCGTTGAGATTGGACTAAACATAAGGGAGACAACCTGAATTTGTACACACTTACAAATATAATTGCAAATGCTGGTTTAACTTTTAAACTTTGCAGAATTCAAGTCATCAGACAGTCCTGTGCAAGATGACCACTTTGTGAGATTAATGCACTTTGTCATTGAATGAAGAGGCCACAGGGGCTTCATAATGTTGTGTAACATAGCACAGCAAGTCATCCCTGTACGGCTCTCTAATCCTATGGTGCCTCACAGATGACATTAATTCTTAAAATGCTATTTGCTGCTGCTGTGTTAAGTGTATGGAATTCCTGATTATTCACTGGTGTAAATTTGATACTGATGCTGTATCAAGTACATTCCTGGCGTTAGTTAATTTGACTTTGCAATTGCTCTAGGAGATTGACCTCCCAGTTTTTAGGCTGCATGTCAGGGATGGCTCACTGTCATGCTCCCGGATTCTCCTATGTTATTTGTGTAGATCTCGTGACTCCCTCCCGACCCTAATTTCACAGAGACTGTGGTCTTTCCCGAAAGCTGTTGGTGAATGCACAGTTTTTTTAATGTTTGCAAGTCCACTGGAAAAGGCCTGTAGCGTTTTACACCATGGAGTGTAGTTAATAGCTTAAAAAGCCATAACTGCTGCTATTTGCATTCTTATACAGTGAGAATCTTTATATCCAGTATAGTTCTCTCACTTTGGTAAATCAGCCTGTATATAATGCTTTAAAAGGCAATGATAGGCATACCAAGAAATGTACTATGTATTATTCTGCTGCTCAGGTGAAGTAGTGTCCCTTTCAGGCTAAAAGGTAGTCACAATTGTAAGTCAGAGTGGATGAGTTTGTTCAAAGATTAATTACTCTTTAGGCTGGAGGTTATTGTCCATTTGTCAATTAAGAAGCTGCAGTCTCTGGTGGTTTGTTTTCCCTGAGAGTTTTTCAACATGTTTGTATGACCAATAAGAAATTCCCCCCAGAGTTAAGATAATCTGCATATAATTAAACTATTATCTCAGGTGTGACAGCAGAAGCTTGACACTGACATAGCAGGAAATACAGAGACAAATTGTTTCTCTAACTGATCAGTAGATAAATAATAAAGACTAGCCTTAAGGTAGCAACATCACACTGAAGTAAAAATCCCAAAGGCAAAGCACACCTAAGCCTAACAACATTCTTGATGGCAATGCATTTCAGAATTAAATGGGAATTTTGGAAGAATTCTGAAACCGCCATAGAATGAATACTGCTGGATGTGCAGAGTCATGGATTCTTGCCCATGGTGGGAACAGAGTCCAGAAATTGAATCTCAGGTCCTATGTTATAAGTGACAACACTTGTAAAGTGCTTCATTGGTTACAAAGTGCACTCACAGATCCAAAGATTGTGAAAAAAACTATATAAATGTAAGTATTTATCTGAATAAATAGTGTGTATGAAACTATGTTCTACCAAGCACTCCATGCGCATTGGAGCAGTACTGTTCAGACAAAGGTTTCAAGCTCTCTTCACAGCACATCTGTGAATTAAGTTGATGAAATGTCCTCGCTAGTCTGTTTCATGTCGTACACATTTGCTTTTGTTAGATGTTCACGTATGTCCACTACTGTTGGGAAATAACATCAGGTGCAGTAACTTCATGAATTGAGCCGAGTTGCTTGTTATTCCCCCAGTGCAATGGCGCACATCAGCCATCATGAGACACTGATGTAAATATTAATGTATTTAAAAATTGAATAAAGCAGCCCTTCATTTGTATGTGCTATTTATGACTTTCAATCCTTTTCATTTATTATCTAAAGATGTAAGTGATTTCTCCATTAAAAATCTTTTACACAAGCCCCAGGGTTGTTCCCTCCTGTCCCAAAGGTAGATATACTTCATTGTGGATTGGCAAGCTCTTTGGTACCTCATCAAGTGACCATTCTTAACGGTTGAGTTTTGTCAAAGAGTGTTGACAAGTATTATCCACTTGGAGGGCGTTTGGTCACCATCCGGTATTAATATGTCGAGGTTATTGGATCATGACTTTTAAAGAAATCTATTTGTTTTGGAATGACATGCAGTTAAAATCATCTGGATCACTTATCAGCCAATATCCGAAGTGGATTTGAAATTTATCCGGTTCTATACAGGCAGCTAGGGAACCCACATGAGGCCGATGAGGTCCTTCTTTGAAGATGTAGATAGTCATCTGATGACATCGGCAGGCCTTACTGTAATTTGAAATCCACTTTGTGTGAACAGACCACTGTGATATTCTTGCCAACTGAGGTGAAGTGAGGGGAGGACGAGAAGAATAAGGTAAGCTTCTCGTTTTCATTTGTTGGGTCATTAGAAACAAGACTTCCTTCTCTGCTGCAGACCTCTCACCTTCCGTGCCATGACAGACTCCCCATCTCCCCCATTAGATCCTCACTGTTTACACTGAGCCGGCTGCCAGTGGATACAAAAGGACCACACCAATTTCCACACCCAGCAACTTCCTGCTTATCCAGGAATATCTCTTTCCACATTGAAATTTCAGCGAGAGTGTGAAGTACCACAGTGGTCAGAATCCTATGAAGGGTGTATTTGGATGCGGAGAGGGGTGTGCGATTATTGGTGGAGGTGATACCATTTGTGAAACACAACTCATGTATATATAAATGAACTCTGCCAAACGAAGACTGAGTCGTAATATCCACTTAGGCAGAGATTCCCAAACAATCATTAATCACTGTCATGCCAACAATCAATCAAGCGTCACTTAAAAACTCGTAATGAGTTCACAGCGACACTAGCTGCCTTTTGTTTGCTTTTTTGCTCCATTAACATTTCTTTCCCTGTCATCCATCGGTACATGTATGGATCTGTTGACATGACCAGGTGCTGAACTCAGTGTGGGTGATGCCTATCTTCCAGTAAGTCGATGACAGCGCTTATTGGTCACCAGTGGAGATGGCGGATCTTCCGCTACCAGTTCTCCTCTTATTAACGTTAGTGCCTCAGGTCCTGATCTGTCAAAGTACAGACCTTTAATTCTGTTAAATACCATGGTGCCTTAGGAGAAAACTAGATAAATGGATGGTTCATTTAAGTCAATAAAATTTCAAATACAAATTATTTGTTATGACTCTCCAGGGGGTGAAATAGAGCAAAAGTGGTCATAGCAAATTGGTGACTGTTTTACACTCTAGCTGCTTTTTTCCCACTAACTTCAGAAAAGGTGCAAAATTGACCACTATTCACCTGATTTGCATAACTATTAAATATCAATTGTATCTCCTCCATGCTTCCAAGTATTTTAAGTGAATTAAGTGGCACATCTAAATGAATTAAAATGTTGTGCTGAATGAGGTGACTGATTTATCAAGGCACCCATAGTTAATTTAAAAATGAGGCAAGTATTACATAAAGTCTTATTGCTGCAGTAGAGTTTAAGTTAGCTGGCGAACAGATTAAAACTCCTATCTGCCAGAACAATCAATGGCTGGGATTCATTTGCCATGTTTGCCCGAGCTTCTGAATCTTTCTGCCCCGTGGCATCTGCCAGCTCGTGCTTTCTGCAAAGCAGCGTGATGATAAGGATTTGTGGCTCTGGGCTGACTGGAACAGGTTGTGGCAAATGGTAGGAATGTGAACCTTTCTTAAAACAAATTTTTTTTTGAAATAAAAATTACTCACAACTTTCACAAGATAAACCTTTGTTTAATATTTTACTCTGGAAAAAGACCTAATTGTTAGATATACTTGAAGGGGTGTGGGTATGTGACAATACAGGTGTTTACGAAAATCCACCTTGGTCCTCGGATGAACATAGTTGATACATTTTGGCATCTAGTTGTAACAATTAAAATTACACAGGTACCTATCTATTGACTCGTCGTCATTTGGGATATTAGGCTCAAACTTGGGACTACAATGCATTCTAAACTTGAACCATAGAACACTGCATCTAGAAGCCATTTGGGACTGCACCAGCCCTCCAAAGAGAATCCCACGCAAATCCACCTCTGCACCTATCCCAGTAATCCCATATTTACCATGATTAATCCACCCAGCCTACACATCCCTGAACCCTATGGGCAATTTAGGCATAGCCAATCCACCTAACCTGCACACCTTTCGATTGTGTGAGGAAACTGGAGCACCTGGAGGAAACCCACGCAGACACGGGGAGAATGTGCAAACTCCACACAGACAGTCACCTGAGGCTGGAATTGAACCCGGGTCCCTGGCGCTGTGAGGTAGCAGTGCTAGCCACTGAGGCACTGTGCCCTACACTGAATTCCCTACAACCTTTCACGTGCTGGGATAACACAGGAGAAACAACCACCTTGTTGAATTCGAGAAGGCTTTGGCATCTGTGGAACTGCATTCTATTTCGGAAGCCTCATTATGCATACTTAGCTATGAGAGTCCTGAACAGCTGCATGCCAGGGGAAACTAGTCTGATTGACAACTTTTGTCTTGACCTTCTAATCCTTTCTGTTACAATGTTTCTTTGCGCCAACATGGTGGTTTCAAGTGCTTGCAGTTTCTGTCATAGATGCTTTCAAGGGTCTGAATGATTGACACTTTTATTGAGCTGTATTAAAAGATTTTTCTAAAGCTTTCTTTAAAACATTCAATTGTAACTGTAGAGTTAACCCTTTCTATACTGAGTCTATTGTGATTGTGTAAGCATGGAAGTTCCATTGTTTTGCACAGCACATATGGGGGTGTGGGGGAGCCTAGGTTATCGAATGATGGGTAGGTTTACTTGGTGTGTGGGTGCAAGGTGAGGACTTGAGGTTCCAACTCTTTTGATACAGCAGGAACAATGCCCTAAATCACCAAGGCCTTTTAATCAGCTTGCTTTCACACACTCATCCCTGGGGTGTGGGTCCAAATCTACCTCTACCCACTGGACATGGAAGACTGGCATTAAATTGCCACATCCCAAAACCCCCGTACCTCCAAGGAAAATGCATGAAGCCAGGAATTTTATAGAGTTCCCCCACTCGCCCTGAGAATGAAAATCCAGCCTCTGACGTCTGTTATGAGAAATCACTGTGAAATGTTGCGATCCAATTAGCCAAATTAAAATGAAAAAGATTAAGCTTCTTCTTCAAAAGTCTAAGCTTCGATAAGCTTCTAATTCAAACAAAAGAGAAACACAGGTACTCCAATCTCAGTCCAAAGAACTGTTTTTCTTATCTGCTTCAATACCCGCCAACTAACATTGCTCGATTTCAGATTAAAATAACAACATCATTCCTGCCTTGAAGAAGAGTTCACAGTCAGCATCTAATTATTAGTCCAGTATGTTTCCTGCCAATAGCGACAGGTATCATGAAAATTACAGTAAATGAGAAAATGCTGCAGCATCTCAGTCCCAATGCCCTGTTATCAATTTGGCTTCAGGGCAAATTAGTTAACATGTGATGCTCCCAATCTCAGGGTCCAGAAATGGAGCAGCTCCCTTGATATTTGGCATAAAGTTAAAGCATTTCCTCAACACTTCTAGAATAGGATATTAAGTCCCAGCCTTAATGAGGGTCTGTGCACTTATTACATGCATGCTTAACTCTCAGAGAATGCAAACATCAGGGCTATATTAATGGATGTTTGTCTTCTTCGTGCAGCATCTGTGCAGCATTCTATCAGAGACTCATGTTTGATCACAATCTTTTCTTTATCACTGATCTGGTGATGGCCTTCAGGATAATGCTGATGAGAACATCTTCTACAAAATGTTAGCTCTCCATTTTAAAAGACAAGCAGTCCAGCATTCTGCCAACTGATATACATATCTCACCTTCTCAGCATTGAAGAGTGCAGACCATTACTTTCCATTGTACAGAATTCAAATGGTGCATTACTCTGTGAAATCAAAGTCAGTACGTGTCAAGAGCATCAGCTGCTTAACCTGGTTGGGTCGCAAACCATTTTCAGTTGCAAACTTTCAACACTCTGTGCCTACATCTGATTTATGCTGAGATTATCAAGTGACAAAGATGACTGTAAAAGCCATTGAGGTGTGATAGTCCTCAAAGAAGTTCAGTTCAGATCATACAATCCCTACAGTGTGGAAGCAGGCCATTTGGCCCTTCAAGTTTACACTGACCCCCCCCCCTCCCCCAAAAAGGTATCCCAGCCAGACCCAACCCCTGCAATTCCTGTGGCTAACCCACCTAGCCTGCACATCAGTTTGACTCTCAGTGTTGATAATTTAGCTTTCTCTTAAACAGTAATGGAATATCTGATTCAGAAGACATTGTGCAACTCTTCTGGATTTAATACAATTATAATTGATAGGTTGGACAAGAATGACTTGCTTCTTGCCATGCACACATTACAATGTGGGAAAGGTGTAACTAGTTTATTAAGCTTCTTCAGCGTATAATCTGAGTAGCCTGCAAGACTTGCCAGTCCTCTGAATAGTTGTTGTATCCGTACCTCAATGTTTGGGAACATACCAAAAAATCTCCACTCAATGACAGCAGCAAGCCCGTGTTTCTCAGAGTAAGGTGTCTCCCATAGCAACTCTATCCTTTCTGCAGAGTTTAAAAACAAAGTGAACTGAAACACATTAATCAATCTGTTCTTGGTTCTTTCGTATCCAATATAAATTATAGAGTGGTGGAATCGTACAGCACGGAAACAGACCCTTCGGTCCAACCAGTCCATGCTGACTGTTCCCAAATTAAACCAATCCCAACTGCTTGCACTTGGCTCATATCCCTCCAAACCTTTCCTATTCATGAGCTTATCCAAATATCTTGTTAATGTTGTAACTGTACTTGCATCCACCACTTCCTCTGGCAGTTTATTCCATACACTAACCATTCTCTGTGTAAAAAAAGTTGGCAATCATGTCCTTTTTAAATCTTTCTCCTATCACCTTAAAAATATGCCCTCTGGGGAAAAGAACCTTGTCATTCATCTTAGCTATGCTGCTCATGATTTTACAAACCTCAATAAGGTCACCCCTCAACCTCCCACGCTCCAGTGAAAAAAAGTTCCAGCCTCTACTGTCTAATTTTATATCTCAAAACTGGCAGTGTCATAAAACATAGAATAGTGCAGCATAGTACAGGCCCATCAGCCCATGATGTTGTGCTGAGCAGTTATCTTAATCTAAGATTAACTTAACCTACACACCCCTCAACTTGCAGCTGTCCATGTGCTTGTCCAGCAGTCACTTAAATGTCCGTAATGTCTCTGACTCTACGACCACTGCTGGCATTGCACCCCACACACCCACCACTCTCTGTGTGAGGAACCTACCTCTGACATCTCCCCTATACCTTCCTCCAATCATGTTGAAATTATGACCTCTTGTGATAGCCATTTCAGCCCTGGGGAAAAGTCTCTGGCTATCTAGTCTATCTATGCCTCTCATTACCTTGTACACTTTTATCAAGTCACCTGTCTTCCTTCTGTCCAATGTGAAAAACATGAACTCACTCAACCTCTCTTCATAAGATGTGCCCTCCAATCCAGGCAGCATCCTGGTAAATCTCCTCTGCACCCTCTCTAAAACATCTACGTTCTTTCTATAATAAGGTGACCAGAACTAGACACAATATTCCAAGCGTGCTCTAACCAGGGTTTTATAGAGCTGCAGCAAAACCTCACGGCTCTTAAACTCCATCCCCCAGTTAATGAAAGCCTAAACACCACACACTTTCTTAACAATCCTATCAACTTGGGTGGCAACTCAGAGGAGTCTCTGTATGTGGACCCCAAGATCCTGTTGTTCCTCCACACTGCCAAGGATCCTGTCTTTAATCCTGTATTCAGCAATCAAATTCAACCTTCCAAAATGAATCACTTTGCATTTATCGAGGTTGAACTCCAATTGCCACTTCTCAGTCCATTTCTGCATCCTGTCAATGTCTTGTTGTAGCCTGCAACAGCCCTTGACACTATCTACAACACCACTAACCTTTGTGTCATTGGCAAATTTACCCACTTTTCCACTTCTTCATCCAAGTCATTTATAAAAACCACAAAGGGCAGAGGCCCAAGGACAAATCCCTGTGGAACACCACTGGTCATCTACCTCCAGGCAGAATACTTTCCATCCACTACCACTTGCTGTCTTCTTCCAGCCAGCCTATTCTGTATCTAGACAGCAAAATTTCCCTGTATTCCATACCTCCTAACTTTCTAACGACCCTACCATGGGGAACCTTATCAAATGCCTTAATGAAATCCAGATACACCACATCCACCGCTCGACCCTCATCAATTTGTCTTGTCACATCATCAAAATCTCAGTAAGGCTTGTGAGGCATGACCTACCACTCACAAAGCCATGCTGACTATCTTTAATCAAACTATATTTTTCCAAATAGTCATAAATCCTATCTCTCAGAATCCTTTCTAGTACCTTGTTTACCACAGACATAAGACTGACTGGTCTGTAATTCCCAGGGATGTCCCTATTCCCTTTCTTGAACAGAGGAACAACATTCACCTCCCTCCAATAATCTTGTACTACCCCAATGGAGAGTGAGGTTGCAAAGATCATTGCCAGAGGCACAGCAATCTCATTCCTCACTTCCTGTTCAAGCCTATTAATCTGGTCCACGGTGTTGTCACTATCAACAAGGTCCCTCTCTCTCCTGAATACTCTAGCAAAAAACCCATTTAGGGCCTCCCCTACCTCTTCAGACTCCAGGCACAAGTTTCCTCCACTATCCCTGATCGGCCTCTTCCTCTCTCTGATCATTCTCTTATTCCTCACATATGTGTAGAACGCCTTTGGGTTTTCCCTAATCCTTCCCACCAAGGCTTTTTGCGCCCCCTCCTAGCTCTGGTCAGTCCATTTTTGAGTTCTTTCCTAGCTACCCTGTAATCCTCTAAAGCTGTGCCAGATCCTTGCTTCCTCAAACTTAAGTAAACTACCTCCTTACTCTTGATGAGAAGCTCCTCTTCTCTTGTCATCCAAGGCTCTGTCACCTTACCATTCCTTGCCTGTCTCAGTGGGACAAAGTTATCCAATACTCGCAACAAGTGCTCCTTAAACAGCCTCCACATTTCTGTCGTGCATTTCCTGTAGAACAGTTGTTCCCAATTTATACTCCACAGCTCCTGTGGAGAAGTATAATTTCCCCTCCCCAATTAAACACTGTCTGCTCCTATCCCTCCATGGCTATGGTAAAGGTGAATCTTTTCTGAACCCTCTGCATTTTAATAATATCCTTCCTATAGCAGGGTGACCAGAACTGGCCACTGTCATCCAGAAGAGGCCTCACCAACATCCTGTACTACTGCAACATCAAGTCCCAACACCTACACCCAAAGGTCTGAGCAATGGTGCTAAACGCCTTCTTAACCACCCTGTCTACCTTTGAGCAAATTTCAAAGAATTCTGTACCTGAACCCCTCGGTCTGTCCGTTCTACAACATAACCCAGGGCCCTACCATTAATTGTATAAGCCCTGTCCTTATTTGTATTAGCAAAGTGAAATACTTCCCATTCTGTGCTCACAGCGGGTAAACAGCAGCAAATTTGAGACATATCTTGTCACAGTATCCCTGACCATAGACCACTGCAGCAAACCTCACAGAAAACAGAAAGTCCTATTTCACTGTAACATACACCCGTATTATCACTTGGCCCTGGGAGCAGATACTAAAGGTGGTTCTGGTATATATTTTAGATGCTATTTAAGTACTCTGAGTAGTATTTCTTGTCATCTTACTTATTCTTTCCCATGTGCCCTCAAAGACCATCTGGATTAAAATGAATTTTCAGACGTTGTTTTGCAAGCCATAGAGCAGTCAGTAGCTGCAGTTATAATCATTTTTGGTTCATATTTGACTCAGGATCTTGCAAATTAACTTTATCCGCCTTTTATTCTGTTAGGAGTGGTGGCTAGTGGACACTAGTTGCAATCGTTTCCAGCTTGTGCAATTAGTGTTTGTTATTTAAAATGTTATAAAAAAATAAAAACTGGAGGCAGATAAGTATTATGTAGCGCCTACATGATGTCAATCGAATGCAGTGTTAAATAGAAAAGTAGAGCAATGGAAGAGGCATTCCTTCTGTTCTCTGTAAATGGTACATAAATGGCTGTCAGGATTTGAATCATCAAAAAGACTGTTAAAGATGAAGACTATCGTCTGTAGCAACAAATAACACTATTTGAGTTTATTTTGACTTCACAATGCTTATGTTCATATGAATTGATGAGTATGCCTAGTCATCATTTTCACTAAGCGTAAATTGAGACAATAACATCAGTTTTTTTTATTGAATTCTATACTGATCACCCATTGGTGCCAGTTTTCACATTATCATCCTGACTTCAGGCCTGTCGTTCTTTTATTTAAATATCCCATTGTACACTCGAAGAAACTATTCCTCGGTGAAATAGGGAAAATAAAGCAGTCAAGTTTCCCATCTCTGATTGTTGCCCAGACTGGCTAGAAAATACGTAGCTGGGTGAGAACAGGACAGTACTTAGTGCTACAATGGTTTTCCCACACTCGCTGACGTTCACAATCTAAACTAGCATTATTATGAAGAAGTGTCAACTAATTAGCTCCATGAGGCTCTTCAATTCAGCTATTCAATCCCAATTTTATTTAGCTGTCTTTAACTTGTATATATGGGTGGCGCGATAGCTCAGTGGTTAGCCCTGCTGTCTCACAGTGCCAGAGAATCGGGTTCAGTTCCACCCTCAGGCAACTATCTGTATGGAGTTTGCATATTCTCTCTGTTTCTGCGTGGGTTTCATTTGTGTGCTCCAGTTTCCTCCCATAGTCCAAAGATATACAAGTTAGGTGGATGGGCCATGCTAAATCACCCATAGTGTCCAAAGATGTGCAGCCTGGGTGGGATTACCCACAGGAAATGCAGGGTTACAGGGATAGGGTAGGGAGGTGCGGGGGGAGGGGGGGTGAGTCTGGGTGGAATGCTCTTTGTAGGGCCAGTGTAGGCTCGATGGGCTGAATGGCCTGCTTCCACATTGTAGGGAATCTATGGTTTGCTTATATTTCCTTAAAAGCTTACCTAATTTAAAAAAAAATGTCATCTTAGCTTTGAACAAATCATGTGACCCAGCAGTCACAAAGTTTTGAGTGCCCTTCAATTCCCTGTGCCCAGGACTCAGGACTTTTCTCCAAACCCTCTCCTCTCCCTTTAAGATGCTTCTTAAAACCTGCCCCATTGACCAAGCTTTGGAACCTGGCCTATATCTCCTAATGTGGCCTTGTTCAAATCTACGAGAGAAAGTGAGGGCTGCAGATGCTGGAGATCAGAGCTGAAAATGTGTTGCTGGAAAAGCGCAGCAGGTCAGGCAGCATCCAAGGAACAGGAGAATCGACGTTTTGGGCATAAGCCCTTCTTCAGGGGCTTATGCCCAAAACGTCGATTCTCCTGTTCCTTGGATGCTGCCTGACCTGCTGCGCTTTTCCAGCAACACATTTTCAGCTTGTTCAAATCTAGTTTAATAATACTCTTTGAATAGGAGATGTTTTACTATATTAAAGATGCTAAATGTGAAAATATGTTGCTGATTTTGTAGATAATACTGCAGATTATCAATGCCCATTATCTGAAGAGAGCTTCCTGTGGTGTATTGCTCACTTTATCATTCACACTGACTGACTTGAATAAAGATTGGATCATAGCAATATTAATTTGTGGGTGGCCATAACAAGCTCTTCTTTGGGAGCAAGTCCTGATCTAAAGAGCCGCTAGACAATGTGATTAACCTGCAGCTCCTGCAGTGCCAGATCTCCGTAGTGGGAACTGCTGAGACTGCAATTAGACCCAGAAAGCAAACAGCATGGATGCCAAACTGAGGAAAGAACGGGGGCTCTCAAGGAAGGGATTGAAGGAGGTTAGATTTTGCAGGCCGGGCATGGAAAATTAAAGGGGGAAAATGTTGATAGCACCTGACTGCTTTGGACAGGAGACCACAATAAAATGCAAAATAATTCACAATTATTATACAGGATGCAAGTAAGTAAGCTATGTCCTGGCAAACTGTTCAGTTTGTGCTGGCATCAAGCAATCTAACTATCTTTAAAGGAACTGACAGATGCCAACTGACAGAATGGCGAGTATAAATTTCGACCTAGTTTTCTGCTGTACTCACTCTTAAGAGTCAAGCCTGTACTCACTCTTAAGAGTCAACCATCCTGACTCCCCATCTGCCAACAATGCTACAATTTAAAAATTAAATATTTGGTTGAAAGAATGCAACAGTTTGATAACACCAATGACATCTGTGGTTTCTTCAGTTCAGCTCAACTCAGGCAATCTTTAGTGCAAGTACTCAATGGCCCACCCCACTTAGAGGAGAGGAGGTCAGTACATGGTGGGGGGCAGGGGGTTGGTGTAGAGTGCATTCTGAGGAGCATCTCAGCCGAGATTCTGCCTTTGACTCAAACTCCATTCTCACCTCCATTCCTCAATACCACATCTGGCTTGGCCTCAGCATTATACCACTGCAAAGTGACACTGCTGTACTACCAAGAAACAAACTCCCTGGAGCAGATGGAATACCTGTTGAGTGCTTTCCAAAATCTATCATTATCAGAAACAAGCACAGAGTGCTGGAGAAACTCAAAGCCTGGGAGCATCAGTGGAGAGAGAATGAGAATTAATGTTTTGGGTCCAATATGATTCTTCTTCAGAACTGACATTATCTTGGTTGGCATCTGTAAGCTCCGAGTTTGATTGACAACTCCAAGAGGTGATTAAATGATAATCTGTCTTTGCTGTGGGTTTGTGAATACGAATGTTTATTTTTATAAGTATTTAAGTACTTGAGTGGAATTAAATGCATTGAATGGACTAGCATAGGTTAGCTCTTTTCGTAGCAAAGACTTTAATAGATATTCAGAATTTTGTTTTATTCCATCACAACATTGCTGCTGATATTTTCCAAGGTCCATACTGAACAAGTGTACATGGAGGGTATAATGGAAAAAGGTAGAGGGTATGGGAGCACTGAATTAGCATAGAGACTACAAGGAGTCATGGGGTTGGATCATGAGTTGGTCAGGGATAGCAAGCTGGCATCGAGAAAATAAGGAGCACTGATCCATCATCTTCATATGGCCTATTGTTTGCTCCACAATGCCCCCTGTTTGAAGAATGGGCTGCATTACATCTACAGATGGGATTATCAACCATGGCTGAAGAGACAAACTTTGTCTCCCAGTAACCATCCTTATAATACATGAGAGTTTAGCGTGGTCCTTGGTATACTGAGACAAGAAGGGCTGTGAAATGGCTGTGCATGGACCTTTGACATTGCCTTATTCTGATGGATGCAGCACAAGCCATGTCACGCTGATAGAGCTTGTAAGTGTAGACATATCACTGGAGCTTTACATCCTCTCTACCCGCATCCTCCTCCCTCCCAAATTACCCCATACAGGCGGTGTTGCAAGTGAGACTTATGTTACCTTCTATTCTCATCCAAATCACAATTGTACAATGGAAGTGCCAGCGCATTCAGAGTGGGTATGGTCGGGGCTATTTCTGCCTGAAGATATGGGTTCGTCTTGTGAGCAATGGGAGGTCCTTCAAGGGCCACTTGTATTAATCGGCCAATTAAAATATCTGTAATTATCAAGTTCAACGTATGAAATACATGCCGTGACCAACTGTGTGGAATATAAATTCCAGCTGCAAGCAATTTTCTCCATGTATTTGGTCATTTCAAATAGATCATAACAATCTTCATGAAACAGAATTAATCAGAGACAACTTTAAAATTGTCACCTACGGCTCTAATTCGTAAAGATGACCCAAAGTCTCTCAGGCTGCAAGAAAGGAACAGAGCTGATTTTGTCTTGCCTAGAACTAACTGTAAGTATTTGCGAATACGTCATTACATCCATACTGTTGAGTTTGATAATTACAGATATTTTAAGTACCCAATTAATGCAATTGCCCCTTGAAGGACCTCCCATTGCTCACACATCTTCAGACAGAAAGAGACCTTACTGCACCCACTCTGATTTTGTGGCAGCCATTTCTCACTGACAGTGTACAGTTCCCATTCAGAAGAGAATGGAAGGCAGTGTAACTTACCAGAATGAGTGATGAACTCAGGCTGTTAATCTAGGTCAGCCCTCCACCTTCGTATTTCTTTCTTCCTTGCACAACATGTGCTCCCACATGTTCCCACTCAAATTTTTTTATTGAAGTCTTCAATGCCAATGTTGCCCCTTGAGCTTAAAGCTCAGCCATGCCAGTCATCATGATGCACTGCTCACTCTTGAAGCCAGGCTGGTGGTGATCAATGAAGATCCCCTCCCCCAGCAACTCATATCCTCAAATACTATAGCTGAGGATCATAGAAGCCCAACAAGTGCATACTGACCCTCCGAAGAGTAACCTACCCAGACCCAATTCTACATTTACCCCTGACTAATGCACCTAGCCTACACAGCCCTGAACCCTATGGGGGATTTAGCATGGCCAATTCACCTAACCTGCACATCTTTATGACCTTGGAAGGAAACCGAAGCACCCAGAGGAAACCCACGCAGACACTGGGAGAATGTGCAAATTCCTCACAGACAGTCGCCCGAGGCTGGAATCGAACCTGGGTCTCTGGTGCTGTGAGGCAGCAGTGCTAACCACTGTGCCACCCTTTGTCTCCCACACTTGTTTCTTTGAAATACCCTTTGTCACAATTATTGTCCGCTCTCCGTCTCAACAGATTGACTCCAGTCCCCACACAATGGCCCTAACTGTCCCACTTCAGCAGTGGTGCCTGATGACTCCCCTTCAGTAAACTGACTGTAGCCAACCCTTCCTGACTGACTTTGACTGATGAGTGACTGGACCCATTACTGATCTCTGTGCAGCTCCGTGACTGACCAACTATTAATCCATAGCCTGGTTGCACTGGGCCTGCAGGACTGACTGTGACCACCTCCCCAGACTGTACTAATGCGGAAGTCCTTGTCCTGTTCATTCTAAACAGTCAACTGTCCAAGGCCCTAGACTGAGACTGAATGCCACCCTGAACTGACTGATGGGACTTTCTGATTAATGACAGCCCCCCCCTCCCAATAGTAAATGAGAATACTCCCCAACTTTGAGACATAGCCATTTGGTTGAAGCTCAGTCAGTGTTTGCCATCTAAGCTGCTGGCACTTGTGTGTGTGTGACATTTGGTGTAGCATGGTGCTATATGCCAACATGCTGCCCTCTTGAGCGATCTCTGCTGGTAAGCATGGCAAGCTGCCCAGTTTTGGCTCTGCACAATTTGGCAAGGCAGGACAGAAGTACTGTGGGGGTGTAAATTTTGAATTTGTTGTAAAAGTGGATAAAGGCAAGACAGAGGTGCTGTGAGCATCCACGTATGTGTGAAATCAGTGAGTGCTAAGAAAGAGCCCTGTGAAGCAGTAACTCCGATGCCTGAGAAGGTGGCTACCCTTGTGTGCAGTACTGAAGTGGAGAACTGAGTTCCGAGTCCCCGTCAGCGATGTGTCATGATGTGGCAAGCCTGGCATACATCAAATGCCCACCTCCATGGGACAGAGGGCTGCAGGCTATCGCTGACCATGGAGCATGCTCTGAGAAATCAGCCAAGGTAGAGACCCTGAGGAATGAATGATAAATTCTAGCAGCAAGGTACCCACTCTGAGTTTTCTGGCAGGAATTGTCACTGTCTAGTTTCTCTCTGCAATGCAGGAGAACACCAGCTGAGGTCAGAATAAGTCATAATGCAAAGATAAGTTAGGCCACTAGTGCTCATCTCACCATTAAAACATGAGGTGGACAATTTCCATTCTCTTATGCCAAGAATCTATATTTTTCTGATCTTTCCCCAACTGGCTCACTGTCACCAACATCGTTTAGGGGCTAGGAAGATTCAGCCTGTTGTCATAACGAATGCTGCTCTATAATTTTGCAAAATGAGTTCCTTTGCTACTTCAGCTGGAAATCCTCCTTCAGCTCTGAGTTCATATGGTGGAGGAACCTGGTGCCTGGCCAATGGAGGGAGATTCCATATCCTAATTGTCTCGGGCAAGGGATATGGTGAGTTAGTTGATTGGTGACCTTACATTCTACGCTGGGTCTCCATGTGCATGGCCGCCAGAGATGAGAGGTTATCCACAGGACATGTGACCAACTCCCAAGGCAAAGGTCATACTGCCAATACTGCAAACCATAAAGTGGAGCACTTGTAGAGTACTGACATGGTTACATAACAAGGCTTTTTTTGCAAATTATTAAAGCTGATACAATGGTTTTTGAGGTGTCACTAGCACCCTTTGAAAATTCCAGGTGCAACGCTAGTGACATCTAGTGACAAAGAGTATGTTCAATGCCAGCTAGTTTTGTATTTTAATGAATGCAGCATAAATAAGTACATTAGGAAAAGGTCTAGATTCTCCTCCTCGGCATGTAATTAATGGCCTTCCACCCACTACTTTGACCTCAGGGTAGGGAGAATACCGACAGTCAATATGAGAGGGTGGGGGTTAGCTCTTAGGGAGAATAATTGAGATCTGAGCAGGACCATGGTGTTAAGCCTTGCTATTCATCTTTCCTGTAAGTATTCCTTTCAGATAGTGGGGTGAGGGAGTTGCTAGTGGATATTGAGCCGTGAAGTTTAAGATCTAGATCTCTGTCTGGCAAATAAAATTGTGGAAAAAAAATGGCCTTTGCATTGTGCTACAGAATACTGCAAAAATATTCGCAGTGACTTAATGAGGAGGCAAGTATTAATTACAGGTCTTTGCTGAGGGAGTTCCATTAATTGTGGCTAGTTTGCAAAAATAGTTGCTGCTGTCTTTGAAGCTGTCTTCCCTGAGAAAGGTTGAGCTTGTTTCTGTAGGAGATGCAGCATTTATGCATCCATACTGTGTTTGTTCCCTCCTCCCCACTCCATGCACACAAAAACATACATTATGCACTATTTTTAATCTTTAAATTTCTGCTGTGTCCTCAATCAGATAAATTAGTGGAGCCAGTTTATTTTGTTGACTATTTCAAATAACGGTGGTTTAGTTTGAATAGATTAACATCTTTTTTATTCAGTTGTCAGAGGGAGAGTTTCACACAGCCACAAGTGGTAATATTATTTCAAAGATGGTTTTGTTCATAGAGAACTGCAAACTCATGCAGGGTTCAACGTGCGTTTTGAGGGACCCAATGTTGATGTCAGCTTCAAAATGGCGCCTTTCTTTAAAAACTACAATGCTTCCCTGCTTGTTAAAAGCATTGTTAAAAAGAATTACTTAATTTTTTTTAACAATGCTTTTATTACGGATAACAATGGTGCTTATTTCAACAGACTTTAGGACAGTCAGTGCAACTATGGCTAATGGAGGTGTTGACTGTGGAAATGTCTGATAAATGGAGCGATTTCATATCCATCAGGGCATTCCATTTAACAAGCGTTTAACTCACTTCACTTTGGTTTGCTTTAAATAGATCACAAGCAGGAGCGTATATTTTTTGTCACTGCTCATTAGCTGCTCCCTGAGAAGGTATGGTACAGTTTTACCGTCATCTCAGTTGTAAAGGAAATCATTAGTCTGTCTGTTGGAACTCCTACTAGTCTTGTCAGTGGCAGCGATTGCATCTGTTCTGGAGCTGCATGCCCTGGGGACTCAGATCCTGTTGTGGTTCTTAATCTTTACAACAGGGAATCGGCTTCTAGTAGTCCTAGAACATCACATTGCTCACAATATACACAGTATGATATTATTACAGGATATCCTGTAGTGTATGCAGTCTGTAATGTGGATACAATTTCAATAGATGCATGTAACAGGCCTTTCTGATTCTTTAAGTATTGGAAGACGGCATGACAGTCAGTATCGCTCATGTGTTGATGGCACTATATTCTGATGTGTGTGCTAGTGTAAAATTACTTGAACCATTCTGTGCAGCACATCTATTCTCCACAGCACAGTTACAAAACGAGCAGAAATTAAGACTGGCTCATCGGGGATTAGAAATCAGAAAGTGGGGGAGATCACATGTATCATGAAACTGCAGAACAAGGAGAATCAAAGAGAGTAAATATTACAAAAAGTCAAGACAGAAGGAAAATATACTGCAAGCATTGCCATTATTTCACTAGAACACAAGTAAATAAAAATGGCGCAGCCTATAACAGCATAGATTCATGTCATGTTCCATTTTCAATTGTAAAACTGATAATTTTATAGTAGCTTAATTGAAAATACTGGACAACTTTTGCATTGTTTCAGGTGATATTCCAGCAATAAATATTTGGCAGCAGTGCAGCCTGATAAATGGGAAAAAGAAAAAAGTGAGATGGATGACTTAGGTGAGAGAACAGGGATGAAGTGAGAGACTAGCTTGAAATGGAGGGAGAGACAGACTTTCTTTGAGATTGAATAGAGACAGACCATCTTACCAACCAGGGTTTAAGAGGTGTCGTTGGAGAAATGTGTTTTGAGATCAGCAAGAGAGGAGGCTGTGTTGTATCTGGTCTGAGGAATGATGTGATAATGTCAGAGAGTATCTAGCTAGAAGTGACAAGAATGTAATTCAATTTAACATAATTATGGAAGGAGGCCAGAAAATATCAAAGGTAGAAAAGTGCATCTGGGGAAGAGCCAATTTCAGTGATTTCTGAGTAAAGTAGATTGGGACAAAAAACAAGTCCAGGGTAAAGCAGCAAATGAACAATGAAAGAATGGTTCAGGGAAGGAAAATTCAGAGACAAACTATATTCCTTTGAATTGAAAGGAGAGAACATCCAAAGCTAATGTTGCCTAAAAGACAAAGGCAATAAAAATTAAAACACTGAACGAGGGCTTATGACAAATGTCAGAAGTGAGATTCAGTTAATAACCTGGAGGATTTATAAAGATACTGGAGAGAACTGAAACAAAATGTGGGAGGCAAAGAGATATTACAAGAAAAGGTGAGCAACATAATTGAATTGAACCCTAAATCATCTGGTAAACATGAAAAATATAAGCAGTTTTCTAGAGAAAATGTTAGGCTGATTAATGACCCAGAGAGAAATCTTAATTTCGAAGAGAAGCTCATAGCAAAAACATTAAGTGAATACCTTGGTATCTGCCTTCAAAAAGGAAGTGTATAATTTGAAGTTTGCACTAAGTGTGGAGAGAGAAGCTATGGATGGGATAGTAATAAAGAAGACATAATGAAAAGACAAGCATTACAGAATGTTAGCAAGTTACCTAGAACAGATGAACTACCTCGTTATAGGTGAAAAAGCCAAAAGCAGAAATAGTTGAGGCATTGATCACGATTTTTAATTCTCATTGGATTATACATCGAACAGGAAGCAATAAATAACAGGGTAGTTGGCAGAAATCTCAAAGTAAGGAAGTTACTGGAAACCATAAATGGGAAAGAAATAAACTTTCATTTGTAAAGGTATGAGTTAATTAAGGAGAGTCAACATGTTAAGAGTCATGCCTGGCTAACATAATTGAATTCTTTGATTATTAAGCTCGTTAAGAAGATGGAAGCCCATGGTGTTAAAGTGGCACTATAGATACAAAATTGATTGAGTGATGGAAAGCAAAGGGTGGATATTTTTCAGTTTTAGAATTGATTTGTAGCTGTGTTCGTCCAAGGCAATATTTTGGATTCATTAGTTATTTTTCATTTTCTACGAATGAACTAGGCAAAGGTATGCTGGGTAGCTTAATAAAGATTGTAAAGTTTACATAAAATGCTGAAGTAGCAAGTAGTGATGAAGATAGTTAGGGTCTTGAGGATGATCCAGACAACGACATGTAAATTCTTAAGATAGCAGGGCAGGTTGATAATGTGGTTCAAAAGCACGTGGAGTCACTTCATGATATTAAATATATAGAAAGATCAAGCTTGAACTGGCTAAAAACATATGTGTTACACTTCAGAAAAAAAAAGGCATTTGAAACAATGCCGAGGAGATTTAACTGGGTGGAGAATTTCTGTTATTTGGGGAGATTGATAAAGTTAAAATTGTTCTCTCGAAACAAAGAAATTTAAGAGATGACCTAATATAGACTTTTCAAGATGATGAGCAGTTTTGATATTGCAGATTGGCAAAAAAATTCTTCTTGTTAGTAGCTCAACAAAATCACAAGGAAACCCAATCTAGAAGGAGATGAGATTTGCTTTCACTCAGAGAGTTGTCAGGGTTAGGGTTAGGGTTAGGGAGAGAAATATTGTGGATGAGTAATTCTGGTTCTGCTGGGAGTGGGAAGGATAAACAATCCTTTGTTATAAATAGCAGACACTCTGACTCACTGGGAATAAGTGCTACAGAAGGCTGTTTGTGGTTAAATTTTTTGATGAGGGAAGAGCAACATAATTCACCTATTGCGTTCTTGCCTCAATTATCAAATGAGCAAATTTAGGAACTTATGTTTCAATCTGGTATGGCACTGAGTTACAAATGATTCCCAGTTCAATCTTTAGTTTGTGAACAGGTTGTCTTCGGGGCACTGTTATTGTCATTAGTGTTTCAAGGCTCTAACAAGATTCCCACTGCTGATCACTGCAGAAGGAATCAGTTATCACACTATTCGAATAGTATTCTGTCACTTGCACTATGACCATGTGGGGAGGGAGAACAAAGTTTGAATTTAAGAGAGAGCAGATATTACCAATCCTTCCCCCATTTCAGACAATAAGGAGTCTACATTTGTCTTCACTGAGCTGTTTCTTTTTACATACGTGTAGAAATTCTTATAGTCTATTTTTATAATCCTTACGAGTTTCCTCTTATACTGTATTTTCCCCTCTTCACCAAACTCTTGGTTACTGAATTCTAAACTGCTCCCAATCATCAGACTTGCTACTTTTTCTAACAACTTTATATGGATCCTGTTTGGATACTAGCCTTAATTTATGATAACTATAGTTGGGCCACTTTTCCTGTTGTGGTCTTTCACGCAAAAGAACTGTATAACTGCTGTAATACACATATTCATTCCTTAAATATTAGCATTGCCTATTCACTGCCGTGCTTTTTAATTAAGTCTATCATAGCCAGTTCATTACTCGTGAGTTTTCTTTGTTTAGCGTTTGGATTGAGCTACTTCATTTTCTATCCCAATGAAGAGATCTATCTCATTATGGTCACTTTTTCCTAAAGTCACTCTCAGACAAGATTGTTAATTAAACCCTTCTCATTTCACAAAACCAATCTGGGATAGTCTGTTTCTGAGTTGGTTCTGCAATGTACTAATCTAAAAGACCATCTTCTATGCACTCTAGCACCTGCTCCTGGACATAAGGTCCGAGAATTCATCTGTTGCAGCAGCCACCTATAAAAAAAACTCTCACTAATGTTTTCCACCCCTTGTTGCCTCATAGCTCTCCCCAGACTAATTCCATATTGAGAGTTTCTGCAGCAGTATCCCTTCTCAGTATTGCACAGATTCTATCATTCACTAACAATGCAACCCCGCCTCTTTGTCAGTCCTTTCTAAAGATTAAATGCCTTTGAATGTTCAGTTCCCAACTTGGTCTCCCTGCAGGGATCAATATGGATTTCCTCGTTTCCCCTCCCCCCACATTATCCCAGTCCCAAGCCTCCAACTCTGCACCACCCTCCTGACCTGTCCATCACCTTTTCCATCTATCCGCTCTTCGCTCCCCCCGACCTATCACCTTCTCTCTCACCTTCATCGACCTATTGCATTCTCAGCTACCTTCCCCCCACCAACCCCCACACACCCCCTCCCATTTATTTCTCAGCTCCTTGACACACAAGCCTCATTCCTGATGAAGGGCTTTTGCCTGAAACATCAATTCTCCTGCTCCTCGGATGCTGCCTGACCTGCTGTGCTTTTTTGGCACCACACTCTCAACTCTGATCTCCAGCATCTGCAGTACTCACTTTCTCCTCCTTGCAGTGATAGTCTGTAATCACGACCATATCGTAACTTTTTTAACTATTTGTATTGTTAAATTGTTTGTCTTATTGTGAATGCACTGTACATTCAGATATACAGTAGTAGGCTGGGGCTGTTTTCCCTGAGGCTGAGGGGTGACCTTATAGAGGTTTACAAAATTATGATGGGCATGGATAGGATAAATAGGCAAAGTCTTTTCCCTGGGGTCGGGGAGTCCAGAACTAGAGGGCATAGGTTTAGGGTGAGAGGGGAAAGATATAAAAGAGACCTAAGGGGCAACTTTTTCACACAGAGGGTGGTACGTGTATGGTATGAGCTGCCAGAGGATGTGGTGGAGGCTGGTACAATTGCAACATTTAAGAGGCATTTGGGTGGGTATATGAATAGGAAGGGTTTGGAGGGATATGGGTTAGGTGCTGGCAGGTGGGACTAGATTGGGTTGGGATATCTGGTCAGCATGGACGGGTTGGACTGAAGGGTCAGTTTCCATGCTGTACATCTCTCTGACTCTATGACTTGTCTTTGACATTTTTACACGTTTGTATTCCAGCTCTGTTTGCTAGTAGCTCCTGCTTCCTGTGCCTTCCACTTCTTTCTGCTTTTCTGTTTTTCACTTGCCCCAGTGTTGCCCCTACTCTTATATCCCACTTGGGTCCCCAAGCCCTGCAATTTAGTTTTAACCTTTCCACACATTAGTGAAAAACTCCTTTGCAGGGATATTGGTCTTGGTCCTGCTGAGATATGACCCCCGAAACTAGTAGATGTCCCTTCTTCCCTTCTTCCCCAAAAATCTCTCCCTCCTACCCCATCCCTCCAGCTAGGCTGGTCTATTCTTCTTGGGGTGGCACGGTGGCTCAGTCCCTCACAGCGCCAGGGACCCGGGTTCAATTCCCACCTCTGGCGACTGTCTGTGTGGAGTTTGCACATCCTCCCTGTGTTTATATGGGTTTCCTCTGGGTAGTCTGGTTTCCTCCCACAATCCAAAGATGTGCAGGCCAGGTGAATTGGGGGTCATGCTAAATTGCTCAAATTGTGGTAGGTGCATTAGTCAGGGGTAAATAGAGGGTAGGTAAATGTGTTGGGGTGGGTTACTCTTCAGAGGGTCGTTGTGGACTTTTGGGTCGAAGGGCCTGTTTCCATACTGTAGGGAATCTAATCTTCTATTCCAAATCTCACTAACATGTAGCACAGCAAGTAAACCTGAGATTACTGTTTTTGATCATAAAGCCATAAGAAACAGGACCAGGTGTAGACCATTTGACCCCTTGAGCCTCCTCTGCCATTCAATAGGATCATGGCTGATCCAACATTCCTCAGGTCCACTAACCTTTGATTCCCCTATTGATGGAGAATCTATTTAATGTATTTCCCTGCTCATTATATTCTGCTTGCAGGACCCTATCCCTCTTTTTACCTACATCATTGGCAGCTACATGGACCACAGCGATTTCAGAGAAAGAGGGCAAAGGCTGTTTCCCTGTGCCAAGTTCTCTCTGATTCTCTGTTGTTCAAAACCAATATTTTGAGCTTTCCAACAAAGGTTACTTGGTAAATGTAAATGAGATCCCAGTGTTGAGCCACACAGTTGCAGGAGATTCTAGGTTCAGTCTCTAGTCTGTGCGAAGTTAACTGACTGTCTCAATTGGAGGAGTTTTTGAGCCCCCACAGCAGACGGCTTTGAAACACGGCTGTGGCACATAAAATACGAGTGGTGTTAGCCCACTCGAAGCTGTCTCTCATAATACAATGGCATGTCGGGCACCAAGCAGCTCACAACCTTCAGGCCTATTCTGGGCTCATTACGCCCAATTAAGGGTCTTATTCAATGTCAGCTGGCATATCACACTGGGATGGTGGACATGTGGCTACACTGTACTTTTCACCAGAGTTAGTGAAAGGGCGCAAGGAAGGGGTACCTCCTTTGGGATGTACCCACTGCCATTCAGTGGCAGCATCAGTGATTGTACGCCTCCTTTGTAGCTTTCTGCCTCACCACTAACCCTGCGCAGCCCCTCCCCAGGACGCTGATCTCTCCCAGTCAGATGAAGGCCAACTCACCGGCCTCCAGGGTCCAAGTTGTCCTCTTCTTAGGACTCTGTATAAGCAGCATCCTGCTGGAATTGCAAAAGATGCTGGACAGTCAGATTGACTGGCGGAAGTCAAGGTCGGAGTCTTCTTCTATAAGGGGCGAAGGCCAACCCTCAGCTCATTAAGGCTGCTTCCAGCAGGGCAGCGTTTTAAAAAAAGTTGATTGGTTTGCCCCTTAGGAGAATAAAAGCATAAACATCTTAAGAAGGAGGAGACCATTGTCCCTTCTTGCTTTTGTTGATTATAGGTTTGGGTTTTTGATTGTACTCTAATGATCAATGCTGCAGAGTATATGCCCAGCAAGATTCGGCTTAGTTATGATAGCCTGTCTATTTAAAGGGTTTTCCAAAATAGATTGTCCTGCTTTTGTCACTTTGTGCCCATGGTGGGGGAATCCAGAACTAGAGGGCATAGGTTTAGGGTGAGAGGGGAAAGATATAAAAGAGACCTAAGGGGCAACTTTTTCACGCAGAGGGTGGTATGTGTATGGAATGAGCTGCCAGTGGAAGTGGTGGAGGCTAGTGCATCTAGATGGGTATATGAATAGGAAGGGTTTTAGGGATATGGGCTGGGTACTGGCAGGTGGGTCTAGATTGGGTTGGGATATCTGGTCGGCATGGGCAAGTTGACCGAAGGGTCTGTTTCTGTGCTGTACATCTCTATGACACTCTAAGCATCCTGTATTACAACATTTTGATACTAAGAGTGCCCAGTGTCTCTAAAATATGCATCTTAAAGTGTAACTGAAGAAATGTTGGATATGGAACCGAACACTTTAAAAATATATTTTTGTTTCTGACTTCCAGCACCCACAGGTCTTTGGGTTTTTTATTCAACTTTAAAATAAATGTTGATTATTAATTAAGTAGTGGGGTGATACCTCATGTTGCAGCAATAATGAGTTTAGCAAGTTGTGATGAGGCAAATATTTAGGTGACCTTTCTCATTACTTAGGGCAGAATGTTTCCCCTTCCCCGATACAGTATGAACAATGGTGAGAAAGCTTGGGAAAAAACAGCAAGAATGAAAGAATCAGACACTCAACGTTGACAAAGGATTTTATGATTTAATCCTTAAAGCTTTAAATGGCAACTTCCGGATCTCACCGTTGAGTTGAGACCACCTTATTTCCTTACATTTGCACCTCATTATTAACCCAACTGTTGGAGAAGCTCAGTAGGTCTAGTAGCGTCTGTGGAGACAGAAACAGAATTGATGTTTCGAGTCTGGTATGTCTCTGTTTCAGTGCTGACAGGTGCTGGAAATCACCAGCTTGGCCTTATTTATACGCCACTATCAATTTTCCTCTCCTCTCCCTAAGAAACTAGCCAGCACAAATCCCTGACAGGCAAGTCAGAATAAGTATCTGGTGGCTTCAGCTTACTGACTGCTTGTCTCGAGACAAAAAAAACTGCAGTTGCTGGATTCCCAATGTAGACAAGCAGGAGGCTGGAAGAACACAGCAAGCCAGGCAGCATCAGGAGGTGGAGAAGTCAACATTTCGGGTGCTGAAGAAGGGTTACATTCAAAGCATTGACTTCTCCATCTCCTGATGCTGCTTGGCTTGTTGGGTTCTTCCAGTCAACTGCGTGTCTCAGCCATTATCCAACTGTACCTTCCCCACAAGGTCTGAGGTAGCTGCATAGCCACCATCCACCTCAACATGACAGCAGCAAGCCATCAGTCTCAGCACAAAATCCTGCTCTCTGACCAACTTGCATTCCACTTCAGTACTTCAGGTCTGCTATTGGAGCACAGGGACACCTACAACTTGCATCTCACTTTGCACAAAGAAAAACACACTTATCTCATTCGTCCATACAGGATGCATCTTATGGCTCTTAGCTTACTTCCTTAGTACTGACTCAGTTTCTGCTCACTTGAAGATTGCCGGCCTCTGTGTCTCAGTTTATTCTTTTCGTTCAGAGGGAGAGGCAGACAGCTTGTCAAGTGGGGAGCACTGAGCATTTAAGTAGGTGGGCATGTTGCTGTTTGGCACTGGGACTACATGAGTGTCACACCTTCAGAATGTACCACACTCTGTGTGCTTCCAGCAAATGGTTATGTTAAAACTCAAAGGAGAACTGTCCTTAGGGGAAATCATTGACCATTTTCCTGCACTGCTGTATCATTCCATTTATCATGGAACATAGCACTGACCATCAGGGTCCCAGCACTATGTCACAAAGGCATGGCTTCCTGTGTCAGTCAGCTGGATAAAGAACTGCCTTTCTCTCCAATCCTCAGGAACCAATCCCTCCAGATTCCTGTCTGTGAAGTTTCCTTGCTTTTCTGGGCGGGGTCCTCAGGGCGAATGATAGAGCACCACAGCATGAGGGCCAGTTCCTCTCTACAGCATCTGAAGTATCATGCAGCTGGGCTTTAGACCTGGCATGTGCAGCATGGACACCCTGAAGATCCCAGCAATGCCAAGTGCTTCTGCCAGTCTGGCCAAGTGACACCCCCAAGAAAGTGCCAAAGAGTTTGGTTGCAAAATTAACGTGATAAAGAGCAGAAGGTTGTGTGAGAAAAGTTGTTGTGAGCCCTGGTGAAATCAGATGTCTTGAATGTCACTCACATTGAACTGGAAACAGGAACGTTCTGCCCTGAGTTCATAGAATCCCTACAGTGTGGAAACAGGCCCTTGGGCCCAACAACACTATAGGCAATTTAGCATGACCAATTCACCCTAACCTGCACATCTCTGGATTGTGGGAGGAAACTGGAGCACCCAGAGAAAACCCACACAGACACTGGGAGAATGTGCAAACTCTACACAGTCAGTCGCCTGAGGCTGGAATCGAACCTGGGTCCCTGGTGCTGTGAGACAGCAGTGCTAACCCCTGAGCCACCATGACCTTTGATCACACTGTCACTGGAAGGGTATTGCTGAGTTTTAAAACCTGAAAAATGTAACGCTGCAATTTCGGTCTATACCTTTTGTGCAGCCTTAAGTCAGGCTGATCTTGCTGAGAAGGGAGATTGTTAACAAAGTGCTGTCAGGTTATGAGCACCTCCCCTTAAGGAGTTCTGGATCACAAACTGTTTCATTCTGAGTTAAAAATCACACAACACCAGGTTATAGTCCAACAGATTTATTTGGAAGCACTAGCTTTCGGAGCGCTGCTCCTTCATCAGGTGGTTGTGGCAACTCCGAAAGCTAGTGCTTCCAAGTAAACCTGTTGGACTCTAACCTGGTGTTGTGTGATTTTTAATTTTGTACACCCCAGTCCAACACCGGCATCTCTACATTATGTTTCATTCCTGGATGCAAATTTGTACCTGGCATCCATGACTTGTATTCACCAGTGAAAGTAGTGACTTACTGCATCCCTGTTCTGGAATCAGTATTTATCTATATTTATCGGTATTTATCCATATTTTCTGTATTAACCATGTTTATCTATCATATTCTAGATGGCTGGAACTCTGGTTCATTTATTGTTTCTTAGCCCATAAATCAATTCCAGCCCTTCAACTGCTTATTTTTTAGATATTAGAATCCCTACAGTGTGGAAACAGGCCCTTCGGCCCAACAAGTTCACACTGACCCTCCAAAGAGTAACCCTCTCAGACCTATTCCCCTATCCTATATTTGCCCCTGACTAATGCGCCTAACCTAAACATCCCTACGGGCAATTTACGATGGCCAATTGATCTAACCTGCACATCTTTGGACTGTGGGAGGAAACTGGAGCGCCCGGAGGAAACCCACGCAGACACTGGGAGAATGTGCAAACTCCACACAGAGAGTCACCCGAGGCTGAAGCCCGGGTCCCGAGCACTGTGAGGCAGCAGTGCTAACCATTGAGCCACCGTGCTGCCCCCAAAGTCAATAAAATAAATATGACCAAAACAAATTAGTAGAACCCGTGAAGAGATTTACAGAATAACAAGGTAAGTAGGGTTATGAGGCCGCATTTTAGCCCATTCATCCCAAAAGATCCTCCAATTCCCTGGTTCCTTTGCCAAGAATTGACTACAGTGCTGCAGGTTCTTGGTGAGTTGCTACCCAGACAGAGTAATAAGTACTTGTGTTTCTGAGCAGGTATTCAGATTGTATAGGTATGGATTCTTGTTGCATCTGAGCTGTTAGTACAGATTGAGGAGCTGTTTTCAGCTTTGTTATCCTCGAATCAATGCAGCTGATACTCGTGTTCTATTTGTGAGATCTTGCTGTGCACAAATTGGCTGCCATTCCTCCCAGATGACAGCAGTTACAGTTCAAAATGCCACTTCTGCTGTCAAACACTTTAGAATGTCCTGAGGTTGTGACAAGTGCTAAAAAAATACAAATCTTTTCTTTCATAACTTCCCATGGTTTCCAGCTAAATAACTTAAACCCTTCTGAAATCTCATGCAATGTTAATTTTCTTAAAGTGCCGTTTGGGTTACCATGTTAATTATCCAGAAAATGATTTTAGATTAAGTGTGGATTATATTCAGACAGGTAATAAATAAGTTCTTTTTAAGTGTTGCACTTACTGATGCATATTTAAAAGATACCTGTTTCGCTTTCCATATTATTATTCCTCTAGTTAATGCATCTAAATAAATCTCTCAAAATATTAAGTGTATGCAACACTGAGATTTCCATCTGTGAGTGCATTTTTAAGAGAAAACTTGAAAGTATTCCCAGTATTTAGCAATTGGAATGTGACCTGTGAAACCAGAGAAGACTTAACTTCAAGTCACTCCGTCTGATGAAAACAGCAACACTCGACTTAAGTTAAGACTTCGCAGAAATTCATGAGAAAGAAATGTCAAATAAAATGACGTTATATTTAGAATAATCATCAATTCTGCGCAATTATTTGATTGTTAGAAGAGATCGCTTAATCTACAAGGAGAGTTGTGGTAACACTATCACTTAATTGTCTTGGTCAAATAGTTAGAACTAAAAATCTAATCAATCTTGGATGTTTGAATTTGCTGACAGAAGTTTTTTGCTGTCAGGTGGAGGTATCATAGCCATATTATTAAGTTACATCTAATAACGTTTCTGTGTGCTTTCTTATGATAACAGATTATTTGAAAGTGTAGTGGGTTCTAGCTGCTTTTCTATTGTTATATGTACGGGCTACATTCATCAAAGTCACTTATCCCCAATTGAGTAAAATCTGAGCAAACAAAATTTAATTCTGCATGTTACTGCATTCAGAAGATGAAAACTTGTCGTGGGAAGGTAGCTGGAAGAGGCACAAACCTGGCAAATTGTGAATATGAGAAAGCTTTAAAGGGGAGAGGCCATTTCCTTCCGCACCAGAGAATCCACCTCACTGAAGCAGTCCTCATGAAATGAGAATAAGAGAAAGCACAGTACTAACGGTGCAGAACTGAGGGGGTGCTGCATTTTCAGAGGTGCCACCTTTCCAATGTTAAATTGAGCCCTTCTCTGCCCTCGCAGGTAGATGTCAATGATCCCAGAGCACTATTTGAAGAAGAGCACGGGAGTTCTCCTGGTGGCCTGATCAGCATTTATTCCACATCCAACATGTGTCCCAGCTAATCTAGGCGTGTCTTCCATTGCTATGTGTGTGACTGTGCACTGATTGGCTGCCAGCAAAGCGCTTAATCAACTTTGAAGCACTTTGCTATATCCTGAGGTCCTGAAGGGCACGATATAAATCCCAAGTTTATTCTTTTTGTCGTCTTCCTCTTACTTATTTCTTTTTTGGCAGAAGGCAAAATTTGATCAAAGATATTTGTCAGTACAAGCTGAAGTGTCGCAGTAATAGAAGCTACAATTGGCTCTGGATTTTACATTAGAAGCGCAAAGGGATAATCATACACTGTCTGTCTCATTCTTTTCGCTTGTAAATCTCCTTGCATTTTAAGATGCATTCGTCTTCCATTTGTAGTGCTCCCTTTGCCCTGGACCTTTCAGGTATCTGACACTGTTAATTCGAAAAGATCAGTGAGGGAGGGTAGTGTGATTTCACTGGGTTAAGTCTGACATCGTGTATCCATAGTCCCTGGCACTTTGAACAACGTTTTCTGTGGTTGACTGCAGACAGCTGTCTGTATCGCTGCTATAAACAGGAGCAGCATCTGTATCAGCCATACAGACAGAAGTCTGCAGTCAAATGTGGAGTATCTTCTTCAGATGCAGAGATCAAGGTTACATACATTTTCAAAGTAAATATTGGGCTAATCCTGATCAAGTAACTTCTAAGCTACCTACATATTCATTGATTCAATGGCTATATTGAAGTATTCGTAAAGCTTTAGGAGTAATTTCTTAATATTTAAAAATCGGCTGCTTATAACTGATTTGTTAGACACTGTAAGGCATATTCCGCAATGCCTTGTTTGGCCTGTGACATTTGACTGTTTCTTGTCTTGTTCAGTTTGGTTAAGAAAAAGAAGGATGCATATGTAAGGTATAGACAGGATAGATCGAGTGAATCCTCAGAAGAGTATAAAGGAAGTAGGAGTATACTTAAGGAAATCAGGAGGGCAAAAAGGGCAAATAGAATTATGGAGAATCCAAAGGGTTTTTACAAATACAATAAGGACAAAAGGTTAACTAGGGAGAGAATAGGGCCCCTCAAAGATCAGCAAGGCGGCCTTTGTGTGGAGCCACAGAAAATGGGGGAGATACTAAATGAGTATTTTGCATCAGTATTTACTGTGGAAAAGGATATGGAAGATATAGACTGTAGGGAAATAGATGGTGACATCTTGCAAAATGTCCAGATTACAGAGGAGGAAGTGCTGAATGTCTTGAAACGGGTAAAGGTGGATAAATCCCCAGGACCTGATCAGGTGTACCCGAGAACCCTGTGGGAAGCTAGAGAAGTGATTGCTGGGCCTCTTGCTGAGATATTTGTTTCAGCGATAGTCACAGGTGAGGTGCCAGAAGACTGGAGGTTGGCAAACGTGATGCCACTGTTTAAGAAGGGTGGTAAAGACAAGCCAGGAAACTATAGACCAGTGAGCCTGACCTCGGTGGTGAGCAAGTTGTTGGAGGGATTCCTGAGAGACAAGATGTACATGTATTTGGAAAGGCAAGGACTGATTCGGGATAGTCAACATGGCTTTGTGCATGGGAAATCATGTCTCACAAACTTGATTGAGTTTTTTGAAGAAGTAACAAAGAAGATTGATGAGGGCAGAGCAGTAGACGTGATCTATATGGACTTCAGTAAGGTGTTTGAGAAGGTTCCCCATGGAGACTGATTAGCAAGATTAGATCTCACGGAATACAGGGAGAACTAGCCATTTTGATACAGAACTGGCTCAAAGGTGGAAGACAGAGGATGGTGGTGGAGGGTTGTTTTTCAGACTAGAGGCCTGTGACCAGTGGAAGTGCCACAAGGATCGGTGCTGGGTCCTCTACTTTTTGTCATTTACATAAATGATTTGGATGCGAGCATAAGAGGTATATTTAGTAAGTTTGCAGATGACACTAAAATTGGAGGTGTAGTGGACAGTGAAGAGGGATTCCTCAGATTACAACAGGATCTTGATCAGATGGGCCAATGGGCTGAGAAGTGGCAGATGGAGTTTAATTCAGATAAATGCGAGGTGCTGCATTTTGGGAAAGCAAATCTTAGCAGGACTTATACACTTAATGGTAAGGTCCTAGGGTGTGTTGCTGAACAAAGAGACCTTGGAGTGCAGGTTCATAGCTCCTTGAAGGCGGATTCACAGGTAGATAGGATAGTGAAGAAGGCGTTTGGTATGCTTTCCTTTATTGGCCAGAGTATTGAGTACAGTAATTAGGAGGTCATGTAGCGGCTGGGACATTGGTTAGGCCACTGTTGGAATATTGCGTGCAATTCTGGTCTCCTTCCTATCGGAAAGATGTTGTGAAACTTGAAAGGGTTCAGATAAGATTCCAAGGATGTTGCCAGGGTTGGAGGATTTGAGCTATAGGGAGAGGCTGAACAGGTTGGGGCTGTTTTCCCTGGAGCGTTGGAAGCTGAGGGGTGACCTTATAGAGGTTTACAAAATTATGAGGGGCATGGATAGGGTAAATAGACAAAGTCTTTTC
This sequence comes from Chiloscyllium plagiosum, assembly GCF_037043375.1. NCBI lineage: Eukaryota > Metazoa > Chordata > Chondrichthyes > Orectolobiformes > Hemiscylliidae > Chiloscyllium > Chiloscyllium plagiosum. Next base: position 29,765,028 of record NW_028270174.1, on the reverse strand, counting down.
CCTGGGGTCGGGGAGTCCAGAACTAGAGGGCATAGGTTTAGGGTGAGAGGGGAAAGATACAAAAGAGACCTACGGGGCAACCTTTTCACGCAGAGGATGGTACGTGTATGGAATGAGCTGCCAGAGGATGTGGTGGAGGCTGGTACAATTGCAACATTTAAGAGGCATTTGGATGGGTATATGAATAGGAAGGGTTTGGAGGGATATGGGCCAGGTGCTGGCAGGTGGGACTAGATTGGGTTGGGATATCTGGTCGGCATGGACAGGTTGGACGGAAGGGTCTGTTTCCATGCTGTACATCTCTATGACTCTAAGTTAGCAATATATGTTCTCTCCCTTCTCTCCATCATCCCATCCTGTCCCTCACTCCCAGCACTAGAGGAACATGCAACTGCCTTCCTCTGCTAGCCTCCTGGCCTCTGGCATGGTCGGGATATAATGCCTTGGCCATTGCAATATTAACTGTTAAGTGGCTCCACCATATGTAGTTCACCGTCCGGTGATAGTGTAGGACGCAATGTGATACCAGTATATCAGCACAGAAATCCCACCCAGCAGTGAACATGTGAGTGAAGTCTAGTGAGTTTGGCTTCGAAAGACCATTGGAAGTAATATTTAAAGAAGAGCACACATGCAAGAAGTAGTTGTAGTTATCTCATTTTTTCAGATTTCCCGAAACAAGCTTGCTTTAGCAATTCTTTTCCTCAGCACTCCCAGCCTCGGTGAGCAAATAATTTATCATGAGAGCTATTCTTGGTGCAAATATCAGAAAACATGACAGGGAACAGAAGGAGCAAGCTGACCTGTCATAAGAAGCGCCAGTTTGTTAACTATTGATGAGGTGGAAGTTTGGTGAAGATGCTGCCCAAATTCGGATTTATCCAGCTTGTATTGTCCACGTACACTAGCGAGGAGTCGAACCTGATGCTGTCCCAGGGGCAGGTTGGCAGGGGAATGGGCACACACAATTGGTCTAAAACCATGAGCACCTTTCCCAGTGCCGACTGTCCTGCCCTCACTGCAGCTTCATGAACTGAAGGGAAGATGTAGGGTGATCACCTGCCTTTAGGCCAGTCAAGGTCAGATAGAGGCAGATTAACAGCTATGAAGGATCTGTCCCGAGCCAGCAGTAATTTTCTTGTGACTGGTCAGAGGTCAGAACAAAAATGTGAAACCTACCAAACCCCACTCCTCAAGCTATTGGCAGCAAAGCAAATGGGGTCTTCCTTCAGAGGCCCCCAGCTCACTGGCACTCGCCCACCCCCGATCCTTCAGGTTTCCCAATTCCCTCCTTGCCCTCCCTCGACCTTTCTAGTTTGGACTTTCTGCAAACCACACCAGCCCTCCTTCCCACCTGTCTCCAGTACAGACCTCCACTGGGGATTACATTCATTACCAGCAGCATCCACCAGTTTCAAGCTGTGATGAATCAGAACATGTCAAGTAGGTAAAGGAGGTGGGCAGGGAGGGAGAGGAACCTGAGGGCAGGAGAAAATTTATATCTTGGGGTTTGGGGGTTGTTGGGTGGGGAGGGGTCTCTCTTGGATCCAGAGGAATTGTGATGGAAGAGCCCAGACACCTTGCTGTAAGCTCACTACTGACTCAGTGCAAGGAAATGTGCTGGGCTGGCTCCCTGTCATGGGCCTCTTCCATTGTGTGTTTAATCCAGACAATGGTGGAATAAATCCCTCAATTAGGCTTTAATTGCTCACTTAAGTGCTTCAGTTCACCTACAGATGGGCCCTGAACCCAGGCCTTCTGGTTCACAGGTAGGGACATGACCACAGTGTCACAAGTGTCCTTGAAGATACTGCTATATGGTATCAATACATGAAATAGACAGAATAAGCCTCTACCCATTCTCACTGCTCCAAGAATCAATTTAATACATGGCTCCCGGTAAGGGTATAGAACATATTAAAATTATTTGAACAAACTGATAGCATCCACCTGACTTATGTCAACCTTTTCCAAGATGTGTCCGATCTACAAAATGCAAGGCAAATCCAGTTCTGGTCAGGTACGACTCTTATCAGTCTGAACTCAATCTGAAATCATCATCAGTCCTATCAGATGGAACTTACTCACCAACAACTTACCATTGCAGCATTTGGGTATGCTCACTATTAAATAGCATTTAACATTACTCCCAGTGACCATCTCCAACAAGAGAAAGTCCAACCAACTGCTTTGAAGCTTTGGTAACGTTATGGGTGGCAATTTCCTCCGTTATTATGTTGGTTGTCACCATGGACCAGTGGTTCAACCGAACCAGCCACATAAATGCCATGGTGGTTAAAATGGGTGGGAGCCTTAGACTTGCTTTTTTGTGGTGAAGGTTCCCTAAGCTTCCCCTTCATCCACAAGGTGGCGTGGTTGAAAACTTTCCACTTGACTGGATGAGTGCATGAGCAATGACATTGGAGAAGCTGAATACTATTCAGGCCAATGCAGTCTACTTGATTGGCACCCTATTCACCATTTAAAAAATTCTGTCCACCACTGATGGACCACAACCACAGTGTGCTACCTCTAGGATACCCTGGAGACTTCCGCAAAAGCACCTGGCACCACCTGAAAGGCCAAGAACAACGAGGGCATGTAATCATCACTGTCTCCAAGTTACACACACATCTGACTTGGATGATTTCCCTGTTCCTTCATAATCAATGGGTCACGATCCTCAAGCTCCTGACCTAACATTGCCTTCACCACAAGGACTGTATCGGTTCATAAGGAAAGTTCAGTTGTACTCTTCAACTAGGGATGGTCAATAAATGGGAAACACCATCTTCCTCATCAGTCCTGAGAATAAATAAAAATCAAGTTCACAAATATCCAACTTTTAGTCTTATGTTTTTGATTGCTGAACTGAGGGTTAAGGTATAAAGTATCCAATCAGATCACCTGACTACAGGAATCATTGTTAAAGGCTGATTGCTCTGGAGTTGATAGCAATGGCTTCCAACTCAAGTGGTATGGAGATAGAATATGGAGTGGCATTGTGTTAGATAAGCCATAATCTAATTGAATGGTGGAGTGTACTGAAGGGACTGAATGTCTTGCTTCCATTCAAATGATCCTGTTTGTGGACAGTTTGGAACTGAGAAGGCTGAGGAGGGACCTCACGGAGGTTTGGAAGTTTATGAGTGACACAGGCCAGGTGGATAGAAAGCAACTGTTCCCTTAGTTCAGGACTCAATAACACTATTAATGTGAACAGCAGGAGGTTTGGGGGGACCTGAGGAAAAACTGTTTCGCCCAGAGGGTGATAGGAGTCTGGAATGCTCTACCTGAAAGACAAGTAGAGATGGCTAACCTCACAACGTTTCAAAAGTACTTAGGTGAGCACTTGAAGGTTATGGGCCCAGTGCTGGAAAGTAGGACTGATGTAGGTGTAGTGTATTTTTGGCAGTACAAACTCGATGGGCTGAACGGCCTCTTCTGAAATTGTATGATTCTGTGATTCTAAAGCTCTGTGTGAACTCATTCGGAGTTGAGGCAGATTAGGGTCAACAGTTTCTTCTCTTGAGGATTACCTACTGTTTAAGTAAATGCAACTATGTATTCACCACTAACTAATCTGTAGAAGAGTCACTAAAAGTACAATAAGATCAAATTGGGAAGAATGGTTGGATCAAATTGAGGCCTTTCTCAATCTGTGCTTTCACAATGTCCTGCCTTTCCAGTGATGCAGAGACGTGAGGTGAAAGGAATGACTAAGCAGTTCCTTTTATTTTTCTGATGCACAGTTCTTACTCTTTCTTTCAAGTCGCTGGTATGATATGACTTTGACATGGCATCCATATGGAAACTGCCATGTAGCAAAATTAAATTGGCCAGTTTGAGGATATTTTGACCTTTGATTAGTAATGCCGTCTGGGGATAGTCAGACAGCTGGAGATTCTTACCATCTTCGATGTTAGTGCAGTCCCACCGACAGATTACACTATGTTTGTGGAAGACCCAAGCAGCCAGATGTGCATTACATTTGCTCCCAGCCAATTCCAAGACCTCTGCCTACTTTCTGGCTGCAACTTTTAAATTTTAAGTACAAGAATAATCTTCTCCTTTTGCCATCCCACAAGTAGCCAGACCCAGTCACTGGGGCAGGTAACCAAGACAAATAGGAGCCATTTACATTCCCAAAGCAGCTTCCGCAGCACGGGTGGGAATACTGCTGGGGCCTACCTGCAAATGAAGATTAAAATTCGTACCAGGTTCATTGACTTGTCAGACGAGTGGAGGTTCAGCCGTGCTGTAAGTACTGCAGCATAAATTGTCAGAGTAAATTGTCAGCTAATCTCCTGAAACAATTTGAAGCTATGATGACATGTTGCAGAGATTACTTGCTGCACTATGCGATGGGATATCGCACTGACTGTATCACAGTACAACCAGACCTGAATATATCATACTATATTGGGAAAAGAAAGGCTGAAGCTGAATACAATTACTGCACATTTGCATTATAGCATTACTGGAGCACTCTTGGGTTATCAATCCCACTTTCAAGTGTGATTGAGTGCATCTTAGTCCACCTGCCGTGTATATTGTAATCCTTTGAAACATAAGAGTGAGTGGTGACTCCTGTAACATATTCTAGTGAATCATTAGGCTGCGCTTATATCATGAAAAGCAGTCGTGATGCCTTCTTTAAATATTTGACTTTTTTTCCTTGACTAAAAATGCTGTATATCCTTGCTTTACAGAAATAGCCTGTCATCCTTAAAATTTCACGAAGGAATTGCTCAAATCCTCCCAGTACAGTTTGTTTCAGGTTTGTGATCAGTGTAAAATGTAGATGCCAAGGGCTGCAAGGAGGCGAGGTGTGGTATTGTCAAAGCACTCACGGCTTTTGTTGTTGTTTATTTGGCACCAACAAGAACCTGCCAAACAATTGCTTGTTAAAATGCTGTTTGTGCTGGGAAGTCGAACTGGCAGATGGAAATTATGCAACCGGGAGACACAGAAGAAAGAGAGTGACTGTGAGAGTTAAACGATAAATAGGCAAATAACAAACAAAAGAAGGAGATGGAGGAAAATTAAGAGAGAAAAGGAAGACAGAAAGAAGCAAATGAGATGGTGAAAAGCTAGAAGCAATAGAGACAGAAAGGCACATGCATGAAGATTCAAATTGCAGAGCCATTTGTCTTACACAGAAATGTTCAGTGACGGTCTGAGAATATAACAGTAACCAGCTGAGGCCTCACATGCTCCATTTTGAAGAATGACAAGATAAATGGTCGCTGGGGATTGTGTTGCTGACTAACATCGTAGCCTTTACCTGGTTATAGAAAATGGGACTTTATGACATAAATTAATAATATTTAGGTTTTGAAGGGACCTTAATGTTCTTTCCTGCAGTGTCTGTATTGTGAACGATTGGGTGATAGTACATAAAGGTAATTAGTATATAAACAATGGAATTTTGAAGACGGTTGAGTAACCGTTATATGGTTCATCTTCCTTCTGCAAGTACAGATAAGTAATGTCTTAATTCAAATTTATTGATTGATGCGCTTCAGAAGCGAGTACAGTTTTGCAGCATACTTGTTCACGTCTCTATCCTAATTTATGTACCTTTATCTGGCTGTAACTATGGCTGGATTACCTGTCCCTGAAATACTGCCTCCCTCCAGTCCACTTGGTACCTCTTTGATCAGTTGGTTTAATGAAGGCTGTATCATTCTTCCTAGTTTGAAGCCAAACTGGAAATGTATTAAAGGTACACTACCTTTCTGAAAAAGAGTTTGGACTATGAACAGTAAGCAACATTTTTTAACAACGGGTTCTATTGGTATCAAAATGTATCATTTCATCACTTGCATGTGATGTTAAGACATTATATCAATGTTAGAAGCATAGATGAGAAAACGTCAAAGGTTTCCACACCTTTTCTACCTTTGTTTCCCTTTCCCTGTGTAGATAGTCCCACATCTTGCACCACTCCCTATTTATGACATCCCGCTGAAATCTTTCAAATAATTCAGCCAAAATCAGACCTTTCTGAGAGCACTGCTGCTGACCTTATCCACCATTACAGAGTCAGGAGGAGCTCCTGTCATTTACACAAATGTGAGTGATGTCCATGCCACTGTACATAAGGGCAGGCTCCTGCCCCCCCCAAACAAAGCCAATGGTAAATCCTGGGCAGGGTTATGTCCTTTTATATCCATATCCATCCTTGCTGAGTACAGCGAGAAAGAATGCAGTCAGGGCCCAGCATCAAACCCGAACCAATTTGTAGATCTGTTCGCCTGATTGACCCTCCCCCGACTTGTCAACTGAGGTTAAACGTTCAGCACTTAGAGGAGAAGACCAATACAGCCAAAGGTGACCCAACTCAAGAAGAAGTGTGTAACACCCAGGTATCATCAACCAGAAACATGCCTACTTTGAGATGACCAGGAAGTGCCCATGGTTGTGGGCAAAGGTCAGTGACCAAGATAGTCAGGCAAAGGAAGACAACAACACTTTGTGGGGTACAATAAACAGGAAGGGGATAATTGTGGTTTCTTTTTCATTGCCTGACAGCTGCTGGTGTAGCAAACACAGAATTCAGTGAGAAAAATACTTTTTTTTGTTTCAAAGGATGCCTCTCATGTTGAAGTAACCATTTTATATTGTGACCATTACAGTTGTTAGGTTTTTGCATTGTATTTGCCATCAATAATCCTGCTGCTAGATAGGAGTTTGAAAACTGCATACTTCTTAGCAATAAGATTGTAAGATAATGTCATCAGATGTGGTAAAGATCAACTGATTGTGACTCAAAACTGTAGATCCTCAGGAAGGTTTAATTACAGCTCAATATCAGACTTTGTTCTTGTGATTATCTGGTATTAGGTTCTGTTTAGGTTTTTTTTGTTGTTTTACACGTTTTAATATAGAAATGATGTAGTAATCTTAATCTTGACCCAGACAATTATTGCCTAGCTATGAATCCCGGAAGGGCTTATGAACAATGCCAACACAATCAGATAATCCACTGGCTGGTGCCATGTTATTAACCACCTTCGACAGACTCAAAGGTCTCATGACACGTGGTGTAGTCCAACAGGTAAATTTGAAATCACAAGCTTTTGGAGTGTTGCCCCATTGTCAGTGAAGAGAGCACCCAGGCACAGACTTTATAATCAGAGAGATCAAATTATCATACAGATGATGTGAGTGGAGTGTCAATGGGCCAGATAATAGTTCTCTGCAGGTGATGGAGAGTGTCAGATGGTGTGAGTAAAGTGTCAACAGCTGAATAACACGTGAAGGGATCACCTGTAATCCGATTAACTGAGGCAGAGGGATAATTACAAAAAATTAAAAATAAAGTGATGCTGGAGACAAACCAAATGATTGGAATAACATGCTAGGTATAAGAGTCACATGCCAAAGGTCCACCCAAAGTAACAAGTAATCCAAAACTGTACAAACTAATTAAGGGAGAGAAATCATAACAAGTTATCAAGGTGGTAGTGTCAAAAAAGGACATTAAGGAAGATGTAAAACAGTATGGTGGGGTTACATGTAGCATGACATTAACCGAAGTCCACGGTTCAGGCCATCTTCATGGGTATGGAACTTGGCTACTCATTTCTGCTCAGCGATTCTGCGTTGTTGTGTATCTCAGAGGCCACCTTGGAGGACGCATACCGGAAGATCAGATGTCCTTGACCGCTGATGTGTTCCCCGACTAGGAGGGAACATTCCCGGCTGGCTATTGTTGCACATTCATCCATTGTCTTAGCGTCTGCATGGTCTTGCCAACATACCACACCTTGGGGCATCCTTCCCTGCAATCTTCTCCAGACAAAAAGGTTTTTCAAAATTGACACAGGCCTCCGGGGCTCAAAATTAGCAACATATTTATGTTCTTGAAAGAACAAAGATGACGCGCCAGTAAAATAGCCATTACAGTATATAAAGAATCAGTAGGAATGGTGAATATCAAGTTTTCAAAGCTATTTGCAATGTCTCATTAAATAACCAACAGGTTGCCAACTAAGGCCTGGTTACCCACTGTCACCTCTGCATTAAAGGCACATCATTGGCCAGCCACTAGTAAAAAAATCTTAATGACAACAGCCAGGATTCAATATGTGAAGCAAAGAGATGTAGAAAACAGATACTTGTAATCTCTATTAACCTTCAGTTGTGGGCTGGTGTTACACAGGACAAGTGCCATACTCAACAGGTCCCATGTCTCTGCCTGAGAGCTGGTGTTCCATACTATTAATGTAAGACTGTGCATCGATTTATTGATTTGAAGATTGATGCTCTCCTCAAAAACTCAATCATTTAACACGTAGATAAATATTTGAAGACTATTAATTGTCTTTAAATTTGAAGTAATTTATGCTTAAAAAATATGGAACTTTCAAAGTGAAGTACACTTAATTTTTTTTTCTGAAATTCCATATCCTGCTTATTAAAGAAAGAGACAGAAATTTCCAACCCAGACTTCAGCTGAGTTCAGTGAACATAAATAAAACTCTAGGAAAGGGGCACTTGACTGAGCGCATAAATCATTTGCAGTAATTGCTCAGAAACCATGCATTTTTACCTCAGTATATTGCTTTGACTGTGTGTCACTCCAGGTAGCCCAGATGGTTCAGGTCATTAGCTTCAGATCCCCTGGGATACCTGCACTGGGTCGAGTCTTTTGAACTGGATAAAAGAGTGCAGAACAAAGCAAAATAATGGATTATTATATCATCATCCTTTGTGCTACTGGTGATCAAATTGCCCTTTTGGGATTAGAAGGTGGATGGGAGGAACTGTTGAGAATCGGTCTCGAGAACTGGCGTTACTGTTTCAGTGAGATAATCGGTACTTTGTTGCTAAGTCGCATTGTGTGTTATTGATTCTGGAGTACGGCATCTTGAAAAGGTAGGGCAAATGCAGTTTTGGATTTGCAAATTAGCCAGCAAAATTTACCTCACCATCAAGGTGAGTGCCAAGAGGCTTAGGTATTGAAGCAGCTCTGTGTAACAATTTGTTTTTCACCAGTTGAAGTGCCCTTTTGATTCCAAAGTGGCACATGAACACACTCCAGCATTAGCCATTGTATTGCGTGTGTGAGTATCTGCCAAAGGAAATTACAGAGTTAGCAGGTTGTGAAGTCACTCAGTGTATGACTACCATTTTGCCCTTTCTTAACTTCGCCCTGCTTATCGTGCGTTCAGCAGCAGGAAAAAATATTCTCCAGTGTTTTTTAAAGGGATTGTCAACTAACTTTCAGGTGGGTTATAGACTGACATCTGCTGGCCCTTGCTGTGATTGAGAAAAAGTTGTCCGTTTCCAAAGTTTTTTCAAAGTTGCTGAAGTCCACAGGCATTGGTGTTACATCTCCTGCTGAATAAATCCACCCTCGCTTCAAGGATTCAGCATGTACTCAGAGCTGTGGTTGGGGTATGTTGCCTCCAGTGTCTCCACCCCCCCCCCCCCCCCCCCCCCCCCCCCCCCTCCCACCGGCCAGCTGCAGCACGACAGGGAGGCAACTCAGTGCTGAACGAGCTGCTCGAAGCTGGAGGAGGAGTTGAGAGAGAGGGGCTACCCGTACAGATAACCCTATCAGCCCAGGTTGTTCAGGGAGCAGGTCTCTGACCTGAACCTTAGAAAGAACCAGGGTGAGCAATGTCCCCAGTTCACTAAACAGTTCCTCACTGAAATCTGCTACCTGTAGCAGCCAAATTGCCACATTGCCAGCGGCTGTGAAGGTGACTCGGCAGTGACATTGTGTCTAGCTCCTCCCAGCTTAGAAGTGGCATTGTTTGCGACATTTCACTTTCTACTGTTGCTGAGAGGCTCTACATTGCATGAGAGCAGAATACATTGAATTCTCACTTGCCAGAGAGAAGGAGACAGAGTGACAATGCAGTGTTAGCAGATGGTAAGGAGTGTCATGCTGCCATACAGTGTGTGATAGGGAAACCATTGAGATTGGTTTAACATGTCTATTGCTGCAGAAGTGTTCTGTTAGATGTCTGGAGTTCACAACAGAGCATAGCTTGAGTGGTTTAAATGGACCTGCTGCATCCCACAGCTTTGTGTGTGTGCAGCCCTCGCCAGGCAATCGGCTGAGGAGAATGGAAGGAAGCAACCAACAGACCCCCTTTCTGGTCAGACTATCCGCGATCACTTTGTCTGGCTGTGATACCAGTAAAAACAACCCTGATACCCTATTCACCATTCCAGTCCTTCCCTCTCTAAATCGTAGCAGCATCCTCTTTCTTGCCTCTTTGCAAAAGGAAATGCCAACACAAAATACACATTCCAAAACCAATTTTTTAAGTCAAACCACTCCATATTGCAAGCAATAACAAATATTCACCCTTGCTTTGTGACTGCCTTAATGTGTCTTTGGCTGTACTCCTAAAGTTCATGCATTGTTTACATTAGAGGCAAACAATGCAGGTTAATTGCACATTTCAATCCCTATGGTCATTTTTGGGGGGTTTCCAAATTTGCAGCCTTAGTGTTTCTATTAGCAAGAAGGAATGAATCAGCAGGAAACGATGTAAATAAATCATTTTGTTTGCTCAGCTATAGCACTTTCTGCCTGTTTTTAGAGAGCTCAAATTATTCAAATGGGGCACCATGACAGCACTGGTTCTGATATACAGCACAAACATTCTTTCCTATTAACAATCTCTCTTTAAAAATGAATGAGATATAAAATGTTTCTCGCCTCCTTTCATATATGTGCAATTTTTAAAAAAGTTTTTTCTCCAAAGAACACCTATGTGCATTCATATATAAATTTGTTCTCCGTAATCTTAGGGCTTCTGGACATATTTTTATAACCAATGAATTGTATTCACCAGGAAAATGCTGGAAGCATGGCAGCAAGGTCAGCTGATTCAGAGATCCAGGTTAATGATCTGGCGATGTGGGGTTGAATCAGAGTACAGCAGCTAGTGGTTAAATTTACTTAATAGAATAAATCTGGAAATGAAAGCTAATTGCCGTGATGTTATTATTAATTGTCATTTAAAACCCATCTGGTTCACTAAGATCCTTACAGAAAGGAGATTAGCCATCCTTGCTTGGGTTGGCCTACATGTGACTTCAGACTCTTAGCTGCCCTTTTAAATGTCCGAGCAATCCATTCAGTTCAAAGACAATGGCCTTGCCATTTACGGTTATCCCTTGAAAGAAGTGAGCCTGAAAACAATACTTAAAGTCCGTGAATCATACAACATGGAAACAGACCCTTCGGTCCAACCAGTCCAGACCAACAACATTCCCAAACTGAACTATTTCCCACTTCCTGTGTTTGGCCCACATCCTTGCCAACCTTTTCTATTCATATACTTATCCGAATATCTTTTAAATGTTGCAACTATATCTGCATTCACCACTTTCTCTGGCAGTTCGTTCCAGAATCTTTCTCTGTCTCATGTCCTTTTTAAATCTTTTTCCCCTACCTTAAAAATATGACCCCAAATCATAGAGATGTACAGCGTGGAAACAGACCCTTTGGTCCAACCTGTCCATGCCGACCAGATATCCCAACCCAATCTAGTCCCACCTGCCAGCACCCGGCCCATATCCTTCCAAACTCTTCTTATTCATATACCCATCCAAATGCCTCTTAAATGTTGGAATTGTACCAGCATCCACCACTTCCTCTGGCAGCTCATTCCACGCATGCACCATCCTCTGTGTGAAAACGTTTCCCTTAGGTCTCTTTTATATCTTGTCCCTTTCGCCCTAAATCTATGCCCTCTAGGTCAGGACTCCCCCCACCCCAGGGAAAAGACCATGTCTATTTACCCTATCCATGCCTCTCATAATTTTATAAGCTTCTATAAGGTCACCCCTCAGCCTCCGATGCTCCAGGGAAGACAGCCCTTGCTGATTCAACCTCTCCCTATAGCTCAAATCCTCCGACCCTGGCAACCCTTGTAAATCCTTTTTGAACCGTTTAAAGTTTCACAACATCCTTCCGATAGGATGGAAACCAGAATTGCACGCAATATTCCAACACTGGCCTAACCAGTGTACTGTACAGCCACAACATGACTTCCTAACTCCTGTACTCAGTACACTGACCAATAAAAGAAAGTATACCAAACGCCTTCTTCACTATCCTATCCACCTGCGACTCTACTTTCAAGGAACTATTAACCTGCACTCCAAGGTCTCTTTGTTCAGCAACACTCCCTAGGACCTTACCATTAAGTGTATAAGTCCTGCTAAGGTTTGCTTTCCCTCACATTTGGTTTGAACTCCCGCACCCTAGAGAAAACAGCCTTGTCATTCACCTTATCTATGCCCCTCATGATTTTGTAAACCTCAATAAGGTTACCCCTCAACTTCTGTACTACAGACCAAAATGTCTCAGACGATTTTTATAACTCAAACCCTCCATTCCAGGCAACGTCCTGGTAACTCTTTTCTGAATCACCTCCAATTGAATAATGTCCTTCCTAGAGTATGGCGAGCAGAATTGCACACAGTATTGCAGAAGAGGCCTCACTAACATCCTATACAACCTCAACATGACATCCCAACTCCTGTACTCAAAAGCTCTGAGCAATGAAGACAAGTATGCTGAATGCCCTTTTAATCATCCTGTCTACCTGTGATGCAAATTTTAAAGAATTATGTACCCAAACCCCAGGTCTCTGTTTTACAACGCACACTGCCCTACTATTAATTGTGGGTAAAAACAATGACTGCAGATGCTGGAAACCATTAATTGTATCAGTCCAACCCTTGTTTGTTTTACCAAAATGCAATACCTCACATTTATTCGAATTAAACTCCACCTGCCACTCCATAGTCCATTGACCCAACTGATCAACATCTCTTTGTAATCTTAGATAACCTTCTTCACTGTCCACTGTACCACCAATCTTAGGTTCATCTGTAAACTTACTAACCACCCTTCTTATATTCTCATTCAAATCATTTCTATAAATGACCCATTTGAATCCCTTTGGAAAGTGTCTGGTCACAGGCCTCCAGTCCAAAAAGCAACCCTCCAACACCACCCTCTGTATCGTACCGTCAAGTTAATTTTGTATCCATTTGGCAAGCTCACCCTGAATCCCATGTGATCTAACTTTACAAGTTAATCTACCATACAGAACCTTGTCAAAAGCTTTACTAAAGTCCATGCAAACTACGTCTATCGCTCTGCCCTCATCAATCATTTTGGTTACTTCCATAAAAAATTCAATAAAGTTTGTGAGAAATGATTTCCCTTGCACAAAACAATGCTGACTATCCCTAATTAGTCCTTGCCTTTCCAAATGTATGTATAGTAATTCCTATCTTTCAGAATCACCAACAACTTACTCACCACTGATGTTAGGCTCACAGGTTGATAGTTCCTAGACTTCTACTTACAGCCGTTTTTAAATAAAGGTGCAACATTAGCCACCCTACAACCCTCTAGCACCTCACCCATTGTTATAGATGATACAAATATTTCTGCTAGGGGCCCCGTAATTTCTTCTCTAACGTCCCACAATGTCCCATGATACGCTTGATCAGGTTCTGGAGATTTATCCACCATTATGTTTTCTAAGACCTGCAGCACTTCCTCTTCTGTAATGTGAACTGTTTCTAAAAAAAAAATCCCTGTTTATTTCCCAGAATTCTTTTGCCTCCATTTCTTTCTCTACAGTAACAGCTGATGCAAAATGTTCATTTCGTATTCGTCATCATAATCTCACACCAGTAGCAATGAGATAGGAAGCCTATGTTTTGGGATTTTTTAAACATTTGTTGAGGAGTACATATTGACTGGGATACCTCTCTGCTGTTCTCTAAACACAAATGGTGCTGAGTCCATTACTTTTCATCATTTACATAAATGATTTGGATGTGAGCATAAGAGGTATAGTTAGTAAGTTTGCTGATGACACCAAAATTGAAGGTGTAGTGGACAGTGAAGAAGGTTAAAAATGTGTTGCTGGAAAAGCGCAGCAGGTCAGGCAGCATTCTCCTGTTTCTTTGATGCTGCCTGACCTGCTGCGCTTTTCTAGCTGCGCTTTTCTAGCAACACATTTTTAAGCTCTGATCTCCAGCATCTGCAGTCCTCACTTTCTCCTAGTGAAGAAGGTCACCTCAGATTACAACAGGATCTGGACCAGATGGGCCAATAGGCTGAGAAGTGGCAGATGGAGTTTAATTCAGATAAATGCGAGGTGCTGCATTTTGGGAAAGCAAATCTTAGCAGGACTTACATACTTAATGGTAAGGTCCTAGGGAATGTTGCTGAACAAAGAGACTTTGGAGTGCAGGTTCATAGCTCCTTGAAAGTGGAGTCACAGGTAGATAGGATAGTGAAAAAGACGTTTGGTATGCTTTCCTTTATTGGTCAGAGTATTGAGTACAGGAGTTGCGAGGTCATGTTGCGGCTGTACACGACATTGGTTAGGCCACTGTTGGAATATTGCGTGCAATACTGGTCTCGTTCCTATCACAAGGATGTTGTGAAACTTGAAAGGGCTCAGAAAAGATTTACAAGGATGTTGCCGGGGTTGAGGATTTGAACTATAGGGAGAGGTTGAAAAGGCTGGGGCTGTTTTCCCTGTATGTCGGAGGCTGAGGGGGTGACCTTATAGAGGTTTATAAAATCATGAGGGGCATGGATAGGATAAATAGACAAAGTCTTTTCCCTGGGGTGGGTGACTCCTGAACTAGAGGGCATAGGTTTAGGGTGAGAGGGGAAAGATATAAAAGAGACCTAAGAGGCAACTTTTTCACGCAGAGGGTGTTACGTGTAAGGAATGAGCTGCCAGAGGAAGTGGTGGAGGCTGGTACAATTGCAACATTTAAGAGGCATCTGGATAGGTATATGAATAGGAAGGGTTTAGAGGGATGTGGGCTGGGTGCTGGCAGGTGGGACTAGATTGGGTTGAGATAACTGGTCAGCATAGACGAGTTGGACCGAAGGGTCTGTTTCTGTGCTGTCCATCTATATGACTGTTATTGATGTGGGCCTTGGTGTATAATCTCAGCTGAGAGCTGGCACCTCCAGTATTGCAGCATCCCATCAGCATTGCCATACAGCGTCAGCCCAGACTTTAGTGTTTAAATCTTTGAAGGGGGCCTTGACCTCAGGGTCAGATGGTTATGGGTTCAACGAGCCATGGCTGACATAGTTGATTCAGTCCAATGACCAAATAATTCTCTACCAAATGTAAAGATGTCTTTGGATAGTTGCGTATTCAGTTAAAATTCTGTTAATGAGACAAAAGGAATCTTGGCTAGATGACACTTTTGAAAGCACAAGCATTTTTTACTAAATGAAGCAGTGTTAGAATTCCCGAAGATTTGGTTGGTGTGAAAGTTAACTCTTTTGGTGCTAGGGGAGCTGATTCCCTCTGGGGAGGGAATGCTGTGTGGAGGGTGGCTGATTTTAGCACAGACCCCTGTAGCTTGCCACTTTGAGAAGGGCTTCCGCACATGTGCCCCGCTTGAAGCAGAAGCAGCTAACTCAGTGATCTGATTGGTTAATGGGACACCGTATTTGGAATGTACAGCCCCATTATACAATTCTTGTTAGATTTCTCAAAAGATCAGGTGATCCATGTGAGAGAGGGAGACCTAAAGTCAGGCTTCCAAGGTGAAGGTGAAATGATTTTTAGAACTTTGGTTATTTCAGTTTTTGCAAGTACTGTGGATTTATGGGAAGGCGGAGGATGACATGGTCTGTCTGCTCATGTGCTGCAGCAGGTAGGGGAGCAACTGTGGCAGTGCGTCTAAGTCTGCAGGACGATGAGCAACTTGAGCAGAGGACTAGTGAGAGTATGCCCTCTGCTAAATTGGACCAGATGACTTCATGCTGTCTGACACTGACAGTTCAGCTGACGCACCCAGCAAATCCATGTGCAAGTTTATCAGCACTCACTTGTCAACTGTCTATGGGTCTGACAAAGTTTGAGAGAGCAATAAATACCAGCAGCAGTGATGGATGTATGAGAATTAGGTAACTATAGGTTCTCTTAGGAGACAGACCAAAATCTGTATCTTCTCAACAACCTTTGTAATAAAGTAGAGCCTATTCTTGTAACTTGCACAGAGATACAATAAACTACATCTTGTTTATGTTACTTCATCATTAGATGAAGACGTGGCTTCCCTCATACTCACTCGGCCACGTGGGCCCTTAAAGAACCCGCACACTTAGAAGATATAGATGGATGCAAGCTGTTTGTAACCACATTGACATTGTAATATGAGTAGCTTCAAGTAGGAACCTCACCATACAGTGGGCCAATATATCAGCTTTTTGCATCTGGCCTGACTGTAGCACACTTCTACCTGGCAACTCATCATTTGCTATCCTACCCTCCATGGTACGTACTATACCAATATTTGAACTGATAAGATTTTTAAAAAATTAATTCATGAAATGTGGGTGTTGCTGGCTGGCCAGTATTTATTGGTCATCCCAAGTTGTCCTTGTGAAAGTGTCTTTGATCAACCTTGATTTCACCAGTTTCCTCATCTCTCCTCACCCCACCTTTATCCCAGATCCAACCCTCCAACTCGGCACCGTCTTCCTGAACTTCTCCCACCTGTCCATCTTCCTTCCCACCTATCCACTTCACCCTCTACTCCGACTTATCACCATCACCCCCAGCAGCATCCACCTATCACCTTCCAAGCTACCTCCCCCAACCCCTCCTATTTATCTCTCAGCCCCTTTCCCCACTCCCCGTTCCTGATGAGGGGCTTATACCCAAAACATCAACTCTCCGCTCCTCGGATGCTGCCTGACCTGCTGTGCTTTTCCACCACCACATTTTTTGACTCCAGCCTCTGCAGTTCTCATTTTCTCCTTGAGAAAGTGCTGGTGAGCTGTCTCTTGATCTGCTGCAGTCCATTTAATGCAAGTAGACCAACAACGTTGTTATGGAGGGAGCTCTAAGACTTTGATACAGCAACAGTATACTTCCAAGTCAGGACAGTGAGTGTCTTGGAGAGGAATTAGCAGCTGGTGGTGCTCTCATGTATCTTCTGACCAGATAACAAGCTCTCGGTCACAGCCAGCTCTGGGTACACACAACTATCTCCTCCATTGCTCTTCCTCCTTGAACTACCCACTGAACTCCATATCCTCCTATCTTCCTCATGATCAACAGTTACTGTTACCTTTCCCTCACACCTCCCCAAAGGCAGGAGGTAAAAGACTTGACCCCCTAAATTTGTAATCCTTCTTCCTGCCAAATTTTACTGCCACTTCCTGTTTATTTCTCTTAAAAGATGCGCCATTTGTTTTTAAAATTCAATTTATTTTCATTCAAAAATTCTTTAAGTTGGGGGCCCATGTTTCTGCCAGTTTCTTTAGTTTTCCTGTCTTTCCTGCTTTTCCTTATCCTGTTGTGATCATCGATGTGAATCCATGCCCTCAGTATGGTGTAGGGCAGGCTTTCCAAGTGAGAGGGAGGAGCCTGGAAGTCAGTCTGATTGTCAGGATTGGCTCTGTGTAGGATGGGGAATGCTGAGGAAGATGAGATAGCTTAGGAGCTAAAAACGAGCCGCTAGCTGGGTTCCAGATCTTGGGAGGTCTGCCGTGCACTTGCTCAGAACACACAATCCAAATTCAGCTCAGAGTCAAACCCCAAACCCCACCTCCAAGCCCACAGCACAATGAATAATCCATGGATAAAATGAATCATGTTATTTTAAAACACTTTTGATTCTTAATTTAGTTCACATCTTTATTTCTGTCACTAGAAATTTCAGTCAAAGAGAGGAAGATTGGACAAAAGAAATTAAAGAAAGTATTCTGAGGGACTTTTGAGAACTCAGTGCTGAGATTACACAATCACAGGCTACATAGATAAACCTCACATAGGAACTCATAATGTAAAAACATTGATACTAAAGTATGGCAAAACATGTTAACAGGAGTTCAAGTGGTGTAGACAGAAGTATGTAACTAATTATATTTCTGAACTTTTTCAAAGACAAAGATTTTATTCTTTTACAAAGAATAATCCAATCTCGTCAGAAAATTACTTGTTCAAACTTGTCTGATTTCCCTTTGAACTATCTACTGTCAAAGTCTTGTTGTTCACTTGCAACAAAACAGCAGCTCCATAAAATCGGTTACAATTGTACATAAGTTTGTTGTTTCATGGCCTACTTCTGCTGCTGTCAGTTGGATTATTTATGAAAAGTAAGATCCAGTTCTTTATGGGGCTGGATGCTGCAATGTCTACTTTCAGGAGTTGGATTTGAACACAGCCCATTGTGATCAGACAAAGAACGTCTTTTGCCCAGTGGCATTAATGGCCCTATATGAAACCAGTTCAAGACAATCTTAATCCAGTTCTTCACTGAACATGAATCTGCAGTTGGAAATTGCTCCCAAATTGCAATTCATCAGAGCTGAATTGGCAGTGTCACAGAGAAAAGCTGCAAGAAGACTTTGTATGTGTAATGGAGATGTTTACATGTGCAGTAGAGCGGCAATTCTCAACCTTTTGCCACCAAGCATTTTGTCAAAAAAGCCTTTGCTCTCCACCATGAGAAAAACAAAACCTGATTTTTGTTTTGCGAGAAGTTAGTTTTACGTTTGCATGCATTTCAGCACCATCGTAACTGTTTGCGGATTTTTTAAAAGGAAATTAAAAATTGTGGTGTGTTTGCTGAGAATCTGTTTTATTGCTAAGTTATAGAAAAAGGAACAAAATGAGAAAATGATGTGCTTGTTAGTGAGAATCCTGTGGCTGCCTACCATTGGTAAACATGTCAATTCTTGAGGGTGCACTTAGATGACCTTTGCACCCCACTGGTTTGAGAAACCCTGCAGGAGAGGATGCTTTTCTGAGTTATGGGCTTGGGTACATGCCATTTGAGCAGAGTGGTGGGAACTCCATTCAATCTGTCACTCTCCACAAAGACATTAAGAAGAAAATGTAATTGTCAGTCATAGAGTCATAGAGATGTACAGCATGGTAACAGACCCTTCGGACCAACCCATCCATGCCGACCAGATATCCCAACCCAATCTGGTCCCACCTGCCAGCACCTGGCCCATAACCCTCTAAACCCTTCCAATTCATATACCCATCCGAATGCCTTTTAAATGTTGTAATTGCACCAGCCTCCACCACTTCCTCTGGCAGCTCATTCCACATACGTACCACCCTCTGCGTGAAAATGTTGCCAGTTAGGTCACTTTTATATCTTTCCCCTCTCACCCTAAATCTCTGCCCTCTAGTTCTGGACTCCCCCACTCCAGGAAAAGACTTTGTCTATTTATCCTATACATGTCCCTCATGATTTTATAAACCTCTATAAGCTCACTCCTCAGCTTCCAACGCTTTGGGGAAAACTGCCCCAGAGCTCTCATCCTCCAACTCTGGCAACATCCTTGTAAATCTTTTCTGAACCCTTTCAAATTTCACAACATCTTTCCAATAGGAAGGAAACCAGAATTGCATGCAGTATTCCAACAGTGGCTTAACCAATGTCCTGTACAGTCGCAACATGACCTCCCACCTCCTGTACTCAGTACTCTGACCAATAAAGGAAAGCATGCCAAACGCCTTCTTCACTATCCTATCAAACTGTGACTCCATTTTCAAGGAGCTATGAACCTGCACTCCAAAGTCTCTTTGTTCAGCAACATTCCCTAGGACCTTACCATTAAGTATATAAGTCCTGCTAAGATTTGCTTTCCCAAAATGCAGCACCTCGCATTTATCTGAATTAAACTCCATCAGCCACTTCTCAGCCCATTGGCTCATCTGATCAAGATCCTGTTGTAAACTGAGGTAGTTGAACACACAAATCTCTAATGCTGGGGGAAGGGTTTAAAGATCCTGTCCTTCTGGGTGTAAATCACTTGGCTGGTTAATGAACATGACAGAATCTCTTGCTTAGAATACAACTTGATGCGAGAATCTCCTTCAATGTTAAAAAGATCAGAGCTTTGAGGATTAATGTGCTGTAATTACATTAGGAATACTGAATCTGAGGAAAATAATAATCGGTTACACGAACGCGTAGGCTCTTTATTGAAAATAGTTGTCGAATGTTCAGTGTTTAATAGCTTTGGATATGGTTTGGCTCAAGTCTTTGCAGGTATGTGGCAACATACACTGTGTTGTGATTTCAGACTTCTTCCAAAAACACGTCTTCTAAAAATAATTTATCGAAACTCCTGCTATGTTGAATTTTATTATCCAAATTTAGAAAATCTTTGTTTTAATAAGATTTCTATTTTTTTTAATTGGATGTGGGTGTTACTCAGTAATGTCTTAGAATTGGTTTTCATTCTACCATTTCTGTCCATGATTCATTGGCAAAACATAGGATTCACATGTTTTGGCAAAGTTTTCTTTCAAGTAGGATTCATGGCACCCTGTCCACCATGACTCTCATGGGCATTTCTCACATAATCGTCTGCGCTTCCTCACATTATTTGTGTTTATGTGTCAGGGCTGTTCAGAGCCCTTCGTGTGACACCTTGTTCACACTGTGGATGTGAATTCCAGTTACATCCCACTTCGGAGACTGCAAACCAGGAACTTCCCTCCACTCTATGGTGCTCGAGTCTAAACATCAGGAAATGGCCCAGAGAGGGAAGTTAGGCCCCAGGTTTGCTGACAGAGACCTGGAGGTACTGATGGAGAGGAGAGCTATGCTGAATCCCACTGATTGGCAAAGGAATTCATGTCATCAAACATGGTCAGCCGAGATAGCAACCCGGATCAGTACTTGGGCTGGAGGAAGAAGATGAATGATATTCTGCACTCCACCACCATCTCCTCTCAGCCACCCCACACTAGTATAGCCATAATTCACTCTCCTGCCCTGAATCACCACTAACAGTTCTCTCGTCCACCTCCATTTCTCCAGACCCAATCCTTCCCTGTCTCACTGCAGGGATAGACCCATTCCCTGTAAGGATATTCTCCACAGCAGCCTGACTCACAGACCTGTAAGTACTGCACTGGTTGCACTTGACAGTAGATGTGACCATGGCCCAATCTTTGGACTGTGAACACCTAATCCCGTGGTCTCTGGTAGGACCAGTGCTCTTGACTGTAGTGATACTGTCTGACTGACCTCAACTGCCCCCATGACCCCACTAAGTTCCCCTTTCGCTTTCACACATGGCCATTTGGTTGTAACACAAGTGCTGGAAAATGCCATTGATATGACATTGATTTAGCAGAATGCCATACTGCAACATGTTCAGTTCCTTGACTGTTCGCCTCTCTCTGTATTTTAGAAACAAAATACAATGTAAGCCACAGGGGCTGGCAGCTTCCAAGTAGGTGCATAGCGATTGAGTGCTAAGAAATGAAGCCAAGAGCCAAATGGTGCATGAGATGAATGTGTGTCCAGCATCTGGCAGATGTAAGGGAGTGATATGTGTCACTGAGCTCCAAAGTAAAATGTCGAAGAGCTCACATGGTATGAGAGTTGGAGTGCGAACAGGAGTGATGAAGTGGTGAAGCTGGAGGTTTGCTGATGCTGTGGGAGATAGGTGGATGAGGATTGGTCCATGGAGAGTGGAGGGACATTGTGATAAAGACAGAGTTGACTGAAGACCCGGACAAGTGAGGTAACCAAGTATCTGCTCTGACTTCTGTACCAGGAATTGGTTGTCTACTTTTTCAGGAAGGGAGAGGAGAATTGGAAGTGGCATATACGTGAGGTGAGTGGACTAATATTAATCGTCATTTAATAGTGAGTTTCTGAACTTGCCGTTTAAAGAGATAATCAGGAATATTTTTAACAGTGTTGAGAATGTTTATTTCAGCAATGTTTTCCTGCTGTTGCCTACACTGCTCATGGGAGTAGAACATGCTGTCCACAGTGCAGGAGGATTAGGGCTTGTTGTTGAAGTCTGACCTGGTTGTTCAACATGTACATTTATGCATTCCTTTAAACTATCTTATCAAATATACTTTCAGCCAGGTTGGTGTGATCTACCAGACTGATTTTTAATGTGTGAAAATCCAGAAACAGTGCAATTGAACCTACTCAACAAAAGCAGAAAATATTTAACGGTATAAATTAAAGGATATCAGTCCTTTTACCCATTCTGTTTTTATTTATAGGCATTTTGACCACATCCAGAACTTCTTGTATCCCTTTATCACGAGTCAGAGATGCCAAATTGGCTGTACTAATTTGGTCACAATGAAGTCTTTATTTTATGTATCCCAAACCAAACATCCAATGAGCAGACACATTTTGAGGAGCATTTCAGTAATATATTCAGTAGATATTTAAT
This sequence comes from Chiloscyllium plagiosum, assembly GCF_037043375.1. Lineage (NCBI taxonomy): Eukaryota > Metazoa > Chordata > Chondrichthyes > Orectolobiformes > Hemiscylliidae > Chiloscyllium > Chiloscyllium plagiosum. The sequence goes on along the minus strand of NW_028270174.1, from coordinate 29,742,806 downwards.
ATTTACTCCCATCCTTTCCCCAATTTTAATTAATTAATTATCTGTATTAATTAGTGGATTTTTTAAAAATAACTCATGGAACGGCATTTATTGTCCATCCCAATTTGCCCTTGAGAGGGTGGGGGTGAGCTGCCCTCTTGATTGGCTGCAGTCCACATGCTGGCGGTAGACCCACAATGCTCTTAGGGAGGGAATTCCAGGATTTTGACCCCGAAATAGTGTTGGAATGGCAATATATTTCCAAGTCAGGGTGGTTGAATGGCTTGAATGGACTTCTGGGAGGTGTGGTTCTCCATGAACCACTTCCCTAGTCCTCATCCTTGTCCTTGACGTTCATGGGTTTGGAAAGGGCAGTCTAATGAGGCTTGGTGAATTTCTGCAGAGCATCTTGTATGCATTGGTGGCACTGACCATTAGTACTGGGGGTGGGGGGGGAGGGGAGTGTTTGTGGCCAGTCAAACAGGATGTTTTGTCCTGGCTGATATCAAACTGCCTGAGTGCTGTTGGAGCTGCTCACCTCCAGACAAGTGGGCAGTATTCTAGCACACTCCTGACTTGCTCCTTGCAGATGATGGAGAGGTTTTGGGGAGTCAGGAGGTGAATTATGCATTGCAGGAATCTAACTCTCTGACCTGTTCTTGTTGCTTCTTGAAGCAGCATTTACATGGCTAATCTAGTTCAGTTTCTGGGCAATGGTAACCCCTCGAACAATAATAATGAGGGATTCAGTGATTGTAACACCCATTGACTGTGGGGGTGGTTAGAATGTCTCTTCTTCGAGATGGTCATTATCTGTCAATTGTGTGACGTGAATGTTACTGGCTACTTTGCAGCCCAAGCCTGGATATCGTCCAGATCTTGCTGCATTTTGACATGGACTGCAGTCCACATGCTGTCGGTAGACCCACAATGCTCTTACGGAGGGAATTCCAAGACTTTGACCCAGTAATAGTGTTGGAATGGCAATATATTTCCAAGTCAGAATGGTTGAATGGCTTGGATGGGAACTGGGAGGTGTGGTACTCCATGAACCGCTTCCCTAGTCCTTGTCCTTATATTTATAACGGAAGATGTTGGAATTCTGAAAAAGAAATTGCAGAAAATACATGTTAGGCATCAGAATATACCTTTTTTAGATTAGATTACTTTACAGTGTGGAAACAGGCCCTTCGCCCCAACAAGTCCACACCAACCCGCCGAAGCGCAAACCACCCATACCCCTACATTTACCCCTTACCTAACACTACGGACAATTTAGCATGGCCAATTCACCGACCTGCACATCTTTGGACTGTGGGAGGAAACCGGAGCACCCGGAGGAAACCCACGCAGACACGGGGAGAATGTGCAAACTCCACACAGTCAGTTGCCTGAGGCGGGAATTGAACCCGACACAGTCAGTCGCCTGAGGCAGGAATTGAACCCGTGTCTCTGGCGCTGTGAAGCAGCAGTGCTAACCACTGTGCCACCGTGCCGCCCACTGTATCTGACAGTTGTAAGTTTACATTTTTGGTGGGCCCAGTCAGCAGAATCCTGTAACATTTATAGAATCCCTCCAGCATAAAAACAGGCTATTTGGCCCATCGAGTCCATAATTACTCTTCAAAGAGCATCCCACCCAGTCCCACCCCCTACCCTATCCCTGTAACCCTGCATTTCCCATGGCGAATCCACCTAGCCTACATATCCCTGGACACTATGGGCAATTTAGCATAGCCAATCCACCTAACCTGCACATCATTATTTTTCAGGAAGACCATCATTGCTGCAATGTTGTTTAGACAATGGAACGTGAGGCTGTGATTTAAGTCCTAGGATAACTTGCACCTTAAAAAGCGCATTTTGTCTGTTTTTGAGCTTACTATAGAAAAATGGAACAGTGAAGCGTGCGGATTTGTAATGTTCAGTTGTGCCAAACAGTCAGACGTATTTGTACAGCAAATTCAATTTTGGAATCCATGATCTATAAATAAATGCCATTTTTTTGTGGCCTAAAAGAGTTCTTTGTGCTCCATACATGCAAAAAACTTGAAATGATAAAACCCTGACTAATATGTCTGTTAGGTGGATTTTGAATGGCATGGTTGGAATGGCTGCTGAGAAAACTTACCACCATTTAAAGATAAAATCCCTCACAGTCATGGGCTGTACTACAGAAGCAGAGCATGTAGGGTGTGTCTGATGTGTTGAATGTATCGTACGCTTATGTGTGCTGCTGTTGGAGGAAGCCATGATATTGGAAGCAGTGCAGTATATCTTGAGGACACCCTCCCCGCCCCGGATTCGTCTGTGCGCCACATTAAAGGCTGCTGTGCCAGCCGGAAGCCTGCAGCAAGGCATGAACACCAACCTGTGGCAAAGTGAGCTGCCCATAGGGTGTGACAGTGCTGGCTGTGGACAATCTTGAGTCCTCAGCCCACCCACACAGGCCAGGATTGGAGCTCTTTAATTTGCAACCCCAAATGGATCTTCCCAACTCGAGGGTAGACCGTTCATGTTGCAGTTCTAAATGTTAAATGATTCATGCCCAAGCATCCTTGCTGGTGTGCAGTCATTTTTATATTGACACCACCCGTGCTGTGACCTCAGTACAAGTTAATCTTAAAACACGGGAGTGCCAGCAACATGCAGACTCTCATCCATTTAGCAGCATTGACTGGGCCGCAGAGGCTTTTGCTCATTATAATTGCTCAGGTTATCTTGCTGTGAGTTGACGGATATTTTGAGGATTCACATTTTTCGCCCTGAGCATTAACACCGAAATTCCTGATGGGTACAGGACAGGGGCCTGTAAAACCATTGTCTTGTGTGACTAGTCCACTGAGTAAATTTGCTGCTAATGAAACTCCTATTGATCAGTGAAAGAAGTTGTCAAACAGTCACCAGAGCAGTGGAGGAATAATTGATGTGTGTTTATTCTGAACTCTGGTGTATGCTAAGCAGTCAGCATCACTACAGTCACAGGCTTTACCATCCCTCGTCGGTCTCCTGTATGCTGCGTTGGATGATGCCTTGCATTTTTAAAACCCCAGTTAAAGGTGCTATATAAATGCAAATGCTTGTTGCTGCAGCTCCTGTGATTCTGCTTTCTCTTGCATGATGTACAGTGTGATAGGGTCATAATCTGTCCCCACAGTGTCCTGTTCCTCCTCCACACACGTTTCATTTCAGACCTAGATTGCACTATTCAGCTGAAAGTCAATGTTAATACAATTGACAATTTATTCGTTATGTGGAACAAAGGATAGAGACTTCAGCTTAATTTTATTTTTTTTTAATTGAGATATATGGAAGATAAAATCCCAGTTTTTCAGGACAACTACCAAGATTGAAAAGTGATGAAATGAATCAACAAATAGCTACCAAATGACTGGATTTTAAAAACTGAATATTGGAGAAGGAAGGATGATAAGGAGTTACAGTTTTGAGGTTGTGGGAAGAATCAATTAAACTGGAGGGGGTGCTGAGTGTTAATTTTAACATGACGAGAATGTAGGAAGGAGGATGAGGACACAAGATGCTGGATTATGGCACCCTGAGTTGGTTCTTGAAGTTTTCCTTCCACCCTGTTAAACATATTTGGCATCTGCTCAGCACTTACCCACCCTCGCACAGCTGAGATGAGCTATAAACAGTGTGAACGATCGTGACCATGGTTTGTGCCCCATCAAGCCACAGTACACTGCATTGCCTCAGTGTATTGCAGCTGTAATATTTAATTTTATTTTATGTGCTGAATAATGGGTTTTGTCACTAAATGCAAGCCAGTATCAAACAGTATATGCAGCCTGCACTGCAGTGCTGAGCCTAGCCTCAGGACACACAGCAGTTCAGAAATTCCAGGAATCAGTGCGAATGTGAGCATCATTCTTGCTTGACAGGTTGCTGTAGTTATTCATTGTTGGATTGTTCCTCGTAGTTGACATTCAGTTTCATGCCACACCTATTTGCTTTAGCATCTGCATAATGCCCAGATTGGCATGAAATGTATTGGATGTATGTGGTTTCCCCTTGTAATCTCAGACATGCCAGTGTGTGGAAACCAGATCTTGCTTAAATATCGCTGTGTGAAACTGAAGTTCATTTAAGCCTTTATTTGTAATCTCAACGTTGTAGTTTCTTAAACTAATTATAATCCTGTCTTTTCTAAGTCGTAGCTCTTTTAAAATCTGAAATATTTAGTGAGTGGGCACAGGTAATGAAGAAACACTGGCACACAGAGCTCCCACCAATCATTCCCACTTACACTAATAAATCTGAATCTCCTGCTTTTGTAAAGATCTGCAGAAGGCAGGTGGATGAGATCCTGATGTCCTAATGCATCTTGCTGTTGGATGAATGGTATTTGCAACCACATCCATGGTTCTACCCGCCCTGGGGTGGCTGAACCTGAAAACGCTGAGCTTCCAATTATTCAGATGAAAAAAATCAAGACAGCTTTCTGGGTGTTTCTTGTTTAAAGGCTCATATCTCAGTGCTAATTTTTTTAATTGCGAAAACAAACACACACACACACACACACACACACACATACTCTCTCTCTCTTTCTCTCTCTCACACTCACACTCTCTCTCTCTCACACACACACACACACTTCAGTTCTGTATAGCAGCATATCAAGGAGCCAAACAAATATTGGGGTTTGACTCTATCCAAACATAGCAAAGGCATCCCTTACTTGATCAATACTATATTTAGATACATTTGTGTTGCCAAGAGGGTCTGAATTGTTTTTATTTCAAAAATATACTTTATTCATAAAAATATTTTGATATCTGTACAGTTGGTGATCCCATTCATATGTATACATTGCATGCCCTTACATACAGAGATCAGACTGCGTCATTTGTATATACAAGTCTGTACATTGACCATCCAGATATTTAGCTAAGGCATCAGCAGAGTCCAGTTACTGAGTGGGCACCCTGTTCTTCTTTGGTAGGCAGCCCTTACACAGTGGTCTTTCCCCACTGCGCCTTGGCAGCAGCTGCCCCAAGCTTCAGCACGTCCCTCAACACGTAGCCCTGGACCTTGAAGTGTGTCAGTCTGCAACACTCAGTCGGGGTCAACTCCTTCAGCTAGAAGATCAACAGGTTTCGGATCGCCCAGAGAGCATCCTTCACCGAGTTGGTGAGCTGCCAGAAGAAGTGGTGGAGGCTGGTACAATTGCAACATTTAAGAGGCATTTGGATGGGTATATGAATAGGAAGGGTTTGGAGGGATATGGGCCAGGTGCTGGCAGGTGGGACTAGATTGGGTTGGGATATCTGGTCGGCATGGACATGTTGGACTGAAAGGTCTGTTTCCATGCTGTACATCTCTATGATGATCCTCCAGACACAGTTGATGTTCGTCTCGGTGTGCGACCCGGGGAACAGGCCGTAGAGCACGGAGTCCCGCATCACGGCGCTGCTCAGGACGAACCTCGACAAGCACCACTGCGTTCCTCTCCAGACTTCCTCTGCATAGGCACATTCCAGGAGGAGGTGTGTGACAGTCTCGTCCCCCCCGCAGCCGCTTCGAGGGCAGCGTGCAGTGCGGCTGAGAGTCCGGGCGTGCATAAAGGATCTCACAGGCAGAGCCCTTCTCACCACCAGCCAAGCCATGTCTTGGTACTTGTTGGAAAGTTCTGGCGATGAGGCATTCTGCCAAATGGCTTTGACAGTCTGCTCAAGGAACCGCTCGATAGGATCCGCCCTCTCCTTTTCCCGAAGGGTCTCAAGGACACTATGTGCTGACCACTTCCTGACGGATTTGTGGTCAAAGGTGTTTTTCTTCATAAACTTCTCCACGAAGGACAGGTGATACAGAACGGTCCAACTACTTGAAGCGTTCCGTGGCAGCAAGGCCAGGCCCATCCTTCGCAACACCAGGGGCAGGTAGAACCTCAGTACGTAGTGACACTTGGTGTTTGCGTACCGGGGATCCACGCACAACTTGATGCAACTACACACAAAGGTGGCCATCAGGGTGAGGGTGGCACTGGGGAGGGTCCGAATATCTCGGGGCTAATCTACCAGTTCAGCCAGGTCATTGTGCAGCGCAGCAATGCTGTCTGGCTGCAACTGATTTCTGTTTAAATGGAGCTGACTGACTTAAGCCAGGAGCCATGGCCAACCTTGAACTTCCTCATTCTGAATGTGGTTTGAACACGATTTGGAAGGGGTTTCACTGAGAAGTTCTTGGGATTAAAGGTTCTGGCATTCTTTCTGGGATCTCAGCCTGCTAACGTCATTGCTTTCACTCTAACAGCCACGTAATGTGAAAGATTTGCATCCTGAATAATTAATACAGATTTCTGGTCAGGATGCACCCAATCCACACAGTCAGTCCCTTCAACTGGATCAGAGTCTACACTGTGTTAGCAAAGAGAATATACATATTCTACATTATAAAAGGTTAATAATGCTTGGGGGAGATTTGGGGGTTTGGAGATTAAGGTGCAGTACTGGTTAGCTGCACTTCATTTTATAACTAGTTTGCAGCTCCACATTCTGAAAAGAAAAATCCATCTGACAATTTGAGGGATGTAACAGGCTTGAGTCAATCTTCACTGTGGTGAGATTTCACCTAACAGCTTCTGAAGTGATTTCCTTGTCATCTTTCGGAAGTGAAAGCTGCCTTCTCGTCTTTACTGACTAATCCGATATGAAATGAGTTAAGGTGTGAGGAAGGGGCGGTGGCTGCCTTGATGTTTATTGTGTTAGTTCAGTGTTATCCTTCTGTTTATTTGTACTGATTGGCTGTCTCAGCATTTTATTTTTCCCAATTGAATGTTACATTCTGCTTTGTACCTGTGACATATGAGTTTCTGATCTTGCATTCATATTTTATACACGATAATCATTTATTTCAATTCCCCTTCCTGTAATTTTGTCATGACAAACAGTGCAAGCAGACAATGCAGAATTCTGACAAGGCCATTCAGAAGCTCAGGTACTTGAGTGCTGTCACCATATATACCAGCCTCGAATATTTAGCACAGTTAGAACAGAGGAGAGGTTGGAGGGAACATACCTTCTCATTGCAATTTCTAGGAGTAAGGCACTGTGATATTCAGCAGTGCAGACATTTATGTGCAGTCATGACTTAGCCCATTGGTGAATCTCCCAATTACTCAATGCTGTTCAGTGAATTGTGCGCCCAATCTCTCTGTAAAGTCATACAGCACGGAAACAGATCCTTTGGCCCAACCAGTCTGTGGTGACCAAATTTCCCAAACTAAGCCAGTCCCACCTGCCTGTGTTTGGCCCCTATCCCTCCAAACCTTTCCCATTCATGTCTCCAAATGTCTTCTAAATGGTGTAACCCTACCCACACCCACCACTTCGTCTCGTAGTTCACTCCATGCATGAACCACTCTCTGTGTAAAAACACAGTTGTCCTTCATGTCCTTTTAAAATCTTTTTCCTCTCATCTTAAACCTATGCCCCCTTGTTTTGAACTCCCCCACCCTAGGGAAAAGACCCTCACTATTCACCCTCATGATTTTATAAACCTCTGTAAGGTCACGAGGGAAAGAAGGAGACTGAACAGGCCACCATTTACATCTCCACTTCTTACAGCCCTCCATTCAGGAACAGCTTCTGTCAAAAGCTGACAATAATTTGTCACACTGCTTGGCTGGAGAGGAATGGGTAGGTCGGAAGTGAGTAAAGCTTTTTATAAATCAAGGAGCTTTGGCTGTCCTGGAAATTAGCGTTCCCCACAACACAGATCTTGGAGTAAGTCAAAATAGCAGTTAGCTACCTCTCGCGTTTTTTCTTTCTTTTCCCTTCCCCTCCTAATTTCCAACATTATTCCAGCCTCCTGTTAGTTACCCCATCCCTGCAATTTCCAACACCCTGCTACTCTTCCCCATTGCATTTCCAACGTTATTCCAGTTTCCGGCTGCTCTCTTTTGTTTTGCAGCATTAATCCAACATCCACCTACACTCAACTCCTGCAATTTCCAACAGTACCCCTGGCCTCCTGATACACGCCACCACCCAAATTGGGGAGGTGATAGCATAGTGGTGTGATCACGTGACTGATAATCCAGAGACCTGGGCACACCAGTTCAAATCTCACCATGGGCAGATGGTGGAATTTGAATTTAAAAAAACACTGTATTTAAAAGTCAAGTAAAAGCTTGAACCATTGCTAAAGGCACTGAACACTGCAAAGGCTATGGGCCCTGGCCATATTCCAGCTATAGTACTGAAGACTTGCCGCATTCCTAGCCAAGCTGTTCCAGTACAGTTACAGCCTTGGCATCTCCCTGACAAGGTGGAAAATTGCATAAGTATATCCTCTACGCAAAAGCAGGAGACATCCACCATGGCCAATTACAGCTCCCATAAGTCTACATTGGTGATGGAAGATGTCAGCAACAATGGTCTCTCAGACAGAATTTACATATCGATAACTTGTTCACTCGTGTCCAGTTTGGATTCCACTAAGGCCACTCGGCTCCTGACTTCACTACAGCCTTGGTTCACACATGACAACAGAGCTGAACTCAAGAGGTGAGGTGAGAGTAACAGCCCTTGGCATTAAGTCTGCATTGGCGAAGTGTGGCATCAAAGAGCCCTATCAAAACTGGAATCACTGAGTATCTGGGGGCAAACTCTTCACAGCTTGGAGTCATATCTGGCACATTGGAAGACGGTTGTGGCTTTTGCATGTTAGTCATCTGAGCTGCAGAACATCCTCAGGATAGTGTCCTTGGCCCAACCATCTTAATTGCTACATCAGTGACCTTCCACCATCATTACCTCAGAAGTGGGGAGGTTTACTGATGATTGCACAATGTTAAGCACCATTCACAACTCCTCAGATACTGAAGCAGTCCATGTCCAAATGCAGAAAGACCCGGACAGTATTGAACTGTAAAGTAGCAAGGAACATTTGTGCCAAGCATTGACCATCCCCAGCGAGGGATAATGTAACCATCATTCCTTCAGATTCAGTGGCACTACCACCACTGAGTCCCCTACTATCAATATCTTGGGGGTAACTGAGCTGGACTAGCCATTTAAATACGCTGGCTACAAGAGCAGGTCAGAAGCTAGGAATACTGCAGTGAGTAACTTCCTGATTCTCCAAAGCCTATCCACCATTTACAGGCACATGTCAGGAGTCTGATGGAATAGTTATACAGCACGGAAACAGACCCTTTGGTCCAACCAGTCCATACTGAACTCAATCCCAAACTCAACTAGTCTCACCTGCCTGCTCCTGGCTTATATCCCTCCAAACAACAATCAAGCTGTGAGACCATCAAGACAAAATAACATTTATGATTGGCACCACATCCACAAACAGCCCATCCCTTCACCACCAAAGCTCGGTAGCAACAGTGTATACTGTCGACTGGTTGCACTGTTGCAATTCATCACGTCTGGTCAGCAAGCACCTTTCAAACTCATAACCACTTCTATCTTGAAGGACAGCGGCAGCAGAAACATTGAACCACCATCACGTGCAAGTTTCCCTCCAAGCCAGTTTTCATCCTGAAATAAATCCTTGGTAATAAATCACTATTCCTTCAGTGTCCTGGATCTCACTCGCCGGCAGGATTGTGGGTCTGACTGCAACAAATTGACTGCAGCGGTTTAAGAAGGCAGCTCACCACCACCTTCTCAAAGGCAACTAGGGACAGGCAATAAATACTCACCAGTCAAGAATGCTCATCCCATGAATGAATAAAATAAAGATTACTCTATCCTCCTGTTACTCTCACTTCCTCTCGCCTGCTGATTTTCAATGTTACTCTGGGCTCCTATTCCTGCTCCCCTCCTCATTTCCACTGTATTTCCAACTTGCTGCTGCTCTCCCCTACAGCCCTCATAGAACTGTATTGAAAAGCCTGATCCCCTGTTATAAAATTCAAAGCAACAAGTCCTTGCTTGATGTTTATTCTTCACAAGTGAATCACATCTCACAATATCGATATCCTTCTCTTCTTCCCTGGCTTTTATCTATCTCCCACCTTAAATGCAAATTTACCATGGTTGTCAACTCGGGAAGCAAAATGACATGAGAAAATTGAAGGGAAAAGATCGATCAATAGAAGTGAAGTATAAATGTGGAGCTCGACATAAAGTGTGTGAGCAGCCCTGTCGCCACTTTGGAATTAAGGTAATAAAAATCCTCAATCAGCATAAAGGGTATCCCGCTCAAAATAAAAGCCACGTTTCATTATATGGAATGTCACAACAGGATATTCAGTACTTGGCACAATTTGTTGGTGGAGTGTTTGATATTATAATTACAAATATAAAAAAGACTCTGGGAAAATCCTGCACCAAAACAGTGGAACCGACAGATCTTGATGGGAATTTTGTAACCCCTTCCTTTCAGGGATTTGATGCTTGGAGCCATCCCATTTCATAGCTATCTTATAACAGCCTGACTCTCATTGCGATAACAATGATTTAATATCTACTGAGGATAGCTCTTGATTTGATGAGCATGGTAATGAATAAGTACAAAAACCCTATGTGGAGAAACGGTAATAATCTCAGTCTCCCTCATGTCCTCCTGGCTTGTGGGTAAGAATTGATCAGCCAGTTCTTGTCCCGAGGATGTTGTGAAGAAAAAGAGTGAGATGGCAGCTGAAGTGTGCTTATTCAGAATGGGCCTCAAACCCCCCAGGGAATTCTTAGGTTGTCTCAGGATACAGCGTGCAGTGTCCATCATGCTGTACAAACACCATCTGTTCAGCATTATGCTGTTGGTTGCCAGGCTACCTACTACACGCTGTCACAGCTCACTGGAATTGGCTGTGCATTAGCCACATTATCCAGAAGGTAAAAGCAACGTGGTCATGATTAAGCCATCTGCTGGAAAAGCCCAGCGATGCCAGGCCAGGACTCCAAGCAGCTAGCCCCACACACTGGAAAAAATGCTTCATGTCAACACGTTCAGTGTTGGAGCTGTGACTGGCTGCGGACCTCAGTTTTCATCACAACACAGAAACATGTTTGCAAGTCTGCACCTCTGATTGGAGAATAATTAGAATGCACTGGCCTCTTTCTTGGATGCACTGATTGCTTTCTCATTGTTTTTCAGTGAAGGAACTAAAAAGAAAATATTCCGTAAAAAAAACGCTAACAAAATTGAAGGTTGGTGTTAAGAAGTGTTAGGGAACTGCAGTAATGCAAGGCTCCGGTCCTGAGATTGCTTTATGACTCCCAGGTGAGTTATTTATTAACTCTTGCGAGGAACACAGTCCCTTGCAAAACATGTTGGCTAGAGTTTCTGCTTAAATAACTTCATTTAATTCTGTGCTTTCACCAGGGTTATTGACAGCACATATCTCGTTTATTTTATATAGAAAACATTTTTCAAGGCAAACATGTTGCTTGATTCCCCCCCCCCTTTACTGAAGGCTTTTTCATTAACTTGGTTGTGATTCAGACTGACTGCCCCCCGCCCCCCCGCCCCACTGGCTCCTGAGGACCAACCTTCATTCATGCCCCCCTATGTTTGACCTGGGGATGCAAGAAGTTAACCCAGCACTGTCCAGCTGGCACAGCTCTTTGTGGAGATCACTAAGAAGTGGGAACCTTGACTGAGCTGTTGTTTCAGTGATCAATTGCTGTGTACTCACAGTCACTCTGGCTGAGTTCAGTGAACCTAACAGAGATAACAGATTGAACACATGACTTGCTTGCTCTCTATGGCACAGTACTTGCTTTAACTGATTTTGTTTTGTCATTCAAAGGTATGAGGGCATCACCAGCATTTATCCCCTATGCCCAGCTGCCCTGGGGCAGTTTTTTGTGGGCCACTACTGGAGCTATTAGAGTCCTTTGGGTGTAGGAATACCAACAGTGCTATGGGCAAGGAAATTCCAGGATGTTTACCTAGTGCCAGTGAAGGAACAGCAGTATATTTCCTATCAGGATGGTGTGTGGCATGGAGAGGAACTTGCAGGTGTTGGTTTTCCCATTCATCCACTCTCCTTGATCTTCTAGTGATGGAGTTTGAGTGGCCTGTTGAAATTATGAAGGCTTTGGCCAGGTAGATAGTTACTAATAAATCCAGTATGGAGTTCCAGCAAAGACATCTCCTTAATCAGACTGTGGCTTGAACGTGGCACTTGCTACCTCATGCAGTACCATAGAATCCCTACAGTGTGGGAGCAGGCCATTTGACCCATCGAGCCCACACCGACCCTCCAAAGAGCATCCCAGCCAGACCCACCTCCTACTCTATCCCTGTAACCCTGCATTTCCCAATGGCTAATCCACCTCGCCTGCTCAATTATAGGCAATTTAGCATGACCAATCCACCTTGGACTGAGAGGAAACCGGAGCATCTGGAGGTAACTCCACACAGTTACCTCAAACTAGAATTGAACCCAAGGCCCTGGTGCTATGAGGCAGTTGTGCTAATAAATGAGCTATCATGCTGCCCGTGCCATTGTGGGGAATAACAAATTTAGGTACCAGAAGGTGAATTAAGGTGGTAGGTCTATCCCGAGTATCAATATGGACCAGCCAAGCTGTATTCAGTGTTATAGATTCTCTGTAAAGAGTTTGGGCAGTTTAGAACACTGATTTAGTACAGCTGGAAGACCCATGCCATCGAGCATGAGAATATCACTGTGATATCACAGTGCCATGTCCTAGAGCTGACAATGCTAAGCAATGTAACAGGGAAAGGGGATTTAGTTTCTCAGCGGCAATGGAAACTAATGGAAGAGGAGGCCAGGTGGCTCGAGAACTTTGAGAGATGATTTTGGATGGACAGGAGATGAGGAAGAATATTGGGAATGGTAAGAGCAATGTAATGTGATTACAAAGGGTGTGCAGTTGGATGGAATTGTGAGGGAGTGGAATGAGGAAATAAGCTGTTAGATGGGCAGATGGAAGAAAATATTAAGAGGAAAGAAAAGAGGTATTCCTATGGGCTGAAGAATGGGCAGTTGTGTGCAAAGTCGAAGAGAGATACACAAGACCGCATAGTTTAGTGAAAGGAGGACCTGCCTTACACGGACTATTGGGAATGGATCAGTTGTAGATAGGTCAACTTTTAAAGAGTTGCTATTGCCCTCCTTTACCAAGACTGAAACCAGACACTTAACAATGTATTAGGCATGCATTGCAGAGCATGGGAAAATAATCTCAGACAGCGCTTGGTGGTTTTGAGGCAAGCAGTGTCATCTCTCGTGTTTGCTGCTTCTATTGAATCCATGCAGAAAGTGGGCACTAAAAAAGGCCACACACACATTCTGTGGTATTTTGTAATATATGCAAAACAGGGAAATGTTTTAGATTATGCAAAATGTGACATCAGGAGTTTCTGGCCTGAAGTTACAATACAATGTGGTAATCAACATTGAAAAACACAGCATAGAAATAAACTATTCAGCCCAGCCTCTCTGTGCCAATGTTCATTCTTGATTCTCCTCCCATGTTTCCTCATCAAACTTTATCAGCAGAACTCTCTATTCCCTCCTCTCTGGTTTACAATAATAATATTGTAACTGTGTTCTGATTGTGTGGGATGGTTCAGTTATTTGTATATTAATACTCAACATCGATGCCCATATTCTGGATTAGTGGTGCTGGAAGAGCACAGCAGTTCAGGCAGTATCCGAGGAGCAGTAAAATCGACGTTTCGGGCAAAAGCCCTTCATCCCATAGTTTATTAGAATCTTTCAACAAATGTAGACCCTGTAATATTGTGAGGGTCCTTTCTCGTCATTCTGAGTGGCAAAATTCACAACTGGCATTTCCTGTCATGTGGCTGTCAAACCTTTTTTTCTGCGTGTGGGGTTTGCTTGGTGGTGTGGGCCTGGGTGGTGGGTGGTGGTGACGGAAGGAAGAGTCTTGCAAGTGGAGGCTGAACATTCCCTGGAGAAGAAAAACTTGTATGAACCAAGTGCTGCTCTCGCACACCTCCTAGTGGCCAATTTATATGAGAGTAATGACGGAAATCAAGGAGCAGACTGCCGGATTGGGTCTTTCTTCTGTCTCTCCCAGACTTTGTCAAAACTTCAGATCAAAAGATTGTTGTTCTATATTCATTGATCAAGGCCAATTGCGCCAAAGCTGAAAAAGAAAAACAATTTGAAAATATCATGAATATGCTAAATATTTTTAATTATCCTTTTGTAAGATGTCATTGGGTAGGCCAGCTTTTGTTGCCCTTGAGAAGGAGGGAGATGACATCTTTAACCACAGCTGACCTTGGGGTGTCGATTCACCTACAATGCTGTTAGGTGCTGAGTTTGCAGGTTTAGATCTAGTGACAGTAAAGCAACAATGATATAATTCCAAGTCAGGATGTTGCGTTGCTTGGACATGAACTTGCAAATGGTAGAGTTCTCACATGTATTTGCGTCGTTGGACTTGTAGGTGATTGAGGTCTTAAGTTTGAATAGAACTTCTGTTTCTGCAGAGCATCTTGTTCACATGGTTGCTGCTGTACATTGATGTTGGAGGCAGTGAATGTTTCAGGTGGTGTTGCCAGTCAAGAAGGCTGCATTGTTCCAAATGGCATCAGGCAATTGTAGGGAATTCCATCACGCCCCAAACATGCACCTTGTAGATAGACTTTGGAGAGACAGGAGTAAGTTACTTACAGAGAGGAGACATTGAGGACTGCAGATGCTGGAGATCAGAATCAAAGAATGTGGTGCTGGAAAAGCACAGCCAGTCAGGCAGCATCCGAGGAGCAGAAAAATAGATATTTTGAGCATAAGCTCTTCATCAGTAATGAGGGGGTGGCTGACAGATAACTGGAAGGGGGCTGGGGCTGGGGGGATGGTAACTGGGAATGTGATAGGTGGATGGAAGTGGGGGTGAAGGTGATAGGTCGGAGAGGAGGGTGGAGCGGATAAGTGGGAACGAAGATTGACAGATGGGACAGGTCATGAGGACCGTGCTGAGCTGGAAGGTTGGAACTGGGGTAAGATGGTGGGGATGGGAAATGAGGAAACTGGTGAAATCCACATTGATCCCATGTGGTTGGAGTATCCCGAGGCGGAAGATGGGGTGTTCTCTGTCTGGGCATCATATAAGTTACTTACAGCAGAATTTCCCAACTTAACTTGCTCATGGAGCCACAGCATTTATATGCTCATTCCAGTTCAGTTTCTAGCCAATGGTAATCCTCAGGAATTTGATAGTAGAGGATTCATTGATGGTAATGTCACTGAGTGTCAAGGGAAGGTGGTTACATTTTCTCTTGGGCAATGTCTGTCAGCTGTTGTTGTGACTGTAGCTTGTCACTTATCAGCCCAAGCCTGATTGTAGTCCAAGTCTTGCTCCATTTGGACGTGGACTGTTTCAGTATCTGGGGAGTCATGAATGGATCTGAACAATGCCCTGAGTGGCACCTTCAACTATTTCCTGCAGATAAGATGATGAACCTCCAATAACTTTAACAATCTTCCTTTGTACTAAGTATGGATCAAGCCAATAGAGAGTGTTCCTTATTCCCACTGATATCAGTTTTGCAATGGCTC
Organism: Chiloscyllium plagiosum; assembly: GCF_037043375.1. Lineage (NCBI taxonomy): Eukaryota > Metazoa > Chordata > Chondrichthyes > Orectolobiformes > Hemiscylliidae > Chiloscyllium > Chiloscyllium plagiosum. Next base: position 29,727,343 of record NW_028270174.1, on the reverse strand, counting down.
CTTGGTACCACACTCTGTTCAATGCTGCTTTGAAGTCAAGAGCAGTCACTTCCACATCACCTCTTGATTTTAGTCATTTTGTCCATGTTTGGATGGAGGCTGTATTGAGCTCAGAAGAGGAGTGGCCCTGGTGGAATCCAAACAAATTGACAGTGATTCGCTATGTTCTCTCTCATTTTGTTTTCCCCTGTGTAAACCTCCAACATCCACGTGCAGCAGCGACCTCCAACACTGGAAGTCAATTCTGGGAAAGATACAGTCTATCTATGACCATGCATGAACCCTCAGAATGGGCACACCAATTCGAAGGAAAATTGGCAATTAGGGTGTTGCTGAGTACATGTATCTTAATCACACTGTTGATGACCCCTTCTGTCACTTTACTGATGAATGAGAGCAGACTAATTGGTTTGGATTCATTCTGCTTTTTGTGGAAAGGGCCGGCCTGGACAGTTTTCAATACTGCTGAGTCAATGCCAATGTTGTAGCTGTTCTGGAGCAGTCTAGCTAGGTCTGCAGCAGTATTGTTGCCAGTATGTTGTCAGGGCTCAGAGCCTTGGTAGTGTCCAGCACCTTCCACCATTTCTGGTATCACATGGAGTGAATTGAATTGGCTGAATACTGGCATCTGTGATGCTGGGGATCTCTGGAGGAGACTGAGCTGAACCATCCACTTGGCACTTCTGGCTGGAAATTGTTGCGAATGTTTCAGCCTTGTCTTTTCAACTGATGTGCTCAGCTCCCCCAACGTGAAAAATGGAGACATTTGTGGAGCTGCCTCCTCCTGTGAGTTGCCCTTTTTTCAGGCACCGTTCATGAGTAGATTTGGCAAGACTGCAGAGGTTTGATCTGCTTTGTTCGATGTGGCATCTCTCTGTTGCATCCTGCCTCTGCAGTTTAATGTGCAAGTAGTCCTATGTTGTATCTTCACCAGATCGACACCTCATTTCCAGGTATACTTGGTGCTGCTCCTGTCATACCATCCTGCAACTCTACATTAAATCAGAGCTGATCCCTTCACTTGATAGAAACTGTTATGTTCGGATGAAGATGTTATAAATTGTGGTCGAAACAATTCTGCTATTGGTGGTGACTCACATGCATGTGTGCAGTGTGAGTTGCTACATTTGTTCAGGAGATGTCCATTCAGCATAGGGATAATGCCACACAATACAATAAGGATATTTTTAATATCGAGCTAGGATTCCACCTGTACAAGGACTGTGTTGCACACACTGCTCGAACTACTGTTGTAGACACGTACCTGCAACGGGTGTATTGGTAAGGATGGGGTAAGTAGTCTTCTTAGTTTTCTCAACAGCTGTTGCAGGCTTTTTCCTGCAGCTGTGTCCGTCAGGGCTGGATTAGCTCAGTCAGTAGTGGTGCCACTGAGTCACTCTTGAAGATGGACCCTGAAGACTCGCACACAGAGTGTGTTCAGCTCCTTTGCCCCACCCCTGATTGCTTCCTCCAATTGACATTCAATTTGGAGGAGTAGGGAAGTTATTTAGTTGGAAATGAGAAATAAGAAAATGATGATCACCTTATTGTGATTGTAATGTAGACCTCCCAGTAGTCAGCGGGAAATTGAGAAATAAATTTGTACGATCTCAGTTATCTGTAAGAATCATAAGGTGGTTACAGTAGAGATTTTAACTTTATGGGATTGCCATAAACTGGGTTTAGATGGAGAACAATTTGTTACTTGTGTACAAGAAAATTTTTTGACTCAGTATGTAGATGTATCTACTTCAAAATGTGCATAATTTGACCTACTCTTGGGAAATAAGGGAGGGCAAATGGCCGAGGTGTCAGTGAGGGAGCACTTTGGGGTCAGTGACTATAATTCTATTAGTTTTCAAATAGTGATGGAAAAGGATAGACCGTATCTAAAAATTGAAGTTCGAAATTGGAGGAAGGACAATTTTGATGGTATTAGGCAAGAACTTTCAAAAGCTGACTGGGGGCAAACGTTCGCAGGTAAAGGGACGGCTGGAAAATGTCAGGTATAGACAGAGATTGAGTGAATCCTTAAAAGATGATAAAGACAATAGGAGTATACTTAAGAGGGAAATCAGGAGGGCAAAAGGGGGACATGAGATAGCTTTGACAAATAGAGTTAAAGAGAATCCAAAGGGATTTTACAAATACATTAAGGGCAGAAGGGTAACTAGGGATAGAATAGGGCCCCTCAAAGATCAGCAAGACAGCCTTTGTGTGGAGCCACAGAAAATGGGGGAGATACTAAATGAGTATTTTGCATCAGTATGTGGAAACTGCAGGGGATGGGGGAGAAATGAAACGAGTATTTTGCATCAGTGATTTCTGTAGAGAATGACATGGAAGATATAGAATGTGGGGAAATAGATGGTGACATCTTGAAAAAATGTCCATATTACAGAGGAGGAGGTACTGGATGTCTTAAAACACATAAAGGTGGATAAATCCCCAGGACATGATCAGGTGCACCCTAGAACTCTGTGGGAAGCTAGGGAAGTGATTGCTGGGCCTCTTGCTGAGATATTTGTATCATCGATAGTCACAGGTGAGGTGCCAGAAGACTGGAGGTTGGCAAACGTGGTGCCACTGTTTAAGAAAGGTGGTAAGGAAAAGCCAGGGAACTATAGACCAGTGAGCCTGACGTCGGTGGTGGGCAAGTTGTTGGAGGGAATCCTGAGGGACAGGATGTACATATATTTGTATAGGCAAGGACTGATTAGGCATAGTCAGCATGCTTTGTGCGTTGGAAATCATGTCTCAGTAACTTGATTGAGTTGTTGAAGAAGTAACGAAGTGGATTGATGAGGGCGGCAATGGACATGATCTATATGGACTTCAGTAAGGCATTCAATAAGATACCTCATTGTAGACTGGTTAGCAAGATTAGATCACACGGAACACAGGGAGAACTAGCCATTTGGATATAGAACTGGCTTGAAGGTAGAAGACAGAGGGTGGTGGAGGGTTGTTTTTCAGAGTGGAGGCCTGTGACCAGTGGAGTGCCACAGGATCAGTGCTGGGTCCCCTACTTTTCGCCATTGATATAAATGATTTGGATGTGAGCACAAGAGGTACAGTTAATAAGTTTGCAGGTGACACCAAAATTGGAGGTGCAATAGACAGCAAAGAAGGTTATCTCAGATTACAACAGGATCTTGATCAGATGGGCCAACGGGCTGAGGAGTGGCCAATGGAGTTAAATTAGATAAATGTGAGGTGCTGCATTTTGGAAAAGCAAATCGGGGCAGGACTTTTTCACTTAATGGTAAGGTCCTAGGGAGTGTTGCTGAACAAAGAGCGCAGGTTCATAGTTCCTTGAAAATGGAGTCTCAGGAAGATAGGATAGTGAAGAAGGTATTAAGGATGCTTTCCTTTTTTGGTCAGAGCACCAAATGTAAGAGTTGGGAGGTCATGTTGCGGCTGTACAGGTCACTGGTTAGTCCACTTTTGGAATAGAGTGTGCAATTCTGGTCTCCCTCCTGTGCAAAGGATGTTGTGAAATTTGAAAGGGTTCAGAAAAGATTTACAAGGATGTTACCATGGTTGGAGGGTTTGAGGTATAGGGAGAGGCTGAATAAGGCTAAGGCTGTTTTCACTGGAGCATCAGAGGCTGAGGGGTAACCTTATTGACGATTATAAAATCTTGAGGGGCATGGATGGGGTGAATAGACATGGTCTTTTTCCCTGGAGTGGGGGAGTCCAGAGTTAGAGGACATAGGTTGAGAGTGAGAGGGGAAAAATTTGAAAGGGCCCTAAGGGGAAACATTTTCATGTAAAGTATGGTGCGTGTATGGAATGAGCTGTCAGAGGAAGTGGTGGAGGCTGGTACATTTAAAAGGCATCTGGGTAGATATATGAATAGGAAGGGTTTAGAGGAATATGGGCCAAGTGCTGACAAATGGGACTAGATTAGGTTAGGATATCTGGTAGGCATGGATGAGTTGGACCGAAGGATTTGTTTCCAAGCTGTACATCTCTATGACTGTATGAGTACTAATTCATGAACTGAGGACAAGCAGTAGATGGTAATTAACAGATGCTTTTTTCCCCATGGAAAGCTTCACGTGTTCCGGTGTCAATACTAAGGACTCCCAGGGCAACTGCCTTCAGACTGTAGACCACTGAGCAACTTTTTTGGTGGATCTGTCATATGTTGAGACAGGGCATACAGAGGATTGGTGGCTGCAGTGTGTGGGACATTGTCTGGAAGGCATAGTTTGGTGAGTATGAGTGTATCAGGCTGCAGTTGTGAGACACCTCTCCCTTATTTGACAGAAGGCCCAGGCGTTAGTAAGGACAACATCACAGGATTGACAGGGTTGACTGTGCTGCCGTTGTTGTGTCTGGTGGTGAGATCAATGTTGTGGTCCTGTCCCATTTCATTCCTGTTTGATGTGATAGTAATTTGATGCACTTGAAGAGCCTGCTGGTCCACTTGAAGGTCAATCACGCTGTTGTGGATCTGAAGTCCTACGTAGATCAGATCAAGTAGATTTCCTTCCTTAAAGGGTATTACTGAATCAGAAAACAATACACTTGTCCCTGGTTACCAATTTGGAGATTCTCTTTTAAATTCCAGTTTCGTTAAAACTGAATTGTGATGGTGATATTTGAACCTGGTCCTGGGGATGGCATGTCCAGTGTCATTATCATTACACCATCACCTTCCCATCATGAACCCCAAAAAATGTCCAATCCTTTGCCTGTGCCGCTGCAGGAAGATCATTGGCACTTAACCTGAAAACAACATTAAAACCATTTTATGAGAGGTATTTAGAGTAAAACCACCAAGGACACGCAAAATCTCACGCTCACAGCCTACAATATGTGAGCCAACAAGTCTTTATGCTGCTTCCGTAAATTAGATGACCCCAGCTCTGTCTTCCCAGCAGGGCCCACTTTCATTTCTCTGGATGTGGACATGCCTCATCTCACTGGAAATCAGGCCAAACCTGACCAGCAGGGAACACAAACATGGAAATACAAGCTTGAGAGAAGTTCTACTCATCCATCTGTGGCTAATCTTGTAAGAAACAGGCAGAGACTCCATTCTGCATTAATCTTCCCTAAGATTGAGTCCTGGTATACAAACGTATGTTCTCTTCCTCATTTGTGCTGGGTTGTAGGTGGAGATTCACCAAATTCCATTTTTATTTTAATGACAAACTGCACTAACTCACGTGTAAACAGGTTTTGTAAATTGTCAACACCTCAATAATAGGTTTTTTTATAAACCGATAAAATGGGAAGAGAATGGAACAGTGATGTCAGTGCTTTGAAAACCAAGCAAAGTTCGTTTCATCCATGTTGCATATATCAGAAAAACAATGTGCTTTTTCTGTCTGGTAATTAGGGTTCTCTTCCTGGAAGTGAGTGCATTTCACACAAACAAGAGACTGTTTTCAATGGAAGAGTGAACAAATAAACATCAGCAGTCTTCCAATGAAGGCATCCAGGAGCTCGTGTCCAAGACTGAGTAATGCTGTTGTTACATCAGAGACAAAAAGCACATCAATGCTTCAACAAACTGCATAAAAACCACTGTAGAAGAGTAATATTTTCAAACTTTTCTGCTTGTTCTGGTTATACAGTGTTAAAAATCACATAACACCAGGTTATAGTCCAACAGGTTTATTTGGAAGCACGAGCTTTCGGAGCACTGTTCCTTCATTAGATGGTTGTGGACACATAGCACTAGAATATTGTGCATTTTACTTCAGTCTTCTCCCACTTATGGCTTCCCTTTTACCTCAGAGTTTAGACAAATCTTATGTACTTGACAGAATTCTGACCAAGTGAAAATGAAGTGTACAAAGGCTGAGTGTGGTTATGATCAACTGTGCTTTCCTCCAGATATATAAATTGTTTATCACCCATGTTCCTTAAACTATTTTTCATCCTGTATGAAGTCAATTACCTCCAATTGAGATTTTAAAAATTAATTAAAAGTCATAACCCTCATTCATTGTAGCAAACCCATTCAAAAGATTAGCAAAATCATTATTTAACAGATTATGGTTAACCACAGATGTTTAGTATTGAGCTTTTAGTGGATTTTTGGACTATTCAGAGGTTTCCGTATTATTTTCAAGTTGTTTCTCTGCTTTGGTAACAGAGAGCTTATGAGTTGAGATTTATAACAAGATGTAGCATTCAGTTTGGCCGAATACTTTTTTGCGGTGAGGCCTATTAATTCATAAACAGGTCTTAAATTTATGAAACCAGACACTGACCTTGAGCCATATGTCAAATAAGACACTTGGTGAAAATCCATCATTGTCACAAACGTTGCATCTTCTGGGGTGAGATGTTATGCTACTTGCTGAAGCTGTTTTACTGTTGTTTACGTAGGAACAACTCTGCAATGAAGGTGTATTGAATGACTCCATTTCCCACTCCACATCTTCAGTGAGGAGTTATGCTCACAGTGTATCAGATCAGAAATTCAGGCAGCTCAATAACAACCTGTTCTGAGTATCAAAACTGATGAAAATTATTAGTAGGAATAAGTAGAATTTTTGATTGGTTCATCCAGTGCGTGCAGCTCCTCTGACCATCCAGCCTGAAAGTTGCCACTTTAGTTCTTATTCTTAACTTTTTTTAGATGCGTACTTTCTGGATAGATCTTTCTTTGTTACATATCCCATTGTGATTTTCTCACCTGTTCTCACAGCATATAACCTTATGCAGGAATATGACTCCTGGCCCTATCTGGAGTAGCCAAATATCAGTCATTAATAAATTGTTTGCACTCTCTTCAATATTTGTAGACATCACATTCAGGAACCTGGTCCTAGTCACAGCTAACATCCCCCAACCTCTCTCCAGCACCTTGAACACCCTTCAGCTTCCTGCCCATTTCCCAGCCTCTGACCACTGTCCAATTCTGTGGTCTCTTTCCCTGACAACATGTAATGCCTTGACCATTGTCCAGCAGCCTGGACGTCACCATACTCCCCAATCTCTGGCCGCACAGAAGTGCTACCACATCCAGATATGAAAGGTGAGAGACAACTAACTAACTAACTTGAGAAAGGGGCTCCACAAATATGTATATTAAGCTCAGCTATGCATTCAAGTTAGTGAATGTTATATATGCGGGAAGACAGGAGACACTATTGGATTCCAGTTCTTTGTGATCTGGCATCATTTTGACATGGTTTCTTATGCACATGCTCAGTGGCTATCCTCACATTACTCCATGTTTCCTGTCAGGTTCTTCTACTTTAACGTTTAACCCATTTTCCTCCCATTTCACCCCTCCTTCTGCCTCAAAGATTCGTGCACTTGAGCCATTAATCTCCAACAATATTCTTAGTCCTCTTGGGAAACATATAAGCTGCACACGCTCCCTTAGCATCATCTTGGAAGGTGATCAATTTGGTGGTGCTTCACAACAGCTGGTTTCTGGGTGTATACCAGGGAAGAAGCTGGACAAAGAGGTAACTCTCCAGTACCGCAATCCCTAAAAGAGGAAGGTGAGAAACAGAAATTCTCCATTTCTCTAGCACACTCTGAGCCAGAGAAATTAAGTAGATAAAAGGAAGTATGATGAACAGCCTGAGGATAATTTTTCAGATGAATGAGCCTCCTTACTTCTCCAGATGTATGGATTCAACTTGCTGCGGGTAATGACATCAGTTGCACATTTGCTTCAGTGTGAGATTGCCATGGAAAGATCAGCCATGATGGTATTGAATGGCGGAGCAGGGCCAGATGGCCTATTCCTGCTACTAGTTCTTATGTTCTTATATCCTTTACCCTGGATAGTTATTTTTAATTTGCTGCTTGCAAGTTTTGAATTTCCACTTAGTGATTTGTTTCTGAGATTCGATATTGCTGTACCTTGTGTATGATAGTTGACATATGCTGATAAAGATGCGGTACTAGCCACCTTCCCTGAAGGAGTGTAGGACTAGGAGCAAGATTGGGCCATTCAGACATTCCATACTGTTTTACCATTCAATAAGCTCATGGCTGTGATCCTAAACTCACTTTCCTGTCCATTCCCATAACTTTGACTCCATGCTCTATCAGATTCTGCCTTTAATAAATTCAATGACACAGAGCCCACTGGCTTCTGGGGAGGAGAATTCCAACCTCTGGGAGACTGACAACCTCTGGGAGTAAAAATATTAACCTCATCTCTGTTAAAAAACTGAAGACCCCTTACTCTTAAGCTGTGTCCCTAGTTTTAGTCCCTCCACAAGCTAAAAAACCTTCTTCCAGTATCCACACTATCAAATCACCTTTGGATCTTACATATTTCAATAAGGTCACCTTGCGTTCTTCTATTCAGCCTTTCCTTGAAGGATAACACCATCATCTGAGGAATGAGTTGAGTGAATCTTTTCTGAAACTGCTTCTAATTTAATGATTTCCTTTTTTTTCACAAGAGGATACCAAAACTGCATCAGTTTTCCAGATTTGGCCCATCTAAGACCATGTGCTTTATCAATAAAATTTCCCTACTCCTTTATTCCATTTGCAAAAGTAGCAATATTGGATTTGATTTATTGTTGTCATGTGTACCTAAGTGCAGTGAAAAGTTTTATTTGCGTGCAGTATAGGCAATCACACCTTACAAGGACATACATAACAGAGGGTGGTTTGAGCAAGGCGAGGCACACAAAGTTATGGCTGCACAGGAGGGTATAGAGAACCAAGATCAACATTAGATTTGAAAATTGAGAGGTCAATTCAGCTGTCTAATAACAGCAGGGAAGAAGCTGTTCTTTAACCTGTTGATACCTGTGTTTAAGCTTTTCCATCTTCTGCCTAATGGAAGAGGTTGGAAGAGATGATCACCGGGGTAGGAGGGGTCTCCGATGTTGCTTGCCTTTCTGCAGCAATGAGAAGGATAGCTGGAGTCAGTAGGTCGGAGGCTGGCCTGCATGATGGTGTGGGCTGTCTTCACAACTTTCTGTAGTTTCTTACGGTCCTGGGTACAGCAGTTGCTATACAAAGCTATGGTGCATCCAGATAGATGTCACTGCAGACTAACATTTTAGTCCGATTCATTTACCAGCTCACCCAGATACGTCTGTACCTGTGAGTTCTTCAAACTCTCTCATTGAAATAATGTGAGGCTCTTCTTTCTTACAAACCGAGCGAGTTCTCGTTTTCCCACAAGATGCTCTGGGCTGACAAATGTTTGCCTTCCCAGTCGGTCTATCTACTTCTCTTTGCAGACTCTCTACCACATCTGGGAAACGTACTGCATGGCCTATTCTCAGCAGAAACACCTACCATACATTCCGCATCTATACCATTGCTACAGATTGTAAGTGGTTGAGGCGCCAACGCTGTCCATGAGTGTGTGTCCAAGCCCTGAGACCTTTTTCTAATTCCTTAACCTGAGACTTCTCATCGATTGTGGCTACTGTTCCAGCTGTGGGAAAAAAAAATCGAAGTTTTATTTTATTGTGTTCATTTTGATTGAAGCTCTTTCTGAGCCTCTTAAATTTTAGGACATCTCCTATTTGTGTCTGCCTATGGTCATGAGCTTGTAACACTGCCACATGCAGCCATACAGCATGGAAACAGACCCTCTGGTCCAATTAATCCACGCTGACCATTTCTCAAACTAAACTAGTCCCCAGCTGCCTGCATTTGGCCCTTATTCTTTCAAACCTTTCCTATTCATATTTCTCATCCAAATGTCTTTTAATTGTTGTAACTCTGCCCATATCCACCACTTCCTCTGGCAGTTCATTCCACACATAAACAATTCTGTTTAAAAATGTTGCCCCTCATGTCCTTTTTAAAGTGTTCTACTCTCACCTTACAAATATGCCCACTTGTCTCAAATCTTCGATCTTCAGCTGAGTTGCTTGCAACTTTTGTTTTAAACTTTTTTTAATCAACCTGTTCAGAGATGTTATTACACACCACTGGAGCAGATGGGACTTGAATCCAGGCCTCCATGACTCGGAGGTAGGGACACTACTATTGGACCATAAGCTTGCAACTCTAATTTTTTTTTAAATTTGTTTATCATTCAACCTGTTTTTCTAATCAACCTGTTCAGAGATGTCGTTACAAGCCTCTGGAACAGGTGGGACTTAAACCTGGGCTCCCTGTACAGGGGTAGGGACACTACCACTGCACCACAAGAGCTGTTAGCTTGCAATTTTAGGTTATTTTCAGAACCACCTGTCTAGTGATGTTATCATGCACCACTGGGATAGGTGGGACTTGCCCTCCTGGTTAAGAGATATGAACACTACCACTGCGCCACAAGAACCCTTAGCTTGCATCTTTAAGATGGTTCCATGTACAGAGATGCAGCTGACAGCAACTCATCCTTCAGGACGCCAGTCTCTTTCTCCTTCCTGGTAGTGTCTGACCCTCCTCTCAAAAAGTACATTGTTCACCTTTACTGCTGCTATTGCTGTTGTTGCATTTCCCTTAGTGGGTTCAGTGGAACAAATAGACAACGTTTTCTCTTTGTCATCTTCTTGAACAGAGGGATGATTCTCCTCAAAGAAGACAGCAAAAGATTTCATGAACAGTGCCCCCTAAATCTAGCACCTCTGCCTTCAATAAGTCAACACAAAGAGTGGTAGATTCTCTCCCTCTCTCTCTCTCTCTGGCTGAAAAAAACAAACTAAAGACTAGAATGGCTTGAACTGAGGCTGGGCTCTACGGTCTGTTTTACTCTCTAATTCCTTTATTGTTTTCATGCTCACTTTTGAAAGAAATTAAGGATCTGCATTATCTTCCTGCGGCCCAGGGATAGAGTTTTTGCAGTGGATAGTGATTGCTGGTGCACTGAGTCAGTTTCAATGTTTTCTGTAATTGTTGAATAAGGAATGCTCAATGCCACACAAGCGCTTCTGCTGAACTTACTGATTAGGGATGACATATAAGGTGTCTGTGATCTCTCTTTCACTGGAGTGAAGTGTTGCATGCCTCTGCCCTCTCATTTTAAACTTAATATCCCCTGTCCCCCAAAGCTGAATGGAAAATGATCTGATAATTGTTGTGGTTCTGTTCGCCGAGCTGGGAATTTGTGTTGCAAACATTTCGTCCCCTGTCTAGGTGACATCCTCAGTGCTTGGGAGCCTCCTGTGAAGCGCTTCTGTGGTGTTTCCTCCGGCATTTATAGTGGTCTGTCCCTGCCGCTTCCGGTTGTCAGTTTCAGCTGTCCGCTGTAGTGGCCGGTATATTGGGTCCAGGTCGATGTGTTTGTTGATGGAGTTTGTGGATGAGTGCCATGCTTCTAGGAATTCCCTGGCTGTTCTTTGTTTGGCTTGCCCTATAATGGTAGTGTTGTCCCAGTCAAATTCATGTTGCTTGTTGTCTGCGTGTGTGGCTACTAAGGATAGCTGGTCGTGTCGTTTCGTGGCTAGTTGATGTTCATGGATGCGGATCGTTAGCTGTCTTCCTGTTTATCCTATGTAGTGTTTTGCGCAGTCCTTGCATGGGATTTTGTACACTACATTAGTTTTGCTCATGCTGGGTATCGGGTCCTTCGTTCTGGTGAGTTGTTGTCTGAGGGTGGCTGTTGGTTTGTGTGCTGTTATAAGTCCTAGTGGTCGCAGTAGTCTGGCTGTCAGTTCTGAGATGCTCCTGATGTATGGTAGTGTGGCTAGTCCTTTGGGTTGCGGCATGTCCTCGTTCCGTTGTCTTTCTCTTAGGTATCTGTTGATGAAGTTGCGCGGGTATCCGTTTTTGTCGAATACCTTGTACAGGTGTTCCTCTTCCTCTTTTTGCAGTTCTGGTGTACTGCAGTGTGTAGTGGCCCTTTTGAATAGTGTCTTGATGCAACTTCGTTTGTGTGTGTTGGGGTGGTTGCTTTCATAGTTCAGGACTTGGTCTGTGTGTGTGGCTTTCCTGTGTATCTTTGTGGTGAATTCTCCGTTCGGTGTTCTCTGTACCATCACGTCTAGGAATGGGAGTTGGTTATCCTTTTCTTCCTCTCTAGTGAATCGGATTCCTGTGAGTGTGGCGTTGATGATCCAGTATGCATTCTCTATTTCAGTGTTTTTAATGATTACAAAGGTGTCATCAACATATCTGACCCAGAGTTAGGGTTGAATTTGTGGTAAGACTGTTTGTTCTAACCTTTGCATTACTGCTTCTGCTATGAGTCCCGAGATCGGTGAGCCCATGGGTGTTCCGTTGATTTGTTCGTATATCTGGTTGTTGAATGTGAAGTGTGTTGTGAGGCACAAGTCCAGTAGTTTAAGTATGCCGTCTTTGTTGATAGGTTCAACGTCCTGTTGTCTGTTCTGTATGTCCAGCAGGTTGGCTATTGTTTCTCTGGCTAGGGCTTTGTCAATAGAGGTGAACAGTGCCGTTACGTCGAATGAGACCATAGTTTCTTCCTTGTCTATGTGTATATTTCTGATGATGTCCAAGAATTCCTGTGTTGATTGTATAGATTGTCTGGATCGGCTGAATTCGACTGGGACAACACTACCGTTATAGGGCAAGCCAAACAAAGAACAGCCAGGGAATTCCGAGAAGCATGGCACTCATCCATAAATTTCATCAACAAACACATCGACCGGGACCCAATATACCGGCCAGTACAGCGAACAGCTGAAACTGACAACCGGAAGCGGCAGGGACAGGCCACTATAAATGCTGGAGGAAACACCACAGAAGCGCTTTACAGGAGGCTCCCAAGCACTGAGGATGTCACCTAGACAGGGGACGAAACGTTTGCAACACAAATTCCCAGCTCGGCGAACAGAACCACAACAATGAGCACCCGAGCTACAAATCTTCACCCAAACTTTGATCTGATTTTTTGCTTTGAATTTGGTGAAGTATCCAGAAGGATATCTATGTCGCCCCAAACTCTGCATGGGCCTCGTTATCAATCCCCCCCCCCAAAGAATTTAGCTCCTCAGCCTCCTGTGATACTTGGGCACTTGCAGGATGTTGTCATTTGTTTTTAAGTTTCCACTGCAGACATCAAGCTCTCAACTGATCGTTTTTGCAACTCTGCCTGTAATATAGGTCAGACAAAGCACCACCAATTAATGATGTTAACTGAGCCTTGTTTCCTCACAAACTTCTTACTGGTGAACTCTCTGGGTGTGATTTTCTTCCCGCTCTCTGTAAAATCTCTAATTTACAGTAATGCACGGCTAACTGTAGTTGAGTGATTTTTTTTACAGGTTAACACATTCCTTGTCTGCATCCTGTGCCTAGAGAGCCCATTGCACACCACTCCTTCTCACTGCTGGGCTTCTCTTCATGTATTTTCCCCAGTTACACATGAAGATTGATGGTTAGTCTTGTCCTTTAGCTATAGCACTGTTCTGCTGCTCAGCTTCACTTCAGTCCTTGTCACTTTCCTCAGGTTGTGTTGGTCTGATTACACAGTAATGTCAGGTCTACACTCGGGTGAATGAAGATTAACAAGCTTTATTGAACATAACTGGATACTGGGAGGATAAGAGAGGGCATTGTTTGGGAACCTTAGAGATTCAGGTTTCAGTTCTGCGCAATTTGACATCCCACAACATGGGTCCTTTTGAGTCAAAGCAGAGTTAACCCTTTATTCCACACTGTTTTCGATGACAGGAGAGCCCAGAATATCAATACAAAACACGGGGTTTTGGTATATTCAACCAGCTTCAGCTAGGAATACTGAGAAGATGATTCAACTTGGGCCCTTCCTGAGGTCCACAGCTTAGACACCATTCTTCAACCAATGTGATCCGTGTGAAATTTACAATCGCGGAACTGTTCTGACAAAGAAGGTGGCTACTCAGCCCATCATGCCAGCACCAGTTCTCCGAATGAGCATTATGACTTAGTGCCAATCCTGCCTTTTCCCCTGGCCCCTGGCACATTCTTTCTGTTCAATTAATCCTCTAACGCCCTCTTGAATATGTCAATTGAACCTGCCTCTGCCACATTTCCGAGCAGTGCATTCCAGACTCAAGCCACTCGCTGTGTGTAAAGTTTCTTTTGCTGCCTCTGGAGATGATTTTCAATTTGTGCCCTCGTTTTCTCACTCCTTTTATAAGATGGACAACAAATGCTGGTTTAATCAGTCAAGCTCACGTCCTGTGAAAGAATGGAGAAAGAGCTCCAAGATAATCTTTATTAATGCGTGTATTCCTGGATAATTGAGAAGTCATTTTCAATTCCTGTTATCCTCAGGGTGGGAAACATTGAAGTATCAAAAAGTATGCCCAATGCACATAGGAAAATGTGGAACTTAGGAGAATTTCATAAGCATTATAATTTGTTTTAAATGTGTGCATGCTTGATTACAGGCACAATTGAAAGTTGATGGTTCAATTGACTGACCTTGAAATCAGGGTGTTAGGTGAATGATCCCAGGGTAAGGGTCAGCACACAGCCGGAGAGGACTGGAAAATTCTCAGGCTTTTTCTAATAATGCAGCGCCCACTGATTATGAAGAAAAGGTGCAAAGCAAAACAGCCACAATTTTGCAAAACCCATCAGGTTACGTCTGGTATTCCCAGTGATATTATGTGTTGCAGATGGACTCCAATAGATTCCACTAGATTGTCACAGGCACCCAACCGTTTTCAGACACTGAGTGTATCTAGGGTCCAGAGAATTCCAGTTTCACTGTCTTAATTTGGGAATGGGAAAGGTGCTTAAAAAGGTGAGAGCTTAAAATCCTCAGTAAAGTTTGAACCACTGGTGCTTTTCCATCTCAAAGGCACACGATCAGATAGAGATCTCAGATAGAGATGAAGGGTTCAACAGAATGGATGCAGAGAAGATATGAAACCTTTGGTGTCATAACTCCATCACAAATTCGGGGGAAATATTTTTCCTCAGCAAGTGGTGGGAATTGCAGGTGAAGACAGGAGTATCCATGACATAAGGAGAAGCTAGATGACTGCAAGGAATGGACGGCGATGGTGACAGCGTTCAATGAAGTAAAATGTGAATGGCTCATCTGACAAATAAAGACCACGTAGAGTTGGTAGAAATGGCCAGTTTCTGTGCTGAAGAAGGGCTTATGCCCGAAACGTCGATTCTCCTGCTCCTCAGATGCTGCCTGGCCTGCTGTGTTTTTCCAGCACCACATTTTTCAACTCTGGTCTCCAGCATCTGCAGTCCTCACTTTCTCCTAGTTTCTGTGCTGTGAATACTCTGTAAAGGAATTAAATTGTGCCAAGCTTTGGTAGGCTAATGTGATTCAAACCTGGACCGGTCATGTAACCACATCAGCCAGTAATTTTGGAAAAATGATTTGCTGAATGAGTCAAACCTTTAGTGACTGTACAACTGATCTCAAAATGACCACCAAATTCACAATGTCGCTAGGAGCCAGTAACTTTTATTTTTAAAATAGACAAAATGTGAGATCTAGGGAATATACCAAGTGAATAAAGTCACAATACTCTACAGTTTTGAAAATTCAACAATGATCTTTACTATATATGATCAGAAAATTACCTGCACAATTTAAATTCCGACACCAAGAGTGAATGTTCTACGTATGGGTAATAGAGTGCAACCTAAAAGTGTACATGAAATAGTAAATGCTATTAAAACAGAACCCACACATTTCTCAGCAACGTTTTCCTAGATGTTAATGACACGGTAAGGCATTAAAACTCATTAAATTTCACAAAGGTTCTTGACTTCATCAGTCCTTCACTTTTGTCAATCTGGTCTCGATATTCCCTCTCAAGAACCACACTGTAATGTGCTGCCTCTGAGACTACTCCCCCTCTGGTTGATCACCCTCCTTTCCTTGGTCTACACTCATGTGGATTGTGAAACTGCACTCCAGTGCTTATTGACAAATGTAACTCCAGCTGTTCACCAATAGCTAGTTTCACTGAGCTGGTCCTACCCCTAGGTTTTCCCCACACTCCGATGTTGCTCAATAGTGACAAGCAAGTGCTTCTTTCTTTGACAATGAGGCAACTTTCCACTGGAGTTCTATCAGGCTAGCTAAATTAATATCACTGAATACACTGAGCTATGTTAAGCAGAGTTAAATGAGGCACTGTTATGCTTTAAGCCATTATTTATATAATTGTCAACTAATGTGACTTTATTACATGCACACAGTTGACAGGGGAGAAGGCATCGGCTCGAATAGAATGTTAGAGCTAAATATAGAATATTGCTTAAATGTGAGGCAACTTTGAAAGCTGCTGTTGTTGCAGCAGATTGAAGACCAATGTGATGTGCAGCCAACAGCCTGGAGTATTGTTGCCACTTGCTTGTCAGTCTCTCTCCTGAGGAGTTTCAAGTACAGGTTAGAATTTAAGAAGTAGTGAGAGTGGTCTGGCAGTCTCCTGTCATTAAAGTAAATGATTGATGCAAACCTCAGTTATGCATTACCAAGAATTGTAAAGAACCTTGTGATATGATTATCTGTGCACACTCTAAGACCTGTTAACAACAGCAACACCATTTCCTTAATCCAGCAGCTCCTGTGTTTGACCAGCCGACTTGTAACCCTTGTGGTCAGATCGGACCAACCAGCCCTTTCTGCCCCAATCTCCAGGGCACTAACCTAACTGAGCTACAGGGAGTTGGAAGTGTAATGTATACAGAGCTGTGGAACTAAAGACCCTCACTGAGAACTGTGTGGGGTTGAGTTAGTACCAGCACGTAGATGAGGACACAAAATAATCTAAAATTCGGCCGAGTTTGTGAATGCACTCCAATGGGGCTAATTTTAAAATGAAAATGTAACTATTAAACTCGTGTATGATTCCACAATATTGTAGTAACATACTTTACTGGAGTTCCTTTTGTTAGCTAGGAGAAAGTGAGGACTGCAGATGCTGGAGATCAGAATCGAGAATGTGATGCTGGAAAAGCACAGCAGGTTAGGCAGCATCCGGGGAGCAGGAGAATTGATGTTTTGGGCATAAGCCCTTCAATCTTCCTGATGAAGAGCTTATGCCTGAAACATCAATTCTCCTGCTCCTGGGATGCTGCCTGACTTGCTGTGTTTTTCCAGTTTCCTTTTGTTATCTCATTACTGGCTTATTTTGCCCATGTAAATGGGTTTGAGCTGCTGCTGCAGTCCTTACGTGTGCAGCATTGCCTGTTTTACAAGGAACCCAAGCAACAAATTTTAATTACCCTGAGACCAAATTGGTGCCCCTCCCTCCACCCCCCCACAATTGTCCTCCCCTCCTGTCCAATTGTCTTCCCACCCCAACACCAGAATCTGGAAGAGCCAATGTTGCTGTCCTTGTGACTGGCCAGTCAAGTTGGTGACAGGTACCTGGAATGTGTCGATAATTTATTAACGAAAGCAATGAGCCAGTTTCCATCGTCCTGCCTTGGTCCTCATTAGTAATATACAGGTACACACAGATGGGGCATGGTTCCTGGTGAAGGACTTTTGCCTGAAACATTGATTTTCCTGCTCCTCTGATGCTGCCTGACCTGCTGTGTTTTTCCAGCACCACTCTAATCTTGACTCTAATCTCCAGCATCTGTAGTCCTCACTTCCTCCTAACGATGGGGCATGATCTGGGCTTCTGTGTAGAGCCACCTTTGATGAGGGTGGTCCCTGTACTCACTGATATCACTGCACTGCAACTTTGCAATATCACAACAGCAAGAGCTTCAGACAAAATGTCCACTCTGCTCCCAGGCTGCCTCCAGCTCATTGTTCAAAAGCATTAAACAGGGCAACGGGAGTGCTGGAGTAACATCAGAAGGCAAGTAGATATCATTTAAGGGCAAAGAGCTGCAGATTGTACTTTATCCATAAGTTATTTAGTCTGCTTCCAGATTTGGACTCTGCCTGAGACTGATCAAGAGCCAGTTGGTCTGAGCTGTGAATGTAGTTGGTATGGGTAAGCCTGTACTTGTTGCCTGGTTTGAGCTTGCCTTGCAGAGAGAGCACCTCTAATGTAATTGCGTAGATCACTATTTAAAGTTCTTCTGTGTTTTAATTTGATGAAACATTATCTTAGGGATGCCAAAAGTGCAGACCGTAAATATAAGATCGTCACTAATGCATCCAGTAGTGATTTTGTTTCTCTCTTAAGAGTAGTTGAAATGTGGACTTTGCCGCCATATGTGTTTCTGAGACAAGTGGATGGATTGGAATTGTACCATCGGTGCTCATCTCAGATCAGGATCTCTGTATTCAATGCTCAGTGAACTTTAAAAGTCGATACATGTGCAGAGTAAGAACATTAGAAACTTCAAACCTGTGAGCTGTTCACTGCAATACATATAGTGCACAATAATCACAGTTGTTTTTCACAATGCCAAATGTTGATCTTATATCACACAACCCTTTGATGTGTCTCTGTGTTAGTCTTGCTGACTGATGCTGTTGGATTCTTCTTTGTATTGTGGATTTGAATACAGAGGATGAGATTAACATCCACATGCTGAAAATCACCGTTGTGCCTTTCATTTCTGCTCTGAGCCTTCTTCAATGGCTGGGCAAGGTGATTACAAATCAGCAAATTTGACCTTCTCACAATACATATGGGATGGCATGGTGGCTCAGTGGTTAGCACTGCTGCCTCACAGCGCCAGGGGACCCAGGTTTGATTCCTGCCTTGGGCGACTATCTGTGTGGAGTTTGCACATTCTCCCCGTGTCTGCGTGGGTTTCCTCCAGGTGCTCTGGTTTCCTCCCACAGTCCAAAGATGTGCAGGTCAGATGAATTGGCCACATTAACTTGCCCATAATGTTAGGTGCATTAGTCGGGATAAATGTCAGGGAATGGGTCTAGTGAGTTGCTCTTCGGAGGGTCTGTGTGGACTGGTTGGGCCGAAGAGCCTGTTTCCATACTGTAGGGAATCTAACCTAATCTAACCAATCTGAACTAATACCCACTTACCACGTCAATAGCAACAGTTAGTATTAGCTCCACCAGCGCCCAAAGTCTCTAACAGACCATGAGAAAACCACTTTTGTTTTTCATAAAATTTGGAAAAATAAATTTTGTGACTCATTTTAAGTGGAATATTATGGAATTTGCAATAAAATTGAACTTGTCCATAGATAACATGTTTCACTCAATATAATTGTAATAGTCTTTATTAGATTAATCTTAATATTTATACATTTCATTTCATATCAAAAATACAGGCTGGGAGCAAAACATTTCCAATTGGAAATTACAAACAGTGATAGATATAACATTTTTCATATTACTCCATGTTCTTTCTGATTTGCCTCAATACTTGTGATTCATAATGAATATATATTTTGTAAGGCTCACAGCTTTAGGAGTGTTCTCCAGTTTCCAGCTCCTCAGTATAATGTGGCTGAAAGACCTTTCCCCATTGCACTTCTGCAGGGGCAGCTCCAGCTTCAGTAGCCCCCTCAGCAGGTAGTCCTGGACTTGGGAATGTGCCAGTCTGTCACACTCAGCCAAGGGCAACTCCTTGTTCTGGACGACCAGCAAGTTTCAGATACAGGAAACGGCAATTTTCACCAAGTTGATCGTTGTGTGAAGGGGTATTTACTCCTGACCAGGTTCAGTGATGCTGCTTCATTTACTTTGAAGGCTGATGGTGGAGGCAGAATGTGACGGGAGCAACAGCATAAAACCTGACAAAGACGTGACAGCGACATGAGAAATGACTTTTCTCAGCTCCTGGGTCCAAATGTCGTAGTGACAGGAGATAGAGGAGTATGATAGGATGCATATGGCACTTTGAACACTTCAGTCACACAGTCCTCCACCTAATTATCACACTTGCTCATACTAGCCCACCAGCTCCTTCAACTGCTTTAGCTGTGACAATGTGTAAACCACGACTGATGTACTGTGACCAATCAAATAAAATTAAGTCTTTCAAATGTGATTGTCTACTGCGCATGTGAATTGATTCTACTTGGTTGCTACAATTGATAAGAAGAAAATGGCTTTGGTCGTAGAGAGGAAGAAGAACTAAAACTCTAACCAGATAAAATTCTAGTTAACTTAGAGTTTTGATTTTGCTTGAAGTCAGTTTGTTGTTTTATGTTTCCTTAATCTGCAGCCAAGGAGACAAATAGACACCCTGCCCCCAGGACTCTACAATATCTCTTTCATTTCCAACATGCATCTCCAGCACTGTGCAATATATCTCTTACTCTACACTGGCCCCCAGGACTCTGCAATATCCCTTTCACTTCTCGCACGAGCCCCCAGCACTCTGCAAGAGCTCTCTCTCTTCTAGCACTAACAGATCTCAGATGCAGAATGTTTTGCTCCTGGTGACAGTGACTGAGAGGTGGGAAGGTGACTTAATTAAGCAGAAGGAAATGTATCCAAATCCCACCACCTTCCCACCTCTACCAGAATGAAATGCTGGGCAGGGAAACCCTTGATTGACTTCACCAATCCCCCTGCTATTTGAGACCCTAATAGTCATTGAAGATAACTTAAGGACCTCAGCTCACTGAAGCTGAGATTAACAACGATGCTATCACCTCAAAGCTCACCATCATTGGCAGCAGAAGATTCCATCCTTTATGTTCCTACAAAACCGTCCCCAAATTCTACAGAAAGCAGACCATCACCAGTGCTTAGCCAAGATCAGCTTATTGTCTATGACTCTACATTTCTTTGAAGAGAATGCAAGAAGATTTAGTATAGATTAACACCAACCATTAATTTGAACCTAGAACCTAAATTTAACCATGGGCTTGTGGAATAGAAGAATGATTTGTTTACTGTCTCTGCTTCCTGCTCACATTATAGTTAGTCCATAATTGACCACTGCAGTAGTTTTGATAGAATGTTTTTGTTATTTTGCAAATGTAAGCACAATTTGCATAGAATGGTGGGCTGAAGGCTCTGTTTCTATTCCATATGATTTTTAGATTTACATTGAGAGATTAAAATATGAGAGTATTTTACTTTCAAAAGCAATTACAGTGGAGGAATAGTCTTATTATGTAATACTCAGTAAATGCAAACAATAAGGGAATTACAAATATAACAACTATCTGGGGAGGTATAGCAGTGTGTTATCGTGACTTGTGTAAAGTACAATGATGGGTGTGTAAAATGTGCTTACTACTTCCTTTGGGATAGTAGGCTGTTTACAGATCTGTCACCAGTAGCGACAGTGGTCGAGCAGTTTAACATGTGCTGTTCTAATCCCAGCTGATATTTACTGGACATGTCAGATCCCAGACTGAAATCTGGTTTGATAGATCATGTTTTGAAATGGTCTTAATGTGATAGTCTCTCACTGAAATATAAACATGGTGTTGCAGATTTAGTTTTATCAATAAAACAGAAGATTATTCATCAAAAGCTAGAAAGATCAATACAATAAAACAGACTATTTACATATGTTATGATCTCAGCTAATGTCATGACCAGACAAGTCAGATGCCAGTCAGGACCTGGCTTGATGGATCTTATTGACAATTGGTGATAATGATTTATTTATTTTAACGATGTAGTCTTTCCATGGAACATAAGCACGCGTTACTGCAGACTTTGCCTTGACAATAAACCATTTATTACAAAAGAAATGAAGATAAAATAGAATAATCCAAGCTATCTAATTATAATACAAATTCAAAGCATTTTAAACAGTAAAAGCAAACCCATTCGTCCCAAAACACTCCTTTATAAATTGAAAAGCGCCAAACCAGTCTTTTTTTACAAAACACACCACTGGTATACGACCCAAAACATCTTTCATGTAATGCCCAGACCAGTCTCTCTATAGATAAAAGCTTGGTAGGTTTAAGCCATTTTTGACTTTTGGACTGTAACTTTATACAGTTTCTTCATAGAGCAATCACATTCATGCTTCTGGGTTCCAGTTTTGAGACTAGCACAAACAAAAATATATGGCACTACAAGGCAACCGCCATATCCGCGGGTCCAGTTACCTGCGGTTTACCGCGGCCCGAACATATTACAGGGAACGTTCCAGAAACAGGGACCGGGGGCTACCGGGAAGGTAAATTTCCTATTTAAATGAATGGATCCGCGGTTTTAGGCTTCTGCGGTAGGTCTTTGAACGTATTCCCCCCGGTATGAGAGCAACTACTGTCATCTAAACTTCAAAAGTTCAAACTTAATGATATTAAAATATATGTATAAATCTCACAGTCTATACCATTGATTTAAGCAGCACAGGAAGCTCATTGGCACAGTATTAGAGATATTGAATTATGCCACTGTAGCCTATTGATACCAAGCTGCTAATGGTCTGGTGACAAGATTATCTCATACAGCAGTGATGACAGATATAAGACTTGGATAGCAGTGGTAAGTGCAATGTATTGCAGAATTAAATATTGTCCAACGTGATGTGTATTTCAAGTAGATAATATGTACAATTTGAATGAACATTAAATGGAGTATTAAGGAATTGTTATTAAGTACTGGGAATGGTGTTAGCACAAACTTATTGATAAATATTGTAAATGGTACAAGTACAAGAATTGCAAAAGTTGGTATATTTAATATAAAATGGAAATATGATATTTAGACAATGTTAACAGAGTAAAAGCAACTGTTCTGAAGAGGGGTAACTGGAAATTTTACTTGTGCTTTCTTTGCACAGAGGCTTCCAGACCCCCTGCATTTGGTAACAGCACTGTTTCTCAACCTTCTGAGAACTGAGATTTCAAAGGCTGCTTTGCATTCCAACAACTTTGTGACTGCAGCCAATTTTCAATACAGGAACGTTCTATTTTGTTTATCTGTGGCTGACAAACTGTACATATACCCGATAGTTGAGTTTATTTATTAGTCTGGTGAACATTCACTATCTTTTCCACCCCAACTCTGAATGAATTATGTGCTGCTTGTGTCAGTAGCAGCAGGCATGTGTGGTGCGTACCTAAAGCCAAGACGATCAGATTTCTCTGTCATTAAATCTGTGCAACTTTGAGGGATTTAAATGACATGAATTTATCTCTGAGCTTAGTTGACAGTACTTTGCTTTAAAAGTGATTTACTTCAGAAATTTTCGTAGCTCTCTCCAGTCAAGACCAGCAAATCAAAAAGTTATATTAACTTGTATGTATTAGATGCCTTTCATGACCTCAGAATTTCCCAAAGTGCTTTACAGTTAATAAAGTACTTTTGACATGTTGTCACCATTGTAATGTAGGAGATATGACTGGCAAATTGCAAATAGCCAACCTTCACAAACTGGAGTGAAATATTAACTACTTCACCCATTCTAGGTGTTTGCTGAAGATTAAATATTGTTCAGCACTCTCTGGTCCTCTTCAAATGTTTTTCACCCATTTCAAAGGATTGATAGGCCTCACTTAACATCTCATGTAAAAGATTGCACCTTCAACATGCCCCTGTCCCTCAGCTACTCTATAGGGGTGAGACCTACATTATTTGCTTCAGTCTCTGGAACAGAGATTCTGCACCAATTTTCCTTAAGGGTCTGTGCTTGTACTCCTTCTGTTTCTTATGTATGTGCTAGCTCTTGGAGACATCATCAAAAACAGTGTTGGTTTTCACATGCAGGCTGTGTCTCAACACCATCTCTGCTGAACAATGTTCCCACAAAGATGCATGACTGTGCAGAGGCTCCCTGCTCACCGATTGATGCGTGGATATATTAACGTAGAGTTTTGAGAGTCCGTACTGCACATGGAGCTTGGAGTCAAGGCAGCAGCAGGAATAATTAGAAGGAACATAACTCTTGACCACTTCACAGTTGCTAAGTTATTTAACCACGTGATCTTATTGGATGAGTAGAAATTTTCTTTAATTAAACTGAGAGAAAACCAAAGCTTTTAGTTCCACTTTAAGATCTTTTCCATCACTTTCCCTATCAACAATCGAAGGTTGATATTTGTGTCATCTTTGATCCCAAGTTGAGATCCAGCACCCATCGTTGCTATCATTATTTCTTAATTCTTGCAGTCCTTGATTACCATGGAGCTGAAGCATTATTGGGAATATGCAGGGTTGTAGAGTTGAGGTTAAAATCAGATCAGCCATGGTCTTATTGAATGACAGAGCCAAATGGCCTGGTCTTGTTTGTTTTACATGTTAAGAGAACCTATTTCCATCTCTAACATTGACAAACTCCATGTTGGCCTCAGCTTATGTCCTACTGAAATGTGCTTTGGTGGTGTGGTAGTAGTGTGAGCCAGGAGGCCCGGATTCAAGTCCCACCAGTTCCACAGGTATGTATGTAATAACATCTCTGTACAGGTTGATTAAGAAATACCTACCTTTGGCTGAAATCCTCATCTCTGACTGTATTGTCTCTAGATTCAACTATTCCAATTCACTTGTGGCCAACCTCCCACATTTTATCCTTTTGTAAACACAATGTCGTCCCAATCTGCATTGCCCCTGTCCTGACTCATGCCATGTTCTATTCGCCCATCACACCTATCCTCACTGACCTACATTGATTCCCTGTTAAGCAATGCCTTGATTTTAACATCCCCATCCTTGTTTCTAAAATCCTCTATGGCACCTCCTCCCTTCCCATGTAAGTGTCTCTGCTTCCACATCCCTCTGATGGATCTGCCCTCATCTTTAGTAATTCTGGCCTCTTGACTGACCCAATTTTAATCACTGCACCCTGCTTTTGGCTGTCCAGGCCCTAAATTCTGAAATATTGTCTCCCAGCCTTTATGGCTTTCTACCTGTCTTTCTTCTTTTAAGGTCATCCTTAAAGCCTACCCATTTGACCAAGCTCTTGACAGCTGACCAATACAAACATATGCAGCTTGTTATTAAATCTCACTTTATAAGAATCCTGAGAAGAGCCTTGACCCATTTTATCACATAAAAGGCAACATCTAAATCCATGTTGCTGAAGTTGTCGTTGAACCCACAACCTGCAAACTCCGAAGCTAGAGTGCTGTCACTGAGTCATGGCTGCTACCAGATAAGCAGAACGTCAAGAGCACCCAGCTGTTTCAAATACTTCCAAATAGTGGCTTCAATGAAGATTGAAAATCATTCAAAAGTTTGGCAATAACAGCTTGAGATTTGAAATCTAATACAAGGAAAACTGATACAAACCTGGTGAAAAGGGTAACAAGTTTAAATTGCTAACCTTTTCCTCACTTGTAACCTTTGATGCTTCTATATAACCCTCTGAGTGATCCACAATTTCCTGGCTCCAAATTACACTGGACTTGCTGTTTTCAGTAAGTCCTTATTCCTCCATCTCCAGAACGTTTTTAATAGGGAAGGGATTTATAGGCAAAGAATAGCAATGTATTTGCTAGTAAGTGGTGGGATAGGAGATCCATTCTCCTTCTGTGCTCCTCCTGTGAGGGGCTCTCCCTATCTAGGGTTTCACTATTCTCAAGGTTGGCACTTCTCAGGGTGGTCATGTTACATAGAGGACCAACACAATGGAACCAGACCCTCGCCACAAAGTATTGCAGGGTACCATCTGGCTGCATTGGACCCAGTGCCTTCTGGGCCCACATACTGAGATCCTGATGTGCTGCCGAGCATCAACAAAGAGGGCATCTGCCTCTAGAGTTTTGCTTAGCATGCAATTGGATGTATTCAGTAACCTCAACTCTCCAGGTAGTTAATTTCACAGATCTACAATACTTGGGTGGAGAAATGTCCTCTCAGTCTTAAATGATTGGCATCTTATCCTGTGTGTCCCTGTGTTTTTGATTTTCCAGCCATAGGAAACAGCCTCCCAGTGTCTATCCTGTCAAGCCTGTTTGTAATCTTGAACGTTTCAGTGTGATCACCTCTCATTCTCCTTATTTACCCAGGCCCAATTTACTCAGTCTGTCATCATAGGACAACTTCCACATCTCAGGAACCAATCTAATGAACCTTTCCTATACTGCTTCCAGTACAAACAGGTCCTTCCTTAAATCTGGAGACCAGAATTGTAGTACTCCAGGTTTGGTTTCACTAACACTCTGTACAAAAGCCCTGTGTCTTTGCATCAATCTGCCTGCCAGTTCTGTGATCTGAGGGGTGTCTGCTTCTTCTCCATGCACCTTCTCCCTCTCCTCCAGTGTCCTGATGTCTGATGCTCTGCCTTTGTATGAAGATTGCTGCGGTTTATCTCCAATGGCCTTACTCTCTGAGGAGGCCAGAACTATTTGCAGGTACAGTCTTCCTGGTGCTCACATAGACCCTTAACAATCTTGTCAAACATTCTGATGCCCAGGAGGTTGAAAGTCTCCTAAATTAGCAAACTTCTTAATGCTGACTCCTCCTTGGCCTATGATGAGCTGCTGTAACTTTAGTTTCAAAGAGGCAACCCCTTTAACCAATAGTCAGCATTTTAAAAATCCCGGACAGGATTGTTCCTTGTCTCCATTCGGTTGGTCTGGAACAGGCAACTGTTAAATGCCGACTCCTCCAAGAACATTGGAAAAGTTTCAGAAGACAGGCTTTTACAAAGCCCCCAGTGATGTTAATCAGCCCCATCAGTACGGATGAATTCTGGGCTCCAGTCTCTCTGGGTAATCGAGCCAGCAGTGGAGAAAGAGTCTCCAACCACACAACCTAATTTATTTTTTTAAATCATCCTGCTCAGACATACCTCTGGCACAAGTAAGATTTGAACCTAGTCCCTCTGACTAGAGGCAAGGACATTACCATTGTACCACAAGAGGCTTGTTAATTCAAGACCAAGACCACTGGCCTTAAACATTTGACATCAACCTTGCCCATCCCACCCCTCTGAATGGTCCAATTTTCCCACCATTTTCAGTAAAAAACACAAATTGTTGTGCAAATAACATTTCACCAAAGGCAACTCTTGGCTTAGAAGATAAAGCTGTACAGCACAGGAACAGGAACAGCACAACAACTGAATCCTGAAGAAGGGCTTATGCCCGAAACGTCGATTCTCCTTCTCCTTTGATGCTGCCTGACCTGCGCTATTCCAGCAACACATTTTTAAGCGCAGGAACAGGCCATTCGGCCTATGATGTTGTGCTGAACATGCACCAAATTAAATTAATCCCTTCTGCCTGCCCTCGCTCCAATATCCCTCTATTCCTTGCCTATTCATGTGCTTATCATCAAGTCCCTTAAACACCCCTATCGTACCTGCCTCCCCCACCACCCTGGTAGTATGTTCCAGACTCCTACCAGTCTCTGTATCTTACCTCCATGATCATTGTTCATGTATGTGATTACACATACATGACTTATTCATTCATGTTACACATCACAAGAAAACCTGGTCCCTCAGTCTCACGTGATATCCACATCATTTTTATTTTCACAGTAGGTGTAACACTAGACATTCATCAAGGTTGAATGTCCTAGCTGATTTTTCTCTGTTTGCTAAAGGGAAATGAAATGATTGTAATTGTAATCAAACACCAGTCCTTATGTTCTAGTAACCCAACTAAGTTTGGAGGAACAGGAGAGATTGATGATGGAATAACAGTTGCTACTTTCGGAGTGGCTACTTCTAAATTCAAATATTACAAACATTAAAAAGGACTGATTTCAAAACTGACTAAATGTTTAAAAAGCTTTCTGTTTCCCTAATGTAAAGTGGGGAAAATTGCAAATGTCGGTAATATAAAAAACATTGCAAACACGTAACTGATGTGTTAGGGAAGGATATCAGCTGTCCCTAACCAGTTTGGCTTGAATGTGACTGTAAGCCCACCCTTCATATGGTTAACATTTAAGTGCTTTCTGAAGTGGCTTAACTCAGTACTTTAATTCATGAGTTATCCTGACACTTAACAACGAGGTATAGGGGACCCTGAAATGTTGGCTGAGTCAATGATAACCACATCCTGAATTAGGATTTGGAAAGGGAAACAGATTTTTTCAAATTTCAAAAATATACTTTATTCATAAAAATGTCTTTATATGCATACATAGTCACTAAAGCATTTCTGTTCTGTACAACAACATATGAAGAAACATACAAACATTGGAGTTGACTCTATCCAACAAACAAACCAAAGGTATTTCTTAGTTGAACAAGACTATATTTACATACCTTTGAGGCACTCGGGGTCCAATAACCAAACGGACCCCCATTTAACTTTGGCTGAAAGACATTAGATGGTGGTCTTCCCCCACTGCGCCTTGATGATAGTTGCCCCAAGCTTCAGTGCATCCCTGAACACATAGTCCTGGACCCTGGAATATGGCAGCCTGCAACACTTGGTTGAGTTCAACTCCTTGCTCTGGAAGATGGACAAGTTTCGGGCAGACAAAAGGATGTCTTTCACTGAATTGATGGTCCTCCAGGCGCACTCAATGTTTGTCTTGGTGTGCGTCCTGGGGAACAGGCCATAGAGTCCTGTGTCATTTGAACCATCTTTTTATTTGTTTGTCTATACTTAATATAATACTCACATTTCTAAACAAAAAGTCACTTAGAATCGTCAAATCCCTACAGCGTGGAAACCACCATTTGGCTCAACAACTCCACACCAGCCCTTCGAACATTATCCCACTTAGACCCCTTCCCCTATATTTTCCCCTGACTGATGCCCCTAGTCTACACATCCCTGAACATTATGGACAATTTAGCATGCCCAATACACCTAACCTGCACATCGTTGGACTGGGAGGAAACTGGAGTATCCGGAGCAAACGCACACAGACACAGGGAGAATATGTAAACTCCACACAGTTGCCTAAGGCTGGAATCAAATCTGGGTCCCTGGCGCTGTGAGGCAGCAGTGCTAACCACTGAGCCACTGTGCCTTCGTTTTTGTCACTGTTGCTTTCCTTGACCAATCACCAAAGAGATGCTCACTTCATTCTTTAGTGCTAAGTTTGGAATTGAAGTTGACACAAATGAATCCTGAGTAATTTTGGGCAGGTCAAGAACCAAGGACATATGAAACACCGAAGTCTTTATTTGAATGTTGCATTCTTGAAGCCTCATTGTATCTCTCTTGTCCTGTGGTAATGGGGAGAGGGAGATTAGCTGCCTGTGAGGGTACAGTGGGTGGCCCTTTGCCACCAAGCATCTGACAGCTAAGAGATGCAGATCTGGAATGTTCTTGAGGGGAGATAAGATTGAATTTGGAAGGTCTAGAGGAGAACCTCTACTCCTCTTGGCCTCACCAAGGGAAATTTTGGACCAATCATAGAAGTGGGTTTTCTGGGTTAGCAGACCTGCTATAGCTTGTGGCAATGCTGTAGCCAGTAGGGTTCCACTGACATAATGGGATCCTTCTTTGTAAAAATGCAAGAGTTGCAGCCTGCTGTCAGCAAATGGTTGAACAGCTGTAAGAATTCTGCATCCAGATCATTCTGTATTAACGCTGTGGAAAACTGCTATAGAAAATTGTGCAGTAGAAGATGGCTAATAGAATATTGCTATAGCTGTTCAGTAGAAACGTTCATGTTATCCAAACAACAGCCACAATTCGTCAATCACATAATAGCCAATTTGTACTGGCGAAACATGCTTTATTGCAGACCAACCTGTATTAAAATCGGGAAGAGTCCAGTTATTTAAGTAGGTAGTTACAGCAAGCAATCAGAAAGGCAAATGGTATGTTGGCCTTCATTACAAGAGGATTTGAGTTCAGAAGTAGTGACGTGGTACTGCAGTTATACAGAGCCTTGGAGTAAACTTGCCATAGAGGGAGCACAGTAGAGGTTCACTCGGCCAATACCAGGGGTGACAGTTTGAGGAGAGATCGATTCAACTGGGCCTATATTGACTAGAGTTTAGAAGGATGAGAGGGGATCTGATTGAAACATACAAAATTCTAACAGGGCTAGACAGCCTAGATGCAGGAAGAATGGTTTTCTGGCTCAGGAGCTTAGAATGGGGTCAGTCTCAAAACGTTTCTTCAGTCAGTGAAAGTAGTTAATCTGTGCAATTTGTCTGCAGGCTGGATCACTGAGTATTCAAGAAAGAGGGTTTTTTTGGATACTGAAGGCATTAAGATGTTTGGAGAGAGAATAGGAATATGGCATTGAGATAGATGATTAGCCATGATCAAATTGAATAGCAGAGCAGACTCGAAGGGCCGAATGGCCTATTCCTGCTCCTAGTTTCTGTGAAAGGAACTAGTCAAATTGTTAACAACCCATAGGCCTGGTTGATGCCACTGGCGACATTCTGATATATGTTCTTTAATCCCCAAACACGGCATGGTGGTTAGCATTGTGGCCTCACATCACCAGGGGCCCAGGTTCGATTTCAACCTTTGATGACTATCGGTGTGGTGTTTGTACGTTCTCCCTGTGTCTGCGTGGGTTTCATCCCACAGTCTATAGATGTGCAGGTTAGGTGGATTGGCCATGTTAAATTACCCATAGTGTCCAGGGATGTGTTTGTTAGGTGGATTAGCCATGCTAAATTACCCATAGTGTCCAGGGATGTGTAGGGTAGGTGGATTAGCCATGGGAGATACAGTGGTGGGGAAGGGTGATGTGTGGTCAGTCTGTGGGTATGCTCCTCAGAGAATTAGTTTTGACTTGTTGGGCCAAATGGCTTGTTTCCACACTGTAGAAATTCAATGATTCTAAATATCTCTATCTACACACATATCTCAATTTCCACTTAGTTTCTTATGAACTAAATAGAGGACAAGGCTTTTGTTTAAATAGCTGAAGCAACGTAAGGGTTTTTTTTAAAAAATAGAAGTAAGACACCAGAAACAGCCTGGCTATGGTTTGCCTTTGAAACCATGAAGTGGTTAATAGTGCTTCAGACTTTGTGGTTAGAGTGGTGACTATTGAGGCCATGTCTGATGAGGTTTTGACAGCAGAGGGAGTGGTGGGGGCTCGCAATAAATTGGTGCACCTCCCCACCAGCCACGTAGGCTCCAGGGAGACCACGCTGTCCAGCCGCCCTGTTGTCCACAATCTGCTCCTTTTCTATTTGAGCTGGTGATTGTGTTTGTTTCTTCGATCTCACTCTGGATGAAGCAGTCGATGAGCATTTACACGTCGACAGGGATGTAACCTTCTCTGGGAGTGGGGGGGACCAGGCTTGTTAAAATAACTATCCCAGAATCTTATGAGGACAATTAACTGGTGCAAACCTCTTTTTAAAAAAAAGTGTCTGTGTGTGTTTTGTAAGTAACTGTGAATGAATAATTTTCTCTTTTCCTTCTATACCCCCCCATCCTGCACTTCACAGACAGAATTCCAACAGCTAGTTCAAAAACAATTCTGCCAGCCCTTGCGAAATGGAAAGCCATCACACACCTGATCTTATGTAAAGCTCTCCAGTAGCCATTAGGATAAAATGATGTTGCCATGGTAATCTCATGGGTACCAAATGCACAGCTGACATAACTGATACAATTCCATCAGTGATGTTCCGATAAGTGAGCATTGGCCGGGGATGGGGAGGGGGGGTGGGGAGGTGTTGCTGAGTGTAGGGAAAGGCAGAGAATGAAATGATGCCGTGAGTGAATTGATGATTTTATAATTGACTGCAGGGCGGTTGCCAATCATTGGCCATTTGCAGTGACTGTTCAGTTTTCAGTATCTCATCGAAGTGTCAAATGACATGAAAAGATGTACCGGTTCAAGTCGCTGTGTCGTATCTCCCTGATACAGATAAGATAGAAGCAGGGAAGTTTCCACTGGTGGGTGAAACTAGAACTAGGGGCATAGCCTCAAAATTAGAGGGAGCAGATTTAGTACTGAATTGAGAACGAATGTCTTCACCCACAGGGTTATGAATCAGTGGAATTCCCTGCCTAGTGATGTCGTTGAGTCTGCCTCGTTGAATGTTTTTAAGCAGAGATGGATAGATTTTGAACAGTAAAGGAATTAAGGGTTATGGTGAGCGGGCGGGTTAGTGGAGTTGAGTCCACAAAAAGATCAGCCATGATCTTATTGAATGGTGGAGCAGGCTCGAAGGGCCAGGTGGCCTAATCCTACTCCCATTTCTTATGTTCTTATGATATTGAACTTAAAGTATATGTTGGGTTGAATCCTGCCACACAGGGAGAGGCAAGTATGCCTGCAGCTTTGCCCAGGATGACGTTGTGTCAGTAGCTTGACGTGGTGATCACTGTGTGAGTTTTTCCAAAAGTGTATCTTGGAATGATTGCTGCCGTCCTGATACTGGCAGGCAGACAATTAGGGCAATTGGAACGTCATGTGGCACAGCATTGCAATCTGTTTTACAGTTGTGTTAACACCTTACCTTACATAAGGAACTGAAGGGCCTGATATCTGGCCATGCTTAAGTTGAATATTACAGGATTGGGCAGGAACCTAAGTGATTCTAGGCTGGATAGCCTAAATGGCAATTGTTCACCTAAAGGTCAGCTTGCAGAAACAAACACTGTGGAGGCAGGAAGTGTTTGACACTACAGCATCCGTGAGTTGTACCCTCACCAATACCACATCTCCTAACCTCAGAACCGTCATCAGAGAAATGAGTGCCAAGATATTTACCAATGTAAAAGGATCACTTAAAGTATATGTTGGGTTGAATCCTGCCACACAGGGAGAGGCAAGTATGCCTGCAGCTTTGCCCAGGATGACGTTGTGTCAGTAGCTTGACGTGGTGATCACTGTGTGAGTTTTTCCAAAAGTGTATCTTGGAATGATTGCTGCCGTCCTGATACTGGCAGGCAGACAATTAGGGCAATTGGAACGTCATGTGGCACAGCATTGCAATCTGTTTTACAGTTGTGTTAACACCTTACCTTACATAAGGAACTGAAGGGCCTGATATCTGGCCATGCTTAAGTTGAATATTACAGGATTGGGCAGGAACCTAAGTGATTCTAGGCTGGATAGCCTAAATGGCAATTGTTCACCTAAAGGTCAGCTTGCAGAAACAAACACTGTGGAGGCAGGAAGTGTTTGACACTACAGCATCCGTGAGTTGTACCCTCACCAATACCACATCTCCTAACCTCAGAACCGTCATCAGAGAAATGAGTGCCAAGATATTTACCAATGTAAAAGGATCAATTTGCTTTTACATCCAAAAGAACATTATTGAGGCCTCAGGCCTGATTTTCTCCTGAGCCTGGGCCTTTATCCAGTTTGTCTGCCAAAGCATCCATGAGGCCTGAGCTCTGAATAGGGAAAAAATATAGGCTACTGTTCTTGTGGTGGATCAACATTGGGAAAAAAAAAAGGTGTTTGAATGACAGGGTGATGGTGATGTTCAGCTTGAATTTGATGCCTCCATTGTGAAGCCATGCACGTGGGCAATATATCCACTATAAAGCTTACACTTATTGTACATTTAACTTTTGTAACTTGTTTTCAGGTATAAATTTCTGGTGTATCTGCCTGTCACAACCACACCCAACATTTAGTCAGAATGGCCTTTTAACTAAGAATTCATTCATTCATTTATAGCTTCTGAGTCTTTCAATATGCAGCACCACTTCATGTTTTCATAAGATAGAGGATTTGTTTATGATACAAATATAGCTGAAAGTTATTTAACTAAAAAGTGAGAAAGTTATGAGCAAAAATACAAGTGCAAAGGTTTAAAGTAACTAAAGGCCAGAGTTACATATGAAGATGAAAATGAGATCGGTCTCTAATATAATCACAAGATTCTCTTCCTGAAATGATATTGCTGCGATGGCTTCTGTAGTTGAAAAGCTGAAGTTGTTCCCACAGGTGGATTAAAGCTGAAGTTGTTCCCACAGATCCTGAGAGCGAGTAAAGGTTTGTACAGCCCTGTAGATTGTGGCCTTTTGAGGCCTGGTGCAGTCTAGCAGCCTTCTTCTCTGTCTCTCTTTAGAAACAGAAACTGCTTCAAGATGGTTCCCTCATGGTCATAAAATTATTACTCACAGTCAGGCTTTTGTACTGTTTATTACTAGTAATGGTTTCTTTTCCAAAGCTATTGAAACTTGCTTCCGTATGGATTAGCAGACCTATCCATTGTGTTTCAGTCAAGATAATTAGCATTTTAACTGTCTCAGACATTCTGTCAGATTTTAAGTGAAATAAAGCTATTTGCGCTTCCAGGGAAACTTTATCAATGAGTTTCGTTACCCTTGGAGATATTCATTGAACTGCAAAAGGTCTCTTGCGATAAGTACAATCTACTCCCAGTAGTTGAGTCCACAGGGATTGTCAGGTGACTTCTAGGCACCATTTTATAAAATTCCCTGAGTCCATTTTAAAAGACAGATTAATTTTCCTTACAAAAATATAATATTGGAACTTCACATTCCTGACAGCGCCATCCTATAACATATTATAATTTACACAAATTATGTCTACTTACTGACTTGTGATACATGGTTCACTCTCTGTTTGCTCTCTATAAACTCTAACTGACCTTGACTTCTGCCACAAGGAAGCATCCAACCCCAGTCAGTTAAATGATGACACGATCAATTTACCTTATTCCTGTTACAAAGGCCATATCTTCTTCTTTTTCTGCATTTTTGCTTGTGGAAAGGATTGCAGTACTTTTTAAAAGCAAGTTACCTGACACTTACTGTAAGTGTTGTTGTTTACTGATCAAACTATGGGGGAAAATCTAATTATAGATGAGTTGCAGCCAAGGAGTAAGTACAAATGGAGATTCAGCCAGTAACAAGGAGCTGATTTTATGGGAAATGGTGGCCAGTTTTGAAAACAAAGTCCTTCTGCCTGGCACCAACTAAGTGATTGGCTCCCAGGTAGCTGAATACCTTGTGGAGGTGTATGTTTGGGTCAGAAGCTATCAGCCATCCAGAAAGGAAGAAGCTGTCCTTTCTCTGCAGTAAAAAAAGGTAACACCAAGCCTGAGGAAAGCCAGTTGATTTTACCTCATCAGTTGATGTAAACTGTGGCTTTGAACCGCTGTTAGAGCTTTTACCGGTGTGAACCAGTTACCCAGTGCACCTTGCAAGCAAGTAAAAGATTTCAGAGAAGGAAGATTGAGAAGCAGCCAATAGGATCATCTGAATGAACCCCATGGACAAGGAACATTAACTGTTTTCCCAGTGTTATACACCAACAATTCATAATTGTTTACTGTGGTTAAAATCTATTCATTTGTAATTAAATGTTAAGTATAGAAACCCACTACATGTTTTTTGTCAATCTGGATCTAAAAGAGGGTAAATTGGAATTTCGAGTATTTCTATAAAATCTTTTAACTTTTGTGACAACTCTGGGACTAGTAGGTCTTGCTACCTCAGTCAAATGTGACACTACAAAACTGGTAACAGAGTAAAATAAACGTGGGCACATGACTAAGTTGATACTCATGAGTGGAGAGAATTCATTTCTGGATAAAGCCAGTATTGCCTTTAAGCACATATTCCACACATGGAGCTATAACATCTGCCCTCAAGATTTATCAGAACCTTGCATCAACCCAAAGAATCTTTCATACCTAGACATTTTCTTCCTCTTGTTGCTAGGGCCTCGTGTTCCTGTCCCTCATTGTATCGTGCAATATCTCTCCCGAAAAGAAATCAGACAATGATGCTGTCTGTTAGACTATGAACACAAAAGTGGACAAGGGAGCCCCTATTATTGGAGTAGCAACATGAGGGAATGGTTTTAAAACACACCATAGCTCAAACTCAGCCATTTGCAAACTTTTCTGCTGTAATACAAAACAACTACTTGGCTCTGCTTTCTCTAACTCTGTTCCCTCACCATCATATTCCAGCCTCAGTTCCAGTTATACTCTTCCAGAAATCTTTTCCACAATAACGTGCATCTCCAATATTCACTATATTGGAGAATGAGATTCATGCCACCTGGTCCACCATGGCTCGCAGTGACTTTTCTCACACAATCCTCCATTCCTCATCTCAGTGAGTTTGCAGCCAGGCTGCTGGGTATCTTGCTCAGGGAATCACACAACAGGAGGTGTTCGCCCCCTTGTGGCACCTTTCAGCACTCATGCTGCTGGTGCTATGTCTAAGGCCCAGCTGTGCGCCACTTCAGACACTGCAAGCTTGACCCCATCGTGCCGAGGCTATGCATTCAGGACATAGCCCATAGAAAAGGGAAGCTTGCCCCCCACTTTACAGACGTGGATCTGGAGGTGTTGGCTAGGGGCACGGTGAAGAGGTGGGCAGACCATTTTCCAGTTTACTGCCATGCCACTAGACCAAACCAGCCTGGACTGAAATATTTTAGATAATTGAATGTGACAGGACAGGTTGCAAACAGTATTTAAAAAGCATATTGTGTACTGAACCTTATCAATGGAAGCTTAAAAATTGTGTTAAATCTGCATAAAGCATCAATACAACCTTTACTAGAGTATCGCAACATTTTTGGGAAGCACGCATTGCAAGAAATGTGAAGGCATTTGAGAGGGACACAGAATTGATTCACAAGAATGGCTCCAGGGATGAGGAACTACAGTGGGTCAGAAAGATTGAGAGGAGACTTGAGAGTGTCATGCATCACTGGGGTAGTTCATTGGAAATCAAACTGTACCCAGAATTGTCACAAAAATTAGAGATTTTATCAAAGCGTGCAAAGTCCCCAGTTTTTCTATCTTTCAGAAAACATAGACTAAGCTTCTGTACTTAACCTGATTTTGTTGCAAATAAATAGAGTATAGCTCCAGGTAAACAACTATGAACTATCAACATACAACTCTGCTGGATAGAGCCTTTTCTCTAAACCTCCTACACATATGCAGACAGACAAAGAAAAAACATTGACGTCATCTGTGGAGAGAAAAAAAATCACTGGAAAAACAGTTCACAGAGACCATCCTTTTGCTTGCCCGAACTTGCAATTCTTCAATCTCTTTTTTCCCCAAGTTTTTTGTTCATTTCTTCTTATGCAGCATGGATACATTAACTGCAAACTCCCTTAGGTATTGGTTGGATTCATTGAATCCCTGCAGTGTGGAAACAGGCCGTATGGCCCATTGACTCCACACCAACCTTCTGAAGAGCATTTCAGTCAGACTCACACTACATTTCCAATGGCTAATCCACCCAGCATGCACATCCCTGGACACTAAGGGTACGTTAGCACGGTCAATCCATCTAACCTGCACATCTTTGGACCGTGGGAGGAAACCAGAGCACCCAGAGGAAACCCACGCAGACATGGGGAGAATGTGCAAACTCTGCAGAGACAGTCGCCCGAGGCTGGATTTGAACTTGGGTCCCTGGTGCTGTGAGGCAGCTGTGTTAACCACTGAGCCGCCTGAAGACTCAGTGGTTAAAAGCTGCAGTGTAGAAAAGAAACTGGCTTCAAGCTCTAGGATTTTCTTTACTGCAGAGACACGCCCCCTTCCCACTGTGGAGGTCAGAAGGCTTCGGCCAAATTATTCACACCCACAAGCTGTTCAGCTCTCAGCACCAAACACTCTATTGTTGGCAGGCAGATGGCCCTTGTCATCCACAGTTGGTGACAACTCCACAAGCCAAGTTGCTATTTATTGCTGGATGGACCTCACCTTGAAAACACTCCCTGGTGCCAGCCCATCTGAAACCAGCCTCCCCCACTGGTTGAATAAAGCAGCAGTGTGAACAACCTTTGTCACTGGTAAATAATCATCAGTCCCCAAAACAATCAGCTACTTTGTCGTTGGTAAATAATCATCAGTCTCCAGACCAATCAGCTACTTGTTACCAGCTGAATATCCATTGAATATAGTGAGTGTCAGGCAACTTACTTTTAAAAAGTGCAATCTTCCCAACCACAATCCTTGGTTCTGAAAACCATCTTTACCCCTATCGGTCCACAATCATAACTATAGAAAAATGAAAAGATAGGGATACTGAATTCAAAATCATAAGGGATCTGGACACAGCAGATAGATTGCGATTTGCTCCATTGTTGGATGAACCACAAATCAGAGGACACTGGTTTTGGTAAGCATTGGTGACGCACATTCTCATGCATTGTTTGGTTAGAATCTGGAATGCAATTCCAAAGAGAGTGTGGAGGAGACAGGTTCAGTCAAGGCATTCACGAGGGATTTGGATTATTCACTGTAAATGAAGAATGTACAGAGCTATAAGCAGAAGATCGGTGATTGGCGGGAGCTGAATTGCTCCTTCAGAAAGGCAGCACAACCACAAAAGCCAGTGAGTTCTGAGTTATAACCTTTCGGCGATGTTCCATAGATTTTTCTGAACTTCTCAGGAATCAGTGTAGCAGTTAAAGCATCAAGATGCCTTCACTCTGAAAATCTTGGAATTCCTTCACTTTCTGTAAAGGATTTTCAAACTAAGGCTCCTGGTGACATTCATTTAAAAGTTGTGGTCTTTATTGTGGAACAGCTTTCAGACAGAGAAAAATTATGTTTTGTTGTACTTGTCATTTTTCTGTTTTACTTACTATCTATCACTACCTATGAAACTGTGTATTAAGCCTTGATTTTGTTTTTTTGTAAGTGTTTTATTACAATTAAAATTTAAGTTAGAGATCTATTTTATGAACCATTTTTTGAGGTTTATGGCAGGTGTTTAATATAAAAACTTGGTAATGACCATTTAAATGTTTTATGGGGTCAATTTTATTTGATTTGTGGACATCTATATTTATAAGTAAGCCAACCAACTCTCAAAACGTTGATAATTTAAAAAAAATACTTAGCTTCTAATAAATTAGAGAGAGATAGGCAAATGGGGAAGTAATTGGAGGAAAATGTGTAAGCAAGAAACTAGGTTGTCAGAGCGATGATTTATCAGTCATAGGAAGGTACTCAGTGATGTATTGCTATCTAAGATTTGAAAAAGGCCCAGAATAGTTTGGATCTTACTACCTCACACAAGGAAATTCTGCTCCTTTTCCACTGCTCGGAACTCCATTCTTCAGTCTCCGGTCCATACCCTGACATTTAATTCTGTTCCTACAGAATCCAGAATGACATCAAGCAGGCTTGTCCTCTGAGCTCTTGGATGCTGAGTGCTATCCTACCTGTTCACAAACCACCACGCTGCATTCCATTGCTCCATACTCCCAGGGATCATCTTGCTTTCCATTGCTTCGGGATTCAAGGGCCACCTTTCCAATCATGTCTTCCCTCCATCTTTGCAGAGCCTCTCCCTAGCACGCACCCTGAAAAGCCCTCCAAAAGTTCACAACCCTTTGAAAGAAAACATGTTTCCTTCTCTGTTTTAAATAAGCGCCCCTCATTGCCCCCCCCCGCCCCTTAATTTTAAACAATGACTGCTATGTTGTGGGCAGCACAATGATACAGTGGTTAGCACTTTTGTCTCACAGCACTAAGGACCCAGGTTTGATTCCAGCCTTGGGTGACAGTGTGGAGTTTGAACGTGCTCCGGTTTCCTCCCACAGTCCAAAGATGTGCAGGCGAGGTGGATTAGCCATTGTAAACACAGGGTTAAGTGAATAGGGTGGAGGGGGCTCGGTCTGGATGGGATGCTGTTCAGAGGGCCAGTGCAGACATGATTCTCTGAATGGCCTCTTTCTGCACTATAGGGATTCTATAGTTCTAGATTCTCCTGCAAGAGGAAACATCCTTTCAACATCCACTCAATCACGTCCTCTCAGGATCTTACTTATTTCAATTAAGTCACTTCTGACTCTTCTAACCTCCAGAGGATTACCTGCCTCATAAAACAATCCACTCATTTCAGGAATTATTCCTGCCTCTCTTGCTTCTTAAATGCCCTCTGAAGTGTGGTAGCAAGTAACAGAAATCCTGGGATCACTCTCTGAGGCAATTAAGCGAGAAGCAATTTATACAGCTTTCCTAATGATATGCACATCAGGAAAAGAATAAAACCAAAGACAGGAATGCACAGAGCATAACAACCTGCTGCCTCTGATAGTGCAGACTCATGTGTACATGGTGCTGGAGAGTTCTTTATGGTTCTGTGTTACAATATGAACCACCACACTCAGGAGAAGAGGGTCATAGGAAGAAAAGTGGTGGCAAAATGAATATAAAAATAGCGTTTTTAAAACACCATCCCGCCGTCTCTCTTTCCCCCACCCCACCAAAAAAAGTCCTGATATGTGCATGACACCTCAAAATATTAAAAAGATTTGCTACAGGCTGGTATACAATGTATGTAAATATTAATATTTGAGACACAATCTTTATAAATTCATATGCACAGTTGTCAAAAGTGAAGGTTGTAATTATCCTCTGAAACAAATGCATGCCTTCTTTTGATAAAGAACTATTCTTTGTACTGTGCGCATTTTTTAAAATGCTGTGACTCTTAAGATGTCAGCCTTTCAGTTTACTGAACAATGTGTTAATACTTAAATGTAATAAACAAGTCAGTAAGACTGCAGTATACTGGAGACCTCCTTGTGGATCTGCGATATTGTACTAGTGGCAGGGGAGACATAACATTTTACTGTAACATCACCGAACAAAATTAATCTTCAATTGAGAATGCAGCAGTGAAGTGGCAAATGTTAAGTAAAGTAAAGCCAATGGTTGTTTAAGAGGGTGAGATAAAACTACAGATGCTAGTCTCCTGGGTTTCAGTGTCAACAAAAAGTCACTTTGTTCATTAAGAAATGTCCACTCACTGAAACACATTATATGGTTTAATCTGATTAGGAATTTGAATGTTGGTTGTTGTAATCTGCTAATGAGTTAGACTGGGGAGATGTATTTTTTATCTCCAAGTCACTCCTCACTTACCCCTACCATTCCCCATGTACAGACATACAAGGGTGGATTAACTCAGTTGGCCGGTTTGTGATGCCAACAGTGTGGGTTCAATTCCCACACCAGCTGAGGTTACCATGATGGACTCTCCTTCTCAACCTCGCCCCTCACCTGAGGCGTGATGACTCTCAGGTCAAACTACCAGCTAATAAAAATAGTTTAAATTTTTAAAAAACACCACCAATCATCTTTCTAACTTTACCTGGATGTAGGTTTGCTCGCTGAGCTGCAAGGTTCGTTTTCAGATGTTTCATCACCACGCTAGGTAACATCTTCAGTGAACCTCTGGATGAAGCACTGGTGATGTAACCCATGTTTGAGTTTGGAAACTGTCAAAACATATAAATAGAAAGTGGGCTGCACCACTAGTGCTTCATCCAGCGGCTCACTGAAGATGTTACCTAGCGTGGTGACGAAATGTCTGAAAACGAACCTTCCAGCTCAGCGAGCAAACCTACATCCAGAACCTCAACCTGATAGTTCTTGCACTTTGATCAGGTTTGCTGGGGAGGTATTACACAAATGCAAATGGAGGGGGAAGCCAGTTTCCAAACAGCTTGCTGGGGGCTGTTCTTGCAGAGGCATGCAATGGTAACTCCACTTCCTTCATGAAACTGCCATGTGCAGGGATAAGGTATATAACTTGGCAGTTGGTGGATAGGATTACTACAATTGTGGTATTTTTCATGGCTTAATGTTTTATCTTCACAATGTGTCATGTTTGTGGCTCTGTAGTAGCCTGCCTGTTCTCTAATCACTGAGACAGTTCATTCTTCCACACAGGATCAGAGTGCAGTGGGAACCTCGCGCCCAGCAGCATCTGTACAGAACCCTGGCCCTGCCACTGGCACTGGTGTCCCAGTGCCCGGCTCGATGACTGCTAACCCTGGAGGACCTGGTTACCTTGGAAACCAGCAGCAGGCAGTCATGATGAAACAGTTGTTGATGGAGCAAGAAAGACAGAGAATGCATCAGCTTCATATGATGGAACAGCAGAAGCAGCAGTTATTCAGGGAGCAGAGGCAACAGCAACAGTTGCTGGCAGAGCAGGTAAATGCTGACATAGACAATGGCGGGGGCTGGGATGGAGATACACTGTCTCCTGTGTTTCATTATCTCAAAGGCATATTCTCACAGAAATTACTGAAGGCCAGAGCTCATTCAAAATGATAAGTTGAAAATGGCAACACCCATGTGAGGTTTGTATGTATGTTTCAGTCAGTTCCATACACAAGACTGATCGGTATATAAATCAAGTAATTTTTTTTCCCTCAATCTCCATCTTTGCGTCATTGTTTCTTTCCCATATCAGTCACAATGGAAGACCAGAATATTTTCCAGTGGCATGTTTGCTCTTCTCTTCCAGCTTGGTTTTGTTCCTTTTCCAATTCCTCTCTTTGTGAGTTCTCACTTCACACCCATTGGCCATGACACCTGTGCTGGCAGCACCTGCCCCAAGATAATCTGCAGTGCTGGAGGCCAGATTTTAAATTCTTCCTTTTTTTTTCTTTGCATCATTATGATGAGGTCATCAACTTGCTAAGCTTATACATCAATTACCTTTGGGTCAGTGAATTTTACAAGGCTTATCCTGGTATCCTTTTGTAACTGCAGTGAAAGATCATCAAATCCACACTGACCCTTGGAAGAGCATCTCACCCAGACCCACTCTCCTACCCTATCCCTGCACTTACCATGGCTAATCCACCTAGCACATCCCTGGACATTATGGGCAATTTGGCTTGACCAATCCAACCCAACCAAACCTTTGGATTGTGGGAGGAAACCAAAGCACCCAGAGGAATTCCACGCAGACATTGGGAGAATGTACACTCACTGTCACCCAAGTGTGGAATCGAACCCAGATCCCTGGCGCTATGAGGCAGCAGTGCTAACCACAGAGCCACCATGCGGAACAAAGATAGTAGAACACATCAAGAAACAGCAACAAACCATTTCAGCGCAACCATTGGAGATGTTACAATGTTAATGGGTGAAACCTGTTTCTAACTGCATCAATTGAATTGTCACTCAAAACCGCAGCTCCACTGTCCTTTCATTGACCTCTTTAAAACACACAGTCAGGGTAGCCACAATCCCTCAAACTCAATTCTACAAAAAATGATTAAACATTAAGCATCATAACAGAGTTGATTGAGCTTTTTAATGAAGCAACAGAGTGCATTGATAAGGATAATGCAGTTGATGCCGTGTACATGAACTGCAGAAACATTCGATAAAGTACCATCAACCAGGCGTGGCAGCAAAATTGAAACGACTGAAGAAGAAG
The DNA here is from genome assembly GCF_037043375.1 of Chiloscyllium plagiosum. Taxonomy (NCBI): domain Eukaryota; kingdom Metazoa; phylum Chordata; class Chondrichthyes; order Orectolobiformes; family Hemiscylliidae; genus Chiloscyllium; species Chiloscyllium plagiosum. The sequence goes on along the minus strand of NW_028270174.1, from coordinate 29,684,656 downwards.
GACGGTATGGATACAAAGTTGGCTGTAGTGGTCTTGTATTTCCCCAAGGACTCTTTGTAAAATTTTATAAAGGGCTACATTTGGAATTATTTATTTCTAAATGCTCTTTTGTTATTCAAGAGCTCTATTTTTCTTCTATTAGATGATGTAGTCAAGTAGCTTCTGTATATGTGCTCTTTTAAAGGTTTATTCTTTAGGTAAGATAATTCAAATAACATTGGTTGCCGACATGCATGTATATATTAGTAAGTCTTTTAACTTTGAATCTATAAATTAGGTGTTGTTAATGTTTTAGAAATTAATCCTCCATTTCCAAAAGTAAACTGTTAACTACTTGTCACAAGGTGACTTATTGGAATTGAGTTTCATATCTGCAGTCCCTTTTAAGACCATGAGATATAGGCCATTTGGCCCATCCAGTTTGCTCCACCATTCGATCATGGCTGATCTGTTTCTCAACCCCATTCTCCTGCCTCCTGCCTATAATCCTTAATCCCCTTTATTCCTGTCTTATACTCAATGACTTGGCCGCCACAACCTTCTATGGCAGTGAGTTACACAGATTCACCCAACTTCTGGCTGAAGAAATTTCTCCTCAGCTCAGTCCTAAAGGGTTGTTCCTTCACTCTGAGGCCATGTCCTCAGGTCATAGTTCCTCCTACTGGTGGAAACATCTTTTCCATATCCAGTCTAACTTGGCCTCTCATTATTGTGTAAGGTTCAATGAGATTTATGCTCAACCTTCTAAACTCCACAGAGTAAACACCAGAGTCCTCCCCAGGATCATTCTTGGAAACCTCTTCTGGACCATCGCCTAGGCCAGCCCATCCTTCCATAGATATGGCCCAAAACTTCTCATATCATATTGCAAATACACAGCCTCGACAGTACATCTTTGTTCTTGTATTCTAGCCCTCTTGAAATGAATGCTGACATTGCACTTGCCTTTCTAACTACCAACTGAACCTGCGTATTAAACTTAAGGGAATCCTGAACACGGACCCCAAAGTCTGTTTGTGCTTTGTTTTCTAGTTTTCTCCCAACTAGAAAATAGTCTGAGCTTCTATTCTTCCTACTTTCTTCCTACCTTACACTTTCTCACATTGTATTCCACCTACCACTTCTTTGCCCACTCTCCTAGCCTGTCCATGTCCTTCTGCAGACTCCCTGCTTCCTCAATATTAGCTGTCCCTCCTCCTGTCTTTGTGTCATCTGCAAACGTGGCAACAATGCCCTCAGTTCCTTCATCCAGGTTATTAATGTACAATACGAAAGGTTGTGGTCCCAACACTAACCCCTGCGGAACTCCACTCGTCACTGGCTGCCGTCCTGAAAAAGAACCCTTTACCCCACTCTCTGCCCTCTGCCAGTCAGCCAATCCTCTATCCTTGCTAGCACCTTGCCCAAACACCATGGCTGTTAGCTTATTTGGAAGCCTCCTGTGCAACATCATGTCAAAGGCCAAATATATCATAGACACTGGCTGTCCTTTGTCTGACTTGCTTGTGACCTCATCAAAGAATTCTAACAGATTTTGTCAGTTTTAACTTCCCCACGGTGAAGCCATGCTGACTCAGTCTTATTTTACCACACAGTTCCAAGTGCTGATCCCCTTGCAGCCACATCTCAGTGATACCGACATCGTACCTGCCAATTTTACTCTACGCTGCAAGCTTATTTACCTTGTTTACTATACTGTACATATTTAAAAACAAAGAACAAAGAAAATTTACAGCCCAGGAATAGGCCCTTCGGCCCTTCAAGCCTGAGCCATTCCAAATCTACTGTCTAAACCTGTCACCCAATTCCTAAGCATCTGTATCCCCCTGCTCCCCATCTACTCATGCATCTGTCCAGACGCATCTTAAATGAATCTACCGTGCCTGCCTCTACCACCTCTGCTGGCATCGCATTCCAGCCGCCCACCACCCTCTGTGTGAAGTACTTGCCGTGTGTATCCCCATTAAACTTTCCACCTCTCACCTTGAAACCGTGACCTCCTGTTATTGAATCCTTCACCCTGGGAAAAAGCTTGTCTCTAGCCACCCTGTCTATACCCTTCATGATTTTATAAACCTCAATCAGGTCCCCCCCTCAATCTCCTTTTTTCTAATGAAAACAAACCTAACCTACTCAACCTCTCTTCATAGCTAGCACCTTCCATACCAGGCAACATCCTCGTAAACCTTCTCTGCACCCTCTCCAAAGTGTCCACATCCTTTTGGTAATGTGGTGACCAGAATTGGACACAGTATTCTAAGTGCAGCCAAACCAATGTCTTGTATAATTTTAACATGACTTGCCAGCTCTTATACTCAATACCCCGTCCAATGAAGGCAAACATACTATATGCATTCTTGGCCACTCTATCCACCTGTGCAGCAAACTTCAAGATACAATGGATCTGAACTCCCAGATCTCTCTGCTCATCAACTTTTCTCAAGGCTCTTCCATTCATTGTATAATTCACTCTAAAATTAGTCTTGCCTAAATGCATCACCTCACATTTGTCTGGATTGAAAACCATCTGCCACTTCTTTGTCCAACTCTTCAGTCTACATATATCCTCCTGTATTCTTTGACAGTCCCTTATGCTTTCTGCTACTCCACCAATCTTCGTGTCATCGGCATACTTGCTTATCATACCAACAGTGCCCTCTTCCAGATCATTTATGTATATCACAAACAACAGTGGCCCCAACACTGATCCCTGTGGAACACCACTGGTCACTTTTCTCCATTTCGAGAAACTCCCTTCAACTATTATTCTCTGTTCCTGTTGCTCAACCAGTTTTTTATCCACTTAGCTAGAACACCCTACACACCATATGACTTCACTTTCTCCATTAGTCTACCATGGGGAACCTTATCAAACACCTTACTAAAATTCATGTACATGACATCAACAGCCCTTCATCTATCAATTTGGTCACTTCCTCAAAGTACTCTATTAAGTTGGTAAGGCACAATCTCCCTCACACAAAACCATGTTGCCTATCACTGATAAGCCCATTCTTTTCTAAATATAAATAGATCTTATCCCTCAGTACCTTCTCCAGCAACTTCCCCACCACCAACGTCAGGCTCACTGGTCTGTAGTTACTCTCAGTCCTGCATTGACTTCCCCCTTCTCATAATATCCCCTCATTTGCTCTACCTGAAGTTAAATTCCTGATCCTTTCCATACTCTCTGTCATACAGTCATAGACATGTTTAGCATGGAAACAGACCCTTCGGTCCAACTCGTCCATGCTGACCAGATATCCTTACCTATCCTGCCTGCATTTGGCCCATATCCCTCTAAACCCTTCCTATTCATATAACCATCCAGATGCCTTTTAAATGTTGCAATTGTACCAGCCTCCACCACTTCCTCTGGCAGCTCATTCCATACACGTACCACCCTCTGCATGGAAAAGTTGCCGCTTAGGTCCCTTTTAAATTTTTCCCCTCTCATCCTAAACCTATGCCCTCTAGTTCTGGACTCCCCCAACCCAGGGAAGAGACCTTGTCTATTTATCCTATCCATGCCCTCATGATTTTATAAACCTCTGTAAGGTCATTCCTCAGCCTCTAATGCTTCAGGGAAAACAGCCCCAGCCTGTTCAGCTTCTCCCTATAGCTCAAATCCTCTAACCCTGGCAACATCCTTGTAAATCTTTTCTGAAACCTATCAAGTTTCTCAACACCCTTCTGATTGGAGAGAGACCAGAATTGCAGGCAATATTCCAACAGTGGCCTAATCAATGTCCTGTACAGCCGCAACATGACCTCCCAACTCCTGTACTCATTGCTCTGTCCAATAAAGGAAAGCATACCAAATGCCTTCTTCACTATCCTATCTACCTGCAACTCCACTTTCAAGAAACTATGAACCTGCACTCCAAGGTCTCTTTGTTCAGCAAATGCTGCACCTCACATTTATCTAAATTAAACTCCTCAGCCCGTTGGCCCATCTGATCAAGATCCCATTGTAACCTGAGGTACCTTCTTCGCTGGCCACTACACCTCCAATATTGGTGTCATCTGCAAACTTACTAACTATACCACCTATATTCAAATCCAAATCATTTATATAAATGACGAAAAGCAGTGGACCCAGCACTTATCCTTGCAGCACACCAGTCTGAAAAACAACCCTCCACCACCACCCTCTCTTCTTCTAGATTCAAGCCAGTTCTGTATCCAGATGGCCAGTTCTCCCTGTATTCCATGAGATCTAACCTTGCTAATCAGTCTCCCATGGGGAACCTTGTCGAACGCCTTACTGAAGCCCATATAGATCACATCTACTGCTCTGCCTTCATCAATCTTCTTTGTTACTTCTTCAAAAAACTAAAATTTGTAAGACATGATTTCCCATGCACAAAGCCATGTTGACTATCCCTAATCAGTCCTTGCCTTTCCAAATACATGTACATCCTGTCCCTCCCTGCCTGCCCTGACTGTTTGACTCATTCCTTTTCCCAACTGCACCAGTGTCAGATTGATCCCTTTCCTCACTATCTCCCTGGGTCGCACACCCCCTCCCAAAACCTTACTAGTTTAAATCCTCCTGAGCAGCTCTTGCAAATCTCCCTGCCAGTATATTAGCCCCTTTCCTATTCAGGTGCAATCTGTCCTTCTTGTGAAGTCACTTCTATCCCAGAAGAAATTCCGATGATCCAAAATGTGAACCCTTTTCCCCTGCTCCAACTCCTCAGCCACACATTCATCCTGTTCCTGCTCTCACGAGCTCATAGCATTGGGAGTACTCCAGATTTTACTACCCTTGAGGACCTCCTTTTTAAATTCCTACCTAACTTTCTATATTTTCCATTCAGAATCTCATCCTGTTCCCTTTCTATGTCATTAGTTCTAATGTGTACAGTAACTCTCCCCTTTGAGAACATTCTGCACTGTCTCTGAGATATCCTAGATCCTGGTACCAGGGAGACAACGCACCATTCTGATTTTTGCCATCAGCCGCAGAAACGTCTATTTGTGCCTCTGACTAGAGAGTCCGTTATCACAATCAGATCACTTGGAACCTACCGTACCCCTCATTACATTAGAGCCATTCTTGATACCCCAAACTGGCTGTTCATGCTACTTTCCCCTGAGAGTCTGTCACCCCCTACATTGTCCAAAACAGTATACTTGTTTGAGATGGGGATCGCCACAGGAGACTCCTGCACTACCTGCGTTCCTGTACAACCTATCCTGGAGTTAACTCCTCTACCTGACTGAATCTGCAGCTTTTTTCCCTTCCTATAACAGCCATCCATCATGCCCCCAGCCCCTGTAAACTTCTCATTGCCTCAAACTGCCGCTTCAACCCATCCATGCGATCTGACAGGATTCGCAACCAAAGACGTTGCTGCAGACATAATCGTCAGTAACATGGAAACTCTCCCTAAAATCCCAGGAAGAGCACATCGATCTACTAAAGGCCATATTTGCATCTTCACAATCTACAGACTCAGAAAATAACACTGTCTTATTGCTCTAAAAAAACACTGCTCCAGGCTAACTTTGTACTTATGGCTTATATTTTTAAGATTTAATCAAGAGACGGATCTCAATAAAACATTTAATCTGGAAAGAACCCACTCTATTCACTATTGTAGATTTACAGCAAGGTTATACTTTAAAACTATGCACATATCTGTTCCTGTGCTGTGAACTGTCCCACACAGGATCCTCCAAGGTCATCTGGAAACTTCGCCATTTGTTCATTTTTCTCGAGGCATGCTCCGATGTCCAGAGATACTTGATCTCAAACGCCAAAGGCAGTAACTGTGCAGATTCACTGCTGTGTCAGACAGTAGTGCAGGTTTCTTTCTCTGACCATGTGGTCACTGCCTTTATCTGTCTTCCTCCTTTTTAAAGTGCCGTTGTTTAGATCTTTTGTCCCTCAAAGTTCCAAAACAATGCAACAGTATATCAAACAGTAATTGTTACTCATGGAATTCGAAGAAATCTCCTCCAATACCTAAAATACCTCAAAAAAAGGAGTAGCTCTTACAGCCACAATTTTTTCCTGTCCTCCATCTTGGATTACCCAGAATCCTTCCTATTACTTGTTTTGGAAACTTTAACAACACCTGCTGAGCCCTCGCACCTTTAATGTTTTCCATAAATTTCCATCCAACTGAACCTCCTCCTTTCTGCCCCTTCCCTCCCCACAATTCAGTAAAAACCCTATCCACAGCCCTAGTTATGCGATTCAATAGGCCTTTGGTCCCAGCAGGATTCAGGAGGAGCCCACCCCTTCCCTAGTCCTGGTACCAGTGTTGCATGAATTCAAACCCATTTCTCCAACTCCAGTCTCTGAGGAGTGCGTTTACCTCTTTAATTTTGTTGACCCTGTGACAATTTGCCCGTGGGTCAGCTAGAAATATGGGAATTAAAAATTTTAGACCCTCACTGTTCATATTCCCTCAGCAGAACCTCTCTCCTCTTTCTGCCTGTATTGCTGGTACGCATGTGGACCATGATAACTGGATCTTTCCCCTCCCACAGCAGGTTTCTCCACAGCGCAGGTGAGATATCCTGAACCCCGGGCACTAGGGGTGCCTTCGGGACTCGCGATCCTGGCCACAGGGAAGAGTGTCTGTTCCCCTGACTGTACTAACTCCAATTATAACTACATTTCTCTTCTATCCCCACTCTGGAATGGTTCCCTGTACCATGGTGCTATGGTCAGTTTGCTTGCTGTCGCCCTCACTCTCATCCACAGGGAGCAAGAATCTTAAACCTGTTAAAGACAAGCACAAAGGCTGAGGCACCTAGAGCACCTTGTCCAGGTCCCTCTACCTGCCACACTCACAGTCCTGTTAGTACACAGGGACCTGCACCTTTTATCTCTCCACCCTTCAGGACCTCTGCCTGTATTCCTGATGAAAGGCTTTTGCCCGAACGTCGATTTCACTGCTCTTGGATGCTGCCTGAACTGCTGTGCTTTTCCAGCACCACTAATCCAGAATCTGGTTTCCAGCATCTGCAGTCATTGTTTGAACCTGCACCTTGCTAAACCCCATCCTGTTAATACTTAGGGACCTACAACCTGCTAAACCCCATCCTGTTAATACTCAGGGACCTGCACCCTGCAAAACCCTATCCTGTTAATACTTAGGGACCTGCACCCTGCTAAACCCCATCCTCTTAACACTCAGGGACGTGCACCCTGCAAAACCCTATCCTGTTAATACTTAGGGACCTGCACCCTGCTAAACCCCATCCTCTTAACACTCAGGGACGTGCACCCTGCAAAACCCTATCCTGTTAATACTTAGGGACCTGCATCCTGCTAAACCCCATCCTGTTAATACTTAGGGACCTACAACCTGCTAAACCCCATCCTGTTAATACTTAGGGACCTGCATCCTGCAAAACCCAATCCTATTAATACTTAGGGACCTGCACCCTGCTAAACCCCATCCTCTTAACACTCAGGGACGTGCACCCTGCAAAACCCTATCCTGTTAATACTTAGGGACCTGCATCCTGCTAAACCCCATCCTGTTAATACTCAGGGACCTGCACCCTGCTAAGCCCCATCCTGTTAATACTCAGGATCCTGCATGCTGCTCAACCCCATTCTGTTAATACTCAGGGACCTGCACCCTGCTAAACCTCATCTTGTTAATACTCAGGGACCTGCACCCTGCTAAACACCATCCTGTTAATACTCAGGGACCTGCAACCTGCTGAACCTCATTCCGTTAATACTCAGGTACTTGTACCCTGCTAAACCCCATCCTGTAATCACACAGGGACCTGCAACCTCCTAAGCCTCAACCGAATAATGCTCAGGGACCTGATCTCTGCTAAACCCAATCCTGTTAATGCTCAGGGACCTGCACCCTGCTAAACCCAATCCTGTTAATACTCAGGGAACTGCACCCTGCTAAACTCCATCCTGTTAATACTCAGGGAACTGCACCCTGCTAAATCACATCTTGTTCATGCTCAGGGACCTGTACCCTGCTAAACCCAATTCTGTTAATACTCAGGGCCTGCACCCTCCTAAACCCAATTCTGTTAATACTCAGGGACCTGCACCCTGCTAAACCCAATTCTGTTAATACTCAGGGACCTGCACCCTGCTAAACCCAATCCTGCTAATACTCCGGGAACTGCACCCTGCTAAGTCACATCTTGTTCATGCTCAGGGACCTGTACCCTGCTAATCCCCATCTTATTAATTCTCAGGGACCTGCACCCTGTTAAACTCCATCATGTTAATACTCAGGAACATACACCCTGCTAAACCCCATCCTTTAAATACACAGGGACCTGCACCCTGCTAAACCCCATCCTTTAAATACACAGGGACCTGCATCCTGCTAAACCCCATCCTGTTATTTCTTAGGGACCTGCACTCTGCTAAACCCCATCCTGTTAATACTCAGGCACCTGCACCCTGCTAAACCCAATCCTGTTAATACTCAGGGACCAGTTTCCTGCCAAACACCATCATGTTAATACTCGGGGACCTGCACCCTGCAAAACCCTATCCTGTTAATACTTAGGGACCTGCACCCTGCTAAACCCCATCCTGTTAATACTCAGGGACCTGCACCCTGCTAAACCTCAACCGATTAATGCTCAGAGACCTGAACCCTGCTAAATCCCATCCTGTTAATACCCATGGACCTGCACCCTGCTAAACCACATCCTGTTAATACACAGGGACCTGCACCCCGCTAAACCCCATCCTGTTAGTACTCAGGGACCTTCATCCTGCTAAACCACATGCTGTTAATACTCAGGGAACCGCACCCAGCTAAATCACATCTTGTTCATGCTCAGGGACCTGGAACCTGCTGAACCCCATCCTGTTAATACTCATGGAGATCCACCCTGGTAAACCTCATCCTGTTAATATTCAGGACCTGCACCCTGCTAAACCCCATCCTGTTATTACTCAGGGACCTTCACACTGCTGATCACTATCGTGTTAATACTCAGGTACCTGCACCCCACCATGCCCCATCCTGTTAATACTCACATACCTGCACCCCACTAAGCCCCATCCTGTTAATACTCACATACCTGCACCCCCACTAAGCCCCATCCTGTTAATACTCAGGTACCTGCACCCTGCTAAGCCCCATCCTGTTAATACTCAGGTACCTGCACACTGCTAAACCCCATCCTGTTAATACTCAGGTACCTGCACACTGCTAAACCCCATCCTGTTAATACTCAGGTACCTGCACTCTGCTAAGCCGCATCCTGTTAATACTCAGGTACCTGCACTCTGCTAAGCCGCATCCTGTTTACATTCAAGGACCTGCACCCTGCTAAACCCTATCCTGTTAATACTCAGGGATCTGCACCCTGCTCACCCCCATCCTGTTAATACTCAGGGACATCCATTCTGGTAAACCCCATTCTGTTAATACACAGCTATCTGCACCCTGCTAAACCCTGTCCTGTTAATAGGCAGGGACCTGCTCCCTGCTGAGCCCCATCCTGTTAATACACAGGAACCTGCACCCTGCTAAACCCTATCCTGTTAATACTCAGGGACCTGCACCCTGCTAATCCCCATCCTGTAAATACTCAGGGACCAGCACCCTGCTGAACCTCATCTTGTTAATACTCAGGGACATGCACCCTCGATACCCCACCCTTTTTAATACTCAGCGACCTGCACCCTGCCAAACCCCATCCTGTTAATACTCAGGGACCTGCACCCTGCTAAACCCCATCCTGTTAATACTCAGGGACCTGCACCCTGCTAAACCCCATCCTGTTAATACTCAGGGACCTGCACTCTGCTAAACCCCATCCTGTTATTTCTTAGGGACCTGCACTCTGCTAAACCCCATCCTATTTATACTCAGGGACCTGCACCCTGCTAAACCCCATCCTGTTAATACTCAGGCACCTGCACCCTGCTAAACCCAATCCTGTTAATACTCAGGGACCAGTTTCCTGCCAAACACCATCATGTTAATTCTCAGGGACCTGCACCCTGCTAAACCCCATCCTGTTAATACTCAGGGACCTGCACCCTGCTAAACCTCAACCGATTAATGCTCAGAGACCTGAACCCTGCTAAATCCCATCCTGTTAATACCCATGGACCTGCACCCTGCTAAACCACATCCTGTTAATACACAGGGACCTGCACCCCGCTAAACCCCATCCTGTTAGTACTCAGGGACCTTCATCCTGCTAAACCACATGCTGTTAATACTCAGGGAACCGCACCCAGCTAAATCACATCTTGTTCATGCTCAGGGACCTGGAACCTGCTGAACCCCATCCTGTTAATACTCATGGAGATCCACCCTGGTAAACCTCATCCTGTTAATATTCAGGACCTGCACCCTGCTAATCCCCATCCTGTTAATACTCAGGGACTTCACACTGCTAAACCCCATCCTGTTATTTCGTAGGGACCTGCACTCTGCTAAACCCCATCCTATTTATACTCAGGGACCTGCACTCTGCTAAACCCCATCCTGTTATTACAGAGGGACCTGCACCCTGCTAAACACCATCCTGTTAATACTCAGGGACCTGCACTCTGCTAAACCCCATCCTGTTATTACAGAGGGACCTGCAACCTCCAAAGCCTCAACCGATTATTGCTCAGGGACCTGCTCCCTGCTAAACCCCATCCTGTTAATACTCAGGGACCTGCACTCTGCTAAACCCCATCCTGTTATTACAGAGGGACCTGCACCCTGCTAAACCCCATCCTGTTAATACTCAGGCACCTGCACCCTGCTAAACCCCATTCTGTTAAAACACAGCTACCTGCACCCTGCTAAGACCTATCCTGTTTATACTCAGGGACCTTTAACCTGCTGAATCCCATCCTGTTAATACACAGGAACCTACACCCTGCTAAACCCCATCATGTGAATACTGAGGGACGTGCACCCTGCTAAACCCCATCCTCTTAATACTCAGGGACCTGCACCCTGCTAAACCCCATCCTCTTAACACTCAGGGACCTGTATCCTGCTAAGCCCCATCCTGTTAATACTCTGGATCCTGCACGCTGCTGAACCCCATTCTGTTAATACTCAGGGACCTGCACCCTGCTGAACCCCATTCTGTTAATACTCAGGGACCTGCACCCTGCTAAGCCCCATCCTGTTAATACTCAGGGACCTGCACCCTGCTAAACCCCATCCTGTTAATACTCAGGGACCTGCACCCTGCTGAACCCCATTCTGTTAATACTCAGGGACCTACACCCTGCTAAACCCCATCCTGTTAATACTCAGGGACCTGCACCCTGCTGAACCCCATTCTGTTAATACTCAGGGACCTGTACCTTGCTAAGCCCCATCCTGTTAATACTCAGGATCCTGCATGCTGCTCAACCCCATTCTGTTAATACTCAGGGACCTGCACCCTGCTAAACCCCATCTTGTTAATACTCAGGGACCTGCACCCTGCTAAACCCCATCTTGTTAATACTCAGGGACCTGCACGCTGCTAAACCCCATCTTGTTAATACTCAGGGACCTGCACACTGCTGAACCTCATTCCGTTAATACTCAGGTACCTGCACCCTGCTAAGCCCCATCCTGTTAATACTCAGGTACCTGCACCCTGCTAAGCCCCATCCGATTTATACTCAGGGATCTGTACCCTGCTAAACCCCATCCTGTAATCACACAGGGACCTGCAACCTCCTAAGCCTCAACCGAATAATGCTCAGGGACCTGATCCCTGCTAAACCCGTCCTGTTAATACTCAGGGACCTACAACCTGCAAAACCACATCATGTTAATACACAAGGACCTGCACCCTGCTAAACCCGAACCTGTTAATATTCAGGGACCTGAACCATGCTAAACCCTATCCTGTTAATACTCAGGTACCTGCACCCTGCTAAGCCCCATCCTGTTAATACTCAGGTACCTGCACCCTGCTAAGCCCCATCCTGTTAATACTCAGGGACCTGCACCCTGCTATGCCCCATCCTGTTAATACTCAGGTATCTTCACCCTGCTAAACCTCATCCTGTTAATACTCAGGGACCTGCACCTTGCTAAACCCCATCCTGTTAATACTCAGGGACCTGCACCCTGCTAAGCCCCATCCTGTTAATACTCAGGATCCTGCACACTGCTCAACCCCACTCTGTTAATACTCAGGGACCTACACCCTGCTAAACCCCATCCTGTTAATACTCAGGGACCTGCACCCTGATAAACCCCATCCTCTTAACACTCAGGGACCTGTATCCTGCTAAGCACCATCCTGTTAATACTCAGGATCCTGCACTGTGCTCAACCCCATTCTGTTAATACTCAGGGACTTGCATCCTGCTGAACCCCATTCTGTTAATACTCAGGGACCTGCACCCTGCTAAACCCCATCCTGTTAATACTCAGGGACCTGCACCCTGCTAAGCCCCATCCTTTTAATACTCAGGATCCTGCACGCTGCTGAACCCCATTCTGTTAATACTCAGGGACCTGCACCCTGCTGAACCCCATTCTGTTAATACTCAGGGACCTGTACCCTGCTAAGCCCCATCCTGTTAATACTCAGGGACCTGCACCCTGCTAAACCCCATCCTGTTAATACTCAGGGACCTGCACCCTGCTGAACCCCATTCTGTTAATACTCAGGGACCTACACCCTGCTAAACCCCATCCTGTTAATACTCAGGGACCTGCACCCTGCTGAACCCCATTCTGTTAATACTCAGGGACCTGTACCCTGCTAAGCCCCATCCTGTTAATACTCAGGATCCTGCATGCTGCTCAACCCCATTCTGTTAATACTCAGGTACCTGCGCCCTGCTAAGCCCCATCCTGTTAATACTCAGGTATCTTCACCCTGCTAAACCTCATCCTGTTAATACTCAGGGACCTGCACCCTGCTAAACCCCATCCTGTTAATACTCAGGTACCTGCACCCTGCTAAGCCCCATCCTGTTAATATTCAAGGGCCTGCACCCTGCTAAACCCTATCCTATTAATACTCAGGGACATCCATCCTGGTAAACCCCATTCTGTTAATACACAGCTATCTGCACCCTGCTAAACCCTGTTAATAGGCAAGGACCTGCTCCCTGCTGAGCCCCATCCTGTTAATATACAGGAACCTGCACCCTGCTAAGATCCATCCTGTTAATACTCGGGGACCTGCTCCCTGCTAAACTCCATCCTGTTAATACTCAGGGACCTGCACCCTGCTAAACTCCATCCTGTTAATACTCAGGTATCTTCACCCTGCTAAACCCCATCCCGATTATACTCAGGGACCTGCACTCTGCTAAACCCATCCTGTTAATACTCAGGGACCTGCTCCCTGCTAAACCCCATCTCGATTATACTCAGGGACCTGCACCCTGCTGAACCCCATCCTGTTAATACTCAGGTACCTGCACACTGCTAAACCCCATCCTGTTAATGCGAAGAGTCCTGCACCCTGCTAAACCCCATCCTGTTAATACTCAGGGACGTGCACCCTGTATACCCTATCCTGTTCATGCTCAGGGACCTGCACCCGGCTAAACCTCATCTTATTAATACTCATGGACCTGCACCCTGCCAAATCCCATCCTGTTAAAGCTTAGGGACCTGCACACCGCTAAATCCCATCCTGTTAATACTCAGAGACCTGTACCATGCTGCCCGACATGTGCATTTTCCTGCTCCTCAGATGCTGCCTGAACTGCTGTGCTTTTCCAGCACCACTCTCCTCCAGAATCTGGTTTCCAGCATCTGCAGTCATTGTTTTTACCATGCTAAACCCTATCCTGATAATAGTCAGGGACCTGTATCCTGCTAAACCCCATCCTGTTAATACTCAGGGACCTGCACCCTGCTAAACCCCATACCGTTAATACTCCGGTACCTGCACCCTGCTAAACCCTATCCTGTTAATACTCAGGGACCTGCACCCTGCTAATCCCCGTCCTGTAAATACTCAGGGACCTGCTCCTTGCTAAACCCCATCCTGTTATTACTCAGGGACCTGTACCCTCTACACCACACACTGTTATTACTCCGCGACCTGCATCCTGCTAAACCCCATCATGTTAATACACAGGAACCTGCATCCTGCTAAACCCCATCCTGTTATTACTCAGGGACCTGCACCCTGCTAAACCCCATCCTGTTAATACTCCAGTACCGGCACCCTGCTGAACCCCATCCTGTTAATACTCAGGGACCTGCACTCTGCTAAACCCCATCCTGTTAATACTCAGGGACCTGCTCCCTGCTAAACCCCATCCTGTTAATACTCAGGGACCTGCTCCCTGCTGAACCCCATCCTGTTAATACTCAGGGACCTGCACCCTGCTAAGCCCCATCCTGTTAATACTCAGGGACCTGCACTCTGCTAAACCCAATCCTGTTAATACTCAGGGACCTGCTCCCTGCTAAATCCCATCCTGTTAATACTCAGGGACCTGCACCCTGCTAAACTCCATCTGTTAATGCTCCGGGACCTGCATCCTGTTAAACCCCATCCTGTTAATACTCAGGGACCTGCATCCTGCTAAACCCCATCCTGTTAATACTCAGGGACCTGCATCCTGCTAAACCCCATTCTGTTAATACTCAGGGACCTGCACCCTGCTAAACTCCATCTGTTAATGCTCAGGGACCTGCATCCTGCTAAACCCCATTCTGTTAATACTCAGGGACCTGCACCCTGCTAAACTCCATCTGTTAATGCTCAGGGACCTGCATCCTGCTAAACCCCATTCTGTTAATACTCAGGGACCTGCACCCTGCTAAACTCCATCTGTTAATGCTCAGGGACCTGCATCCTGCTAAACCCCATTCTGTTAATACTCAGGGACCTGCATCCTGCTAAACCCCATCCTGTTAATACTCAGGGACCTGCACCCTGCTAAACTCCATCTGTGAATGCTCAGGGACCTGCATCCTGCTAAACCCCATTCTGTTAATACTCAGGGACCTGCATCCTGCTAAACCCCATCCTGTTAATACTCAGGGACCTGCATCCTGCTAAACCCCATTCTGTTATTACTCAGGGACCTGCATCCTGCTAAACCCCATCCTGTTAATGCTCAGGGACCTGCAATGCTAAACCCCATCCTGTTAATACTCAGGAACCTGCATCCTGCTGAATTCCAATCTGTCAGCACTCAGCTCCCACTCCATTACAAACTCCTCCTGCCCAGGTCTTTCATCTTGTGTTCTGTATGTACCCGACCAGCATTCAGGCCATTCTCCCTTTACCCCATGCTGTCACTGTGGCCACGCTGTTTCTCCTCCAGGGCTCTCACAAAGTGCCTTTCTTCCCCTGCCCCCACCTTCCTAATAATCTCTCAGGCTCTGCAACCTCCCTGCAGCCAGCACGCAGGTCCGTGTGCCCTCCCTCCTGCCTGCCCATTCCCAACACTCAGGCACTGGTTCCCTCTTTCCTGGTACTTCAGGCCTGTCCCCTCCATCCTCTCACTCCTGTCCTACACTGAGGGCCCTGTGTCTTTCTCCTCGAGCCCGTCCCCTTCCCATACTCGGGACATTCTCCCCTCTCTTCCACTCCTGACCCCTGACCTTTGTGTCCTACTCTGTCTTCCCCCATCTCCCTTCTCCATCATCCACTCTGTACCCACTGCCCACTCCTCCTCTCCCTGTTTTTTCTCACCACCGTAGACCGAACTCTCCTAATACATGCAGAAAGAACATTTGAAAAATTCTTCAGGGAGAAGTGTTTGAAAATTGGAAGCCCACTTGTTTTCTGTCAGCGCTGTAATTTCGGGAAGTTGATGCAATGTGGTGCCCTGCTGTCTTGGAGCTGGAATCGATGGAAGGAAATCTGTTCATGCTGCTTTCCCATTGAGCAGCTGCAGTTCCTTCTGGTCCTTCTGGGCAGTGCCATACTGCTAAGGTAGAAACTAATTTGTGTTGTAATGTGTACGAAATTGTGTAAAAACTGTGCGATTACGGCCCAGTGCCCAGACCAGTGGCAGTACTTCAACTGTTTTGTGCAACTGAAGACAGAATCTTTGGTTTGATCAGGCTTAAAAGAATCCTATTGTCGTGCAGTCTGATTTCACTCAGGCAGAAAGTTGGTAAAGTGGGTAGGGTTGTGGCAGTAACAATCATGGTATACAGTTAATACAGCACCTCTGACAGAGAGAAATATCCCAAAAGACTTCACAGAGGCATATACAAAAACTGGGGCTTAGTTAAAAGAAGGAGCTGCTAAGAGGGGCAATGACCTAAATGAAACCAGGGTATTAAAGGCTGTTGTAAAGATGAAGAGGCCGTGCCATAATACAGAATCCCTAAAAGTGTGGAAGCAGGAAATTCGGCCCATCATTTCTGCACTGATCCTCTGAAGAGCATCGCACACAGACCAACTCCTCTCTCCTACCCCTGTTTCCCATGGCTAATCCACTCTGCGTGCACATCTGTGGACACAGCATGGTCAATCCACCTAACCTGCACGACCTTTGGACTGTGGAAGGAAACCAGACCATCCAGAGGAAACCCATGCACACATGGGGAGAATGTGCAAACTCCACACAGACACTTGCCGGAGGCTGGAATCGAAGCAGGGTGCCTGGCGCTGGACTGCAGCAGTGCTAATCACTGAACCACCGTGCCATTCAATATGGGGCTGAGCAGGCCAAAGGTATGGTGTTAATGCTTGGACAAAGGGAGGAGGCATGCAGAAGAGTTAAGTAGTTATGCTAGACTCCATTAAAGTGAATGGACAGAACTCTTGCAGATAATGGCAGAATAAAGGAGGGGTGAGATCATGAAGGCTTGACAACACCAGGAAGAGAATTTCAATTCTGTGCAAGAGTAGACATGATGTGAGTGGAGAAATGGTGTGGAAAAACTTCAGATAAGCTGACTGAATGGGAGATAGAGGATAAAAGTTTGGTTTAATCATTGGGATAGTCTAGATAACAAAGACATAAATGAAGTTTTCACCAGGAGATGGACTGAATTCTGAACAGATGTACTTAGGAGCAGATTAGCTGGATTTTCACAGAGACATGAAGACTCGACTGACCTTTAAAAATGACAAGCTGGACTAGGTGCTGAAACTCTAATTTCCAACACATCCCTTGATCTTTTGCAGGGAAAGGGGCAGGCAGTGACTCTCACGTGAGGATTCAGCAGGGCCATTTGAATTCAGCGCTATTGTCAAACAAACCCCAGATTCACTGTAGCAAGTGCCTTGGGAGTCTCACATTTATGGAGAAGATATATATGGAGGAACTTCTATGGAGGAAATTTAAATACCCATGAAGGACAGTTGAAGTATGAGAACTGTCAGGCTGTCAAATTATTTAAATCTTAAATCCTTTCAAAATTAAAAAGTTTACTTGCCTATGTCACATTAGTCTATTCAGGCATTGAGTCTGTTCTACCAGTCAGTGGTAGATCTGGTAGTCCTCAACTCCAATTCCCTGCCTTCTCTCCATAACCTCCAATTTCCTTACTGATTAAAAATCTCTCTCTTTGAATGTATGTAATGACCACCCTCTACAGTCCTTTGCAGCAAAGAATTCTATAAATTAACTACATTCAGGAAACGCATTTCTGCTTTATCTCTATCTTAAGTGTGTGACTTCATATTCTGAGATTGTGCCTTCTGGTCCTAGACTACCACAAGTGGAGACAACTCTCCACATCTACCCTGTCAAGTTCCC
Source organism: Chiloscyllium plagiosum (assembly GCF_037043375.1). Lineage (NCBI taxonomy): Eukaryota > Metazoa > Chordata > Chondrichthyes > Orectolobiformes > Hemiscylliidae > Chiloscyllium > Chiloscyllium plagiosum. The sequence goes on along the minus strand of NW_028270174.1, from coordinate 29,667,039 downwards.
TCAGAATCTTATGTGTTTCAATGAAGTCACTTCACATTCTTCCATATTCTAGTAACCACTGGCAGTCTATCTGTGCCTGGTATCAGCCTATTGAACCTGTTGTGCACTTCCTCCAATACCTGTATGTCTTTATTTAGATACGGGCCAAACTGTTCCAAGTATTCCAGCTGAAGTCTAACTGATGCATTCTGTAGTTTTAACAAAACCTCCCTACTTTTATACTCAATTCCCTTTGAATAAAGGCCAACAATCCACTTACTCTCCTCTTTACTGCTAAAGTTGGATGCTAGAATTTTGTGATTCATCATCCTTCTGTTCCTTAGCTTTCTCAATTTAAATAATATTCAGCTCCTCTATTCTTCCTGCCAATGTGCATAACTTCAGAATCCCTTGAATCATATTGCATCTGGCAAGCTTTTGCCCTTCACTTGACCTGTCTGTTTTCCTCTACAGACTTTCACTGGCATCCTCTCCCTGCACCTATTTTTGTGTGATCCACAAACCTAGCGAGAGTACATTCTGTGCTGGAAGAGTTAAAATACCAGACTTATTAAACCTCAAAGCCTGAATAGCTTGTCACATACGTCAGGGTGTGTAAACTGCTAAAACGTGTAATGATGTAGCTTACGTTCCCAGCCCAAAATCCCAGCCTGCCTGTATCATTAATGTTGAAAAAGATCTGCTCTAGCAGTTATATTCGCTGTTTGTAGCCACTACCCCTTAAGCTGTCATTATTAATGCTTAACAACTCAATAGGTCAATACATTAATGGCTGCCATCAATGTGGGTTATGAATTTAAACCTTGTTTCTTTTGATAAATAAATACAGAAGTGACTTCTAAAGGTTTTGGATGGGCCTTCATGAATGGATTTTGTTTTAAGTAAGATATTTAGTTTTTTTAAGTTTTGTTTTATCTGTACATGATGGATACTGTGTGATTTGCATGGAGAGGGTAAAGGCCAAGACTGGTGGGCACAGCTATACAGGTTGGCATTAAGGTGTCGTATGACAGTAGGAGGTAGTTTGGGAGGAATGAGTTGACATTGAGATGATGAGGGATCACAGGACTGGGTGGGGACATGATTTGGCATGGGGCTATGCGTTGCTGTGGAGATGATGGGGCATAAAGTAAGCATGGGTGGAGCCTGGAGAGTGGGGGGTGGGAAGGTGAGGGGTGAGGGCTGCTGAAACCTAATATTTAACAAAATTAAGTACAGAGAATGGATGCAGACCATTTAAGCAGCCTACTTCAACAGTGGACACCTCCAGTCTGAGGCAGTTGAGCCAAGCCACAATACTTCCCGAGTGAAAAGTCAGCCCAATACCACAAGGTCCGACCTATTAGGGTAGGTGTTAAGCTTTACAGTAAACTGGCAAGGCAGATCACTGGTCTTTCATATGATTTCAATGGAATAAAGATTAAACAGGTTGTCTAAATGAAGGGTAATCCATTCCACACGATTACTACCCAAGTAAGGATGAAAGCTACCAAATTGTGAAAGTAGGAATTACAAAATCTGTCTGTTTGTCTAAATAGGGCATCTCAAGAGGAATTTGCATGAGTGAATTTACCATCGTTCAGATCCAACATAATTGTTTAATAACCTGCCTAGTCAGTTTGTGAGCAGTAGTGGTAATATGTGTTGATTAAGCAAAGTTCAAAGAACCATTAATATTGAAATTGAAATCAGGTGTGGAAGAGCATCACACATCTGACAGTCCAATGGGCAAATCCAAAAGGTTCAACCACCGATTGAGCTAATCTCAGTTGGAGTCATGGTGTGAATGTTATAGTTTGCTACAATCTCCCAGGGTTGGGGGTTACTGATCTTCTCAATAATTCACCTCATTGGAAAGCACTATTGGGTGAAGAGAGACTGGAGTTTCCTCTGGGAGGCAGTGAGAAAGGTGGTTCAGATCTGAGTTATCACCAGGGTTCCCTCTCCTGTGTTTTTTTCAAAATGCATTCATGGAATATCATGGCTCAGCCAGCATTTATTGCATACCCCAGAGGGCAGTTAGGAGTCAATCCCATTGCTGTGGGCCTGGAGTCACATGTAGGCCAGACCAGGCGACAATGGCATATTTCCTTCCCTGAAGAGCTTTAGTGAACGAGATGGGTTTTTCCGAACAATCAAAAATGGTTTCATGGCCATCCTTAGATTTTTGATTCCACAATCTACTGAAAATGTCAGGAAAGGCACCTAAGTCGTTGATGGTTGAACCCAGGTCCCCAGATCGTTACTTGGCTCTGTGGATTAGCAGTCCAACAATAATATCACTAGACCATCATCTCCATTGTATCATCTTTATGGAGTGAGGGTCTTAATGATCCCAGAGATAGATATCCCACCCAATTAATGGCAGGGAAAGGGAATGAAGCGACAGCACAGGGGAGTGCACTACATTAGGGCATAAATCAGCAGCTACCGCTTTTCCTACTGTCTGTGCGTAGCATTAAAAACAAGAGAGGATCAGCAACTTCAAAGTAGGCTGAGCAAGTGGAGAGCTGGGAGAGGTTGGTAGAAAGTTAGTAACGTTTTACTACTCAGTAGTATTTTGTCCAAAAGCTCATGTTTTTAAATTAGTCATGGGAAATAGCTGTTGCTGGGTACAGACACATTTGTTGACCGTCCCTTATTGCGTGGTGGTGAGCTGCATCCCATGAAGACTGAGACCACCCACAGTGCAGTTAGGGAGAGAGTTCCAGGCTTTTGACCCAGTGACAGTGAAAGAATTGACAATACAGTTCCACATCAGGATGGTGTTGTCTGGAGGGAAGGTTGGAAGTCTCACTGTACCCTTGTATATGCTGCCCTTTTCCTTCTAGCCAGCAGCACTCACAGACACAAGACACCACTGTTGGAGAACAGTTTGTGTGGGTGAGAAGCAAACAGAGAGGAAATGCCTTTGTAAAACACTTTGGCCTGGAAATTCCACAAGAGCTCAAGGACCCCGGCTGTGACTGTAGCTGGAAACAGCAGATCTGTGGCTGAAGTGGGGCCTTTGAACATTTCTCCATGTCATCCAGTAAAAGTAACAGTGCAAGATCAGAAAAGGGGCACTGTTTTAAACAGTTGCAACTATCTTGTAATTTATATCGGTTATCACAAACCAAAAAAGTTTGTGACCATTAATAACAGGTTCGTGTCTGACAGGGTAAGTTGGTGCAAGCTCGCAGTCATGTTGCAGATGGCAGAATACCACAAAGCAGCACTGCCAGAGGTCTCACTCAGCTTGGACAAGTGAAGGAAGTTGGGTCGTACCATTGCCAGATCTCAGTAGATTGAAGCTCAAACGTGATACTCTAAGTTTGTTTTGCTCCAGCTTGGTTCTAACACCGATGTTCTTTTCATTTTCCAAGATTTTGTAAGCCACATTTGGGTTTGGAAAGGCGAACTATTACAAAAAGGGGAGAAAAATCAAGTAACTTTTATTTTATTTTAATGACCGTGCAGAAAAGAATTTTTTTTAGAAAATGGAGAAATTGAAAAACGCTGTTGAGGATGCATTATCATTTCACCGGAGATTGTAACCATTGCTGTGGTTTAAACTATGATAATAGTGATTATAATAGTAAATAGTAACATTTCTTTCCCCAGATCTGTATTGGCAAAAAATTAATGGGTTTATTTTCCTTTTTTTTTCCATCAGCAGCAGCTACAACAACAGCAGCAGCAGCAGCACGATCAGATGCAGAGGCATCTCCCCAGAACACATTCACAGTGCAAAGACCAGCAGAGGAATCCATATCCTGTTCAACAGGTCAACCAGTTCCAAGGTAAGCCAGTCAATTATTAACTCTCTCTTAAGTATTTGCAAATGATATGTGTTGTTTGCCCTGTAAGATTGAAAGTTTGATATTAAACTAACCAGCAAGTACATTAAGAACCCATAAAGTTCATAGGTTATATTTGTAGAATAAATGGAACAGACTTCAATCAGGGAATAGCCTTTACTTCATAAATAACTGTTTAAAATGCAGCCTCTTCTTTAAAATGTATTCATTGTGGGATGTGGGCATTGTTGGCTGGGCCCGCATTTATTCCCAGTCCCTGGTTGCCCTTGAGAAGGTAGTGGGGTGAGCTACCTTCTTCAACTGCTGCAGTCCACCTGCGGTGGGTTGACCCACAATGCCATTAACAAGGGAAATTCCAGGATTTTGACCCAAGCACAGCGAAGGAACAGTGATATATTTCCAAGTCAGGATAGTGAGTGGCTTGGAGGGGAAGTTGAAGATGGTGGTGTTCCCATGTATCTGCTTGCCTTGTTCTTCTCGATTGATTATATTCCAATCCAGAGGGGCACAATAACCCTCAGTTTCTTTGGACTGGAGAAAAGAAATACCTTCCCAGCTACTCAGGCAAATATATACAAATGGGCATCGAATAAAAAATAGCACAGGTTTGATTACAAGACCATAGTAGTGAACTGGCTAGTCAGTACTTCGGGCAGAACTTTGCAAGGGCCTATACCACTGAAGACTGGCAGTGAGTGACTTATCAGAACAACTTAGGTGCCTTTCCTGACATTTTCCTCACATTAATAGCAGTGGACAAAAAAATTGCAGAGCAAAGTACTTATGCTTTTCTACCTGTGTCTTGTGAAGCTCTGCTGTTGGTATGGCACATTGAGTGAAGTGCCCTCGGTGACTGGGCACATATGTCAGTATGAGGGTATCATTGAGCAAGCTTAATTGTGGAAATTCTCAGACAGGAAAACCCATTGAGGCACTGGCATGGAGATAGCAGGAGAGCGTCAGAAACAGAACAAAGCTGGGACAGAGGAGATTGAGATGTTAAGCGTATTCCTTCTGTAGATCTTCCATAGTTGGCTGTGACACTGCCTCCTTGTTTAGCGAAATAGAAGGGATCGCTGGCAGCTGAACGATGTGACAGAACATTTGCATGTTCCACTCTGGAAACATCACAAAAATGGTGCTTCTTGATTAGGCGCCAGCTCATGAATATTTAACTTCAAAGTAATTTCTCCTTAAGATTCGAGCTTATACGACATTGCTCGTGGTGAGTCAAAGGATACGATGTTGCATAGCAATGGGAGTGTGCTGCTATGTGCTAAATAATGTACTTACCCGGGTTATTCACTTATGGCGATGAATGAATCAAACCTTTGTTAAACACAATTAATTTCCCGTGAAAGCCACAAATGAATGACATTGCTTGTCAGGCTAGCTTTGTGAAATTTAATGGCAGTTGGAGTATTGGTATGTGTATCTTTCCTGTGATTGAAAGTGACTCAACTTAGAGTACAGGTTTGGAGGTACCTTTACCATTCTGGTACTTGGCAGAAGGGACTACCTTACTCCTGTCAGACCAATGAGTGTTGGTAAGGAATTGAGTGCCTGATGTCCAGTTGTATGAAGTTTCTGGTGAGTAACTGGAATTCAAAACAGAATGCAGTTCTGTTATACACCTCGTGTTTCAGGCAGAAGTCTCCAAAGAACTTTACACAATGAATTATATTTGGAAGTTTGTTAATTGTCATGTGGACGAACTGTGCACTACCATCATCCAGGGAGCCACAATAATAATCACTTAGGTGGTGTTGATGTAAGACAAGAATTTTCATCAAGGCACCAGGACAAGTTCATTGTCACTTGAGGCTATAGGATCTTGTAACCCCCAATATCTAATTCAGGGAATGATGCTGTTATTCTCTGGCAGAGCACTATTACATTGGAATACAAACCTGAATTATTCACCGAAATCTTTGTATGGGGTTCACACCCACAGCTTCTGATCCAAAAATGTAAGTGATAGTATCTGACATACGTAAATATACCTAACGATCAGAGGTAATAGCCTCTGCTGATTTTTTTATTCTTCCTATTCAAGGGACACTGTGACCAGGAGCACTGCCCTGAGCTGGATCATCTGCCCCAGTTCAGAGAAATGATCAGACCGTGGCCCATGAGACTGAGCCATTAACTGCATTATGAGGTGCCTGAAAAATCAGGGAGACCTTTCAGAATTTAGTTTTTCAGAAGCACGTTTCTTTTTCTAGCTTTCTCAATCTTACACTTTTTCAAAGTTAAATAAAAAGGATTTTGCATGCATTTCTAAAGCTGTTGTACTGTGAAAATAAGCTAATGTGCAGAGTCAGAGAATTTGAGAATTATCGCTTTTCTGTGTAATTCATGTGATAATCAGTCTGCATCCCTTTCCCATTGTATGTTCATGTTACTTAAGCAATGCTTACGCTGGAAAAGAAATAGATGTTCCAGGAAAACTCTGATGTCTTTACAATTACTAATACTCAAGTGTTGAGCTTCCAAATCCTCTGAATGAAACAGTATTAAATCAAAATATGAAATTCAAGTGTAACTAACATTTTTCTGGGGAGCCAGGCAGTTGGTGTTGATAGACTGCCATTGGATTCTACACTGAATCGTTTGTTAGTCCAGTAGCCGGTTACTGCAATCACAATTAGAATCTTCCACACCCATTCCCAAACCTACTCTGCTGCTTCCCAACCCTGGAGATGCCTGGAACCCTCACTTAATTCTCCTGTGAGCAGTTAGCAACTGCAATGAGAAATATCCATCTCAGCAACACAAAATAGAATGGTTAGAATGGCCAGCCAAACCAATTGGGTGTCAACCTTAGTTGAAGTTCATGGAGTCCTGTGAAGATGATCACTTTCCTCTACTGATGCAGTGCCAGGATGAGACTTTAGGTGGCAGTGTTAGACCAAACCACATGCTAGGGGAGTCTCAGTTATGGGAGCCATGACCTGTTTTCACTCCTTTCCTTGTATCAGCGCTCCAATCTCTTTTAACGACAGCAATCTAGTGCTTAAGGCCTGCCAGCAAACTGCAGGACCAGAAACTATTTGGTACCAGCAGCACCACCAGTTGCAGTGGCAACTCCAGGGACTGTAATTAAACAGGAGCAGTAACAATGGAGCAAGTCCAGCAATAGACCACTGGAGCCATGCAGACAGGCCACTATGAGAAGTGGGAGGGTTTGGTAGATGAGTTATTCTAATCATTGGGCATCGCTGGCTGGCCAGCATTGATAGCCCATCCCTATTTTCCCCTAAGAAGGTGGTGATGAGCTGCCTTTTTGAATCGCTGCAGTCCACTTGCTGTGGGTTCACCCACAATACTGGTAGGGAGGGAATTCCAGGATTTTGACCCAATGACTGTGAAGGACTGGCAGTATATTTCCAAGTCAGGATGGTGAGTGGCTTGGAGGGAACTTGCAGGTGGTGGTATTTCCAAGTACCTGCTCCCTTGTCCTTCTAGATGGAAGTGGTCATGGGTTTGGAAGGTGCTGTCTAAGGATCTTTGGAGTGTAGGGGGGGTGTTGTTATGGAATGGGCCCTTTCACAAAGAAGTAGGCCTCCTGTGGGCCACTTTGAGCCTGATTGGGCATGTGGAAGGGTTGGTTGGGTGGAGGGGAGGCTGCGGGGAAGGAAGCTGTCAGGGTATACATGGCGATCTCTGTTAGCAGTGGGAGCATACTGCTGCTGACAGAATGCCTGTGGTTACCTCATCCGCCCAATATTACTAAATCATTGTGTACCAGGGCCAAAGCTGGAGAGGTAAATCAGGACCGAATAACTGGAACTTGGGGCAGTGCTAAGACCAGGGGCGGGGCCCATGTGCTTGGGTTAGGAGACATGGGATGGGGGTCCTGGCCAGGAGCAGTTTTATGTACCAACCCCTGCTCTCTGCAGACAGGATCACTGTTACGTAAGGACAGTATCTAACTATTCAATCAAGGTGAGGTCCTCTCCATATTGTTTTATTGCACCTCTTTGGAAGCCAAGAAAATGTTCTGCAAAGTACCTCGTGAGAATGTAAGGCTTGATGGATGCCGCTGAACTTCAACTGGAGGGGTCCAACATTTAGCTCGATTCTTCACTTTGATGTTTGTTTTTTTTAACCAAACCATGTTCCCAGCAGCTATCAACCTTCTCCCCAGGACTTTTCTTTTGTTATTTGTAAAGTTGCGTCTTTATTGAATGAATCATTTCACATATGGTATTTGCCCACAAAGTATTCAGATTGTTTTAGCTTTCTGAGGAACTGTGAAACTAAATGTTAACACTAACACAATGACTCACTCGTCAGTGGAATCACAGCAACCCAAAACAGATCTGTTAGTTTAATGCTTCTTTCCTGCTAAGGCCCTGTTCAGCAATGCACCTCACATGACATAGTTGGGAGTTTTCAAGTGCACTCTACATAAGTTTAAAAAAAATTTCCACTAAACTAAACTGAAAAATGTAGTGTAATACTATTTTACATGTAATTATCCTGACATTTTAGACAGCCTGTGTGGTTCATATGGTAAATGGCTTATGGAATCGACAGATCAGTGAGGATCCAACTTCCATCTGCAGATGGCCCTGTGGCAGCTGCTCTCAGTCAGATGATATTTGATGTTATATAATTAGACCAGACACTCCTGAGGTAAATTTGGAAAATTAGTTCAGGTACCTGCTCCTGGACGACTAGAAATTGCAATAATAAATGTAGAAATAAATAATAAATGCATATTGTAATCACCCCTCCCTGATTCAATATGATGCCAATCGTCACTGATACACAATGAAAGGTCAAAACGACGACGTGCAGCAACTTGCATTTATGTAGCACCTATAGCAGTGTAAAATGCCCACAGGACGCTTTGCAGGAGCATTGACCAAATGAACTAAGACAAAATCTGATGCCTTTGGAACTACATGACAATATTAACCACCTCCTTCAGTGAGAGGAGAGGAGGAATTTGAGGCATTTGACAGTTACTGATCATTTTGGCACCTGCTTAATAAAGCACACATGCAAAAGGACAAAGTAATCCCATTAAGTTCTGCTGCATCATATTGTTTACCCCTGTTTTTGTATGCATAAAGCCTCATTGCTAAAAACCCTGGCTGCAGAATCCAATATAAAATACTTAGCGCATTAAACTGAATTTCTTTTCTCAGCTATTTTAGCAGAGGTGTTGCTCTATTTATTTTAAACATGTTAAAACCTCAGCACAAATAGCCAAAGGTGGAATTTCAGCCAAAAGCATTAGCATTTGTACGCTTAATGCCATGGTATAATTTTAGAGTCTTTTTGTTTTCAAACTGTACTATATCTAGCAAGCATTTCTTTTATGTTTTCTTTTGCCAAACAGCAATTTATTCCATCTCGTTTCCATTTGTTTCCCAGTGAAATTCTGGCAGGAACAACCATGATGAACAGCATGGTTACCACCAGTGATTACAGCACTACTGTTGCTATGCTATTATTCACCACCATCTTCCATCAGTAGCCCCCACAATCAACGGTGACTTTTTTTTTTAACTATAACAACCAATTTTGGTTGAATGCTCTTTGAGTTCTTACTTGATTGATGTATTTGTGGACCTTGTACATCCTGTGTCCCTCTCACAGAGAATACCTCGTAATCCTCAAGAAGCTCAATTGTGTAGTTTATTAATTGAAATTACCTGGATAATTAAATCTAATAATTTTATTAATGAGTTAACTACGCACATGTGGAGTTATTGGTCCCAATAAATATTCCATTTATTGCACGTATTTTTAGCTAGGGGATTTCCAATTTATATTCAGCTTTTTCCTTTGATGTTCGCTGCCTACCCTTTCCTATCTTAAAGATACTGACTCGTGCTTACATTCTGTACCTTACTCCAGTGTCTATTCTGTTTCTTTGATAGTCAATCTTAGCAAGCCATTCGATCATGTGGAAAGTCAGGGTTGAGTCCAATGTCAGCTCAGGCATTTGGGCAGGAATTATTAGCTGGCAAATTTCCACGGGGTTCTCCTGATCTCTCACTGCAACTTCAGTGAAAAACCCCAGCAGTGCAGTGAATGGCTATCGACCTTGTTTCCCAGGTCATATACTGTAGCACAGAATCAAGAGAACCCACCCAATTGCAATTTGCACTCAGGTCTTCTAAAGAACTGCCACTGTTTTTGTTTCAGTATTCCAATTTTGTTTCCCAGAAAAAACAGTGGTATTTTCTGACTTGGCATACTTCAGAAATTTAAACATGAAAGGTTGTCTGCAAGGTGTTAGAAAGGATTCTGAGGGATAGGATTTATGACCACCTGGAAGAGCATGGCTTGATTAAATGCAGTCAGCATGGCTTTGTGAGAGGCAGGTCATGCCTCACAAATCTTATTGAGTTCTTTGAGGATGTTACTAGACAAGTTAATGAGGGTCGAGCGGTGGATGTGGTGTATATGGACTTCAGCAAGCAAGGCATTTGATAAGGTTCCCTGTGGTAGGCTCATTCAGAAAGTCAGGAGGAATGGGATACAGGGAAATTTAGCTGTCTGGATACAGAATTGGCTGGTTGACAGAAAACAGCGAGCGGTAGTAGAAGGAAAATATTCTGCCTGGAAGTCAGTGGTGAGTGGTGTTCCACAGGACTCTGTTCTTGGGCCTCCAGTCTTTGTAATTTTTCTTAATGACTTGGATGAGGAGATTGAAGGATGTGTTAGCAAGTTTGCAGGCAACACAAAGGTTAGAGGTGTCATTGACAGTATAGAGGGCTGTTGTAGGCTGCAGTGTGACATTGACAGGATGCAGAGATGGGCTGAGAGGTGGCAGATGGAGTTCAACCTGTATAAATGTGAAGTGATGCATTTTGGAAGGTCGAACTTGAAAGTTGAGTACAGGATTAAAGACAGGATTCTTGGCACTGTGGAGGAACAGCGGGATCTTGGTGTGCAGGTACATAGATCCCTTAAAATTGCCATCCAAGTTGACAGGGTTGTAAAGAAAGCATATGGTGTTTTGGCTTTCATTAACAGGGGGATTGAATTTAAGAGACATGAGATCTTGTTGCAGTTCTATAAAACTTTGGTTAGACCGCACTTGGAATACTGTGTCCAGTTCTGGTCGCCCTATTATAGGAAAGATGTGGATGCTTTGGAGAGGGTTCAAAGGAGGTTTACCAGGATATGGCCTGGAATGGAGGGCTTATCTTACGAAGAGAGGTTGACTGAGATCAGACTTTTTCATTGGAAAAAAGAAGGAAGAGAGGGGTCCTAATTGAGGTGTACAAGATAATGAGAGGCAAAGATAGAGTTGATAGCCAGAGACTTTTTCCCAGGGCAGAAATTGTTAACACTAGGGGTTATAGTTTTAAGCTGTTGGCGGAAAGTATAGAGGGAATGTCAGAGGCGGATTCTTTTCGCAGAGAGTTGTGGGAGCATGGAATACGTTGCCAGCAGCAGTTGTGGAAGCGAGGTCATTGGGGATATTTAAGAGACTACTTGACATGCATATGGTCACAGAAATTTGAGGGTTCATACATTAGGTTTACATTACATGTGGATCAATGGTCGGCACAACACCGTGGGCTGAAGGGCCTGTTCTGTGCTGTACTATGTTCTACCAATATATTGAGAGGGTGATACAGAGTAATTTGGGTCCCTTTGTGATAGATTTAGATGATTTGTGATACCAGTTATATCCATTATAAAATACAGAAGGTGCATGGAAACGAAGAATAAATCACAGGAGGAATGAACTAGGTTCAATATAAATACCAGAAATATTGATAGTGAGACTAATGAGCTTAAAGATAAAGAAATATTCTGTGATTTGATCGTTTCCATGATAGAATATTAAAAGAATTAGGTGAGGACATTGTTAAAGCATTAATCATGATCTTCCAAAATATTCTTGATTCAGGAATTGTCAACTTGGATTGGAAAATTGCCAGTGTCACTCAATATTTAAAATGGCTAAGAGATTGAGCTTGGAAATTATCGATCTAATGCAGGGAAGTTACTAGAATCTGTTATAGGACAGAGTGACTGAACACTTGGAGAGATAATGAGCTGATCAGAGAAAATAGCATGTATTTTATAAAGGTTATGTCATGTCCAACGAAGCTAGTTGCATTTTTGAGGAAGTAATACAGTAAATGAGATGGGATCTATAGCAGTTATTTATATGGTCTTCCAGGAGACATTTTTAAAGTGGCTACTGCACTTGACGGCAGAGCTCCACAAATACATTAGCTGACTTTTGACAAATGATTTTGTTGCACTTCCACAGAAGAGACTGTTAACAAGTACGAGAGCACATGGAATTGGAAAGCAACCTATGGCTTTAATAGGGAATTGGTTAGAACGAACAATGAGTGGGGATAATGGGAATATACACAAATTGGCAGCATGCTGTGATCCCCAGAGATCTGCACCGGGCTGCAGCTTTTTACTATATTTATAAATGATTTGGATGAAGGACAAGAGAGCCATATATCTGAAGGTACCTGTCGACAATAAGTTAGTTGGCACAGTAAATAATGTAGATGGGAATAGGAAGTTGCAAAAGGACAGAGATAGATTAAGTGAATGGGCAAGACTGTGGCAGATAAAATAAAAGGTAGGAAAGTATGAGGTCATTCACTTTGAACCTAAGAACCATAAATCAGAATATATTCTAAATGAAAACAGGAACTGTGGTTAAGGGGAGCGATCTAAGGGCCCAAGTCCAGTAATTGCTCAAAGCTAGAGAACAGATACAGAAATTGATTGGACAGGGAAATGGAATTTTGACTTTAAAATGAAGAGGAATGGAAGAGAATGGGTTGGGAGTTATATTCCAGATACACAGTACTTTGTTTTAAATTTATCTGGAGTGCTGCCTTCAATTCTGGGGCACTGCATTTCAGTAGTAATATAATAGCCTTGGATTGAATGCACTATAGGTTAACCAGAGAGATGCTGGGATTAAAAGGGTGTTTTGCATTATGAGGAGAGATTTTATAGGTTTGTATGGAAGGATTGCAGGATGATCCAAATCAAGTGTTTAAGATGATCAAAGTCTTCAGAATCACAGGATCCCTACAGTGTGGAAACAGGCCATTTGGCCCATCAAGTCAACACTGACCCTTCAAAAAGAATCCCACCCAGACCCACCCCCTCCCTATAACCCTGCATTTCCCATGGCTAATCCACCTAGCCTGCGTATCCCTGGACACTATGGACAATTTAGCATGGCTAATTCACCTAACCCACACATCTCTGGACATCATCTCATGTTAATATCTCAGACATTTCATGAATAAAATGCTTTGAAAAAAATGAGAAAAACAGACTTAAGGTGGCCAGTGGTCACATGATCAGGTTATATCAAGCTTATGAAACCAACAATGAACAAAACTCACTCCAAGTCAAAAGTGCTGGAAAGCTATAAAATGGCACTGAACCTCATGTATCTGTTTGTTGATTCAGACCTTTTTGAAAGTTAATAAATTGCAGTGACAGGTGCCTACAAATTATCCTGCTTGAAGAAACTAAAATGCTAATCATGAGAACAGATAAGTGAAATATATTCCCGGCAACAGCTTTTGGGGAGGGCAAATGGACATTATCAGCAGATTCGGAAGATATTCTTTCTTCTCAGGTTTTCTTAGGCTCTGAAAAGCAGCATCAGCTGGGTAACATATTCATGAGAGAAAAACTATTTTTCTCAGTTAGGAGAGTCTAGAAACAGGGGTTGTAACCTTAAAATTCAAGCTAGGCTACTTGGGGTGATGTTAAAATGCACTTCTTTACATAAAGGGTATTGGAAATGTGGTCACCAACCAGTTGTTAAATTGAAAACATGTCATTTGAAAACATTAAAACCAATTCAGATACATTTTTATGATGTAAGGGTAGGAAGGGTAACGGAACCAAAATGGGTAGTTGGAGTTAAAAGACAGTGCACTTATGAGCTAATAGCCTGGTGGAACAGGCTTGAGGAGCTCAGTAGGCCACTCATAAAACTATTTGGCTACAATTCATGGGATTTTCCTGGCAAATGTGGTTCCTTTCTAAACCGTAAAGTGCATTTACCTGCTGAGTTACCAAACTTATATGAAATATAAACGTTAAGAAAAGTGCTTAAAAACTTTTAACTTCAAATTTGGGAGAGAGAAAAGTCAGAGTTAGAACACGTTGCGGCATGAAACGATTCATAACTCAATCTGCCAAAATGACCCCTATCACTGGGAAAGGAATGGTCAGAGGACAAGTTATCACTAAATGGCATCACCAGCAGCCTTGGAAGATGTCATGTACACATCTATCCTCTCACCATCAATTGGTCTGTTACCCCCAAAACAGAACTCACTATTAAAACAGGTGGGTGGGGAGGGGGTGCGCGCTGGTTACTGGTTTGTTCCATCATAATTGAGACATCAAGGGTACTTCAGAATAGATTTTATTAATAATTGCCTGCAAAAGAGATACCAGGAATCAGTCAAGAGCAGTGTCCAAAGTCCAAAAATCCACTTGATTTCCGTATGCATTTGAAAACATCAACATTCATCACATGCTCTGGACTCAGCAATGTTTTCCTTTTTCTTACTAGCCCCTCACCCCCACCCTCCCAGCGATTTTTATTAACATATTTTGCAAATTCCATCCCACTTTGTTAGTTCTGTGCAAAGCTTAACTTACAATACTTGAAGGGTCTGCTACTCCATATATCACAGAGACCTTGAAATGACACGGTGGTTCTATAGTAACCCACCAGCTCCTCCACACATAAAATGCTGAGTTCAAATTACTGCCTTACATGGAATGTTTATAGAAATCTGCAATGCAAAAGCTGCCATTGAGTCCACGTTGACTGTCCAAAACAGATCCCACCCAGACCCACCCCACTACACTATTCCCATAAACCTGCATTTCCCATGGCTAATCTATGTAGCCTTCACATCCCTGGTCACTAAGGGGCAATTCAGAATGGCCAGTCCACCTAGCCTGTACACCTTTGGATTGTGGGAGGAAAACAGAGCACTCGGAGGAAACCCACAGACATGGAGAGAATGTGCAAACTGCACACAGACAGTCACCCAAGGGTGGTATCGATCTCAGGTCCCTGGTGGTGTGAGGGAACAAGTGCTAACCACTGAGCCACCATGCCATCATTGTTGCAGGGGCTCCCCTAAATACTCAATGGAGATAGGCTCTGATTGGCTTGGGAATGAGTCTTGCAAACCAGAACAGGATGTAGAAAGGAAACTGTGAAATCCTAGTCTGTATCCAAGCATCAAAATTCATCAATTTGCTTACTTCTTATAGACCTTGTATACGTTAAAAAAAAACAAAATCTACATTATTTTAGTGCCAATATCATTTCAGCGGGGTGGCTACATTTTGCCTCAGGACCTCTGGTGGGGACGGAAATCAAAAAAATTATCAGTGAAGGTTCAAGCTTTTGATTGCTATCTTATGACTTGTGTTGGAAAGTGCACATGTGAGAGTGAAGAATGAGGTGAGGATCAGGTTGAAGTGGGATATCATTCATGGTTATAAGGCCTTGTGGCATGGATTGTCCCGACTCACATTTGAACAATGGCAGACATAGCAGAGACCTGGCACTTCATCAGGATATTTCCTGTTATAGTAAATCAGGGATTCCTTATTTAAAACAGAGAGGCGGGAAAATATTTTCTCTCAATGGTTATGGGTCTTCCTGAAAAAGTGATGGAAGGAGAGTTCTTGACAATTTTGAAGGCAGAGATAGATAGATTCTTAAACAGAAAGGCTCAGCAGACTGAAGGGTCACTGGACTTGAAATGTTGATTCTGTTTTTCTTTCGAAAGATGCTGCCAGATTTGAATTTCTCCAGCACTTTCTGTCTGTGGTTCAGATCTGCAGCATCCACAGTACCTTGCTTTAAACTATTATAGATAGATTCTCATTAAGAAAGGAGGTGAAAGGTTATTGGGGTGGGCAGGAATGTGGATTTGGGGTGACAATCAGATCATCCATGATCTTATTGCATGTCGAATGGCCTGGTCCTTTTTTATATGTCTGTACAAGAGAAGAAATTTGGAGGGGAAGGCGAACTTTTACACTGTTTGTTCTTTATCTTCATGCTCTGTCAATCAGGCGATCTTCCCATATTTTTGCTCCTGCTGAGCTGATTTCCATGTGATTGCATTCAAATGGAACACATTACATTATTGCATTAGAGTGATTCACTTAATAATGACGTGAGTGAAATCTGCACTGCAGCCTAATGAACAGGCTTTCCTCTATCGGCAGTGAGCAATATAGTGAAACCACAAGTGGCAAGCTGCATTTTTCAGTAGTCCAGCCTTTGTGATGTTGAAGAGACCAGAGGGCTCCATCCCTTGTTTTTGTTTTGCTGGAGTATACTAAAATAAACAGACGGATTGCATAAGGAGCATTAGCTTAAGTTCAGCTTAGTCTGCAGCCAGTGTCACTGTATCCTTAGATAAGGGGGTATGCCTTTGTGTTAGTTGTGACACAGTTTACATTTGAATAGCTTGGTTGGGTTTATGAAGAATGATTGATTAAGCACTGAAAGGGCTGGAGACCCGACAATGCCTGTGGAATTGTACGCTGTCTGCTGCCAGTATATCCACACGTGGAAAACAGGGTCTTTTAGCTCAGATGTGGGAGGCCATCACCAATGGTGAAATGTTTGCATCAACAAACCTGCCCAGACTCCTTTACATCGATGAATTAAGATGAATCTTAATGATAGAACGAGAATATTGTGTAATGTCTGAGGTGGAGGCCATACTGTTTTCTAATCTGAAAACAGAATTTCAGTAATGTTTTATCCAGTGCTTGAAAACTAAGGGGTAGAATTTCCATAGGTATTCACTGATTTTCTGCTGTGACTGGCAGAATTGTACCATTTCTTTCGGGGTTTCTGCCAAAGCTGTGCAGGAGATTGGAAGAGCCAAGACAGAAATTACTGGCACAGAGTTTACCCTGGGCCAGACCGGACAGGGTTAGAATGGCAGGTTTGAATTACCCCCAGCACTGATAGGTGTCTTTAGTCTTAGCAAGTCTTACCACTTTTCATCCTGGGAATTTATAACATATTTGGTCACTTTGTGTGCAGAAAGCACTTTCCTGATGACGTGTCTCTGACAATTTTATATCAAACTCGAATCTTGCTATTTAACAAAATATTTGGTTCACTATTGCCACTTGTTAATGATTTTTCAGACATCTACAAATTTTCAGATACTTCTTGACAAGATGGAAAAGCCTAATTTTCTCAAGTCTTTGCTCATAGCTCAATCTCTTGACCTTTGGAATGAGCTTTGTAACTTGTGCTCCAACGTGTCTCTCTTCCTGTTCTGACTCAAACAGAATTGGATGCATTATTCAAGAAACACACTGAACAGAACACTGTACCATTTGGTCACACTTCCTCGAACTGATAGTTAACTGTTTTGCCTGTGTAGTAAAACATTGATATTTTTGTTTGTTTCTCCATATTAGTTGAACGTGTTGAGAGTCTAGAGTCAAAGTGTGTGGCACTGGAAAAGCGCAGCAGGTCAAGTAGCATCCGAGGAGCAGGAGAGTTGATGTTTTGGGCATAAGCCCTTCATCAGGAATATGGGGGAGGGGAGGCAAAAGGGGCTGAGAGAGAAATAGGAGGGGGTTGGGCCTGGTGGAAGGTAGCTTGAAAGGCGATAGGTAGATGAAGATGGAGGGTGATGGTGATAGATTGGACCAAAGGGTGGAGCAGATAGGTGGGAAGGAAGATGGGACAGGTAGGATAGTTCAAGAGGGTGGTGCTGAGTTGCAGGGTTGGATCTGGGATGTGGTGGGTTGAAGGGAGATGAAGAAACTGGTGAATTCGATATTGATGCTGTGTGGTTGGAGGGTCCCAAAGCGGAAGATGAGGCGTTTTCCTCTAGGCGTCGGTGGCTAGGACTTGGAGATGGAGGAGGCCCAGGACTTGCATGTTCTTGGCGGAGTGGGAGGGGGAGTTGAAGTGGTCAACCACAGGGCAGTGGGGTTGTTTGGTACATGTGTCCCAGAGATGTTTTCTGAAATGTTCCGCAAGTTGGCATCCTGTCTCCCCAGTGTAGAGGAGACCACATTGAGAGCAATGGACACAGTAGTTGAGTTGTTTGGAGGTGCAGGAAAATCTCTGCCGGATGTGGAAGGATCCTTTGGGGCCTTGGATCGAGGTGAGGGGGGGAGGTGTGGGCACAGGTTTTACACCTCCTGCAGCGGCAAGAGAAGTTGTGGGAGTGGAGGGTGGGTTGGCGGGGGGTGTGGACCTAACAAAGGCATCACAGAGGGAATGGAGATGGAGAGGGGAGGGGAAGGAGGTGTCCTCAAACTCGGCACCGCCCTCTTGAATGTCCTACCTGTCCATCTTCCTTCCCACCTATCCGCTACACCGTCCACTCCAACTTATCACCATTCCCCCCCCCCCCCCCATCTTCATCTACCTATCTCATTCCCAGCTACCTTTCCCCCAGCTCCACCCCTCTCCTGTTTACCTGTCAGCCCCCTTGGGCTCTCCCTACAGTCCTGATGAAGGGAAAATACCCGAAACTTTGATTTTTCCGCTCTTTGGATGCTGCCTGACCTGCTGTGCTTTTCCAGCGCCGCACATTTTTACTCTGATCTTCAGTATCTGCAGTCCTCACTTTCTTCTATATTGAGAGTCAAGCCTGCTAGAACAATGCTCAGTTTCGTCCTTAACTATTTCAATACTATCTGTGGGGTGTACATGTTACATTTCTCCTTTCTGTAGGCAGTATTCCTACAGCTGTCTGCACTAAATTACGTATGCCATTTTTACAGCTGCTTCTGAGTTTCCTCCCGAGTGTTCCCCCAGTTGTTTGTCTGGTCACCTCAGTGAAAAGGCTCAAAGGAAGGATCAGCCAGGAGCTTCTGAGGAAGGTGAACCTAAAGCCTGCCTCAAAATGGAATCATTAAACACTAGGCCTGAGGTTTCTTAATGAGGAGATGGGATCCTTCCACCTCATTGAAGTCTGCTTTTGCAGCAACATCCAATCAACCTCTGACCTCCCACTGAGGGACTCCTTCAATCAGGTTGGTGCTGGGCACTTGACAAAGCAGGTGGCCCATATGATGCCTGAAAACTTGCACCACTCCTCTACATCTTAATTAAACCCTTAGTTATCCCGATTGCCTGTTCTTCTCCATTGAGCAAGTTGCTAATTCCAATTCCAGTGAAAACCCTCCCTGGGAGACACACAGAGAGAGAAAGAAGAATCTCAAGGAGAGAGACAAATTGATTCCCCTCTTTTTGACCTACTGCTCAGCCGGCCACGACAAATATTTAGCACACAGCTATCGCACATCGATTAGAATGTTAACTGAAAGAGAGATATTGTTAGCAACTAACCCTAAGATAATATAAAATGTGATGCAAGTAATAAATCTTGGAGGGAAAATATTGTTGCAGATCAGGAGAATAAAGTTTATACAGTTAAATAGTCCTCAGAGAACTTGAGGTGTTAGATTCTTTATCTGAGGCCACAGCTGTTTAATTGCTAATCAGCATTCTCAGCTTTTGTGCATTTTTCTGCATATCTTTGAGCTCTCAGTGAATGGTTGTTTTTCCAATTTGCTTTTTCACCAGGCCCTGTTTATTGAGATAATGATGGAACAGGGAGGTATAGAAAGAGTTCCAGCCTTTTTCTTGCAAAATCATCTACCATTTTTAAAAAAAAATCTCAATCAGATGAAGAAAATTCATTTTCCTTCTTTTTGTTACTGCTCAAATGCAGCCATTGTAATATAGTTCAAAGTGTATTCTTGAGTCTAGCTCCATTGTCTTTCCAAGCTGTTTAACTACCAGACAAGGTTTTCATTTACCAATAAGTGAAATCATAGAAACATGAAATAGAGCAGGTGCTTCGGATTTCTTAAGGCAGGGATGTACTTCTGAGCCTCTATAAGGCTCTGGTCAGACCACATTTGGACTATTGTGCCCAGTTTTGGGCCCCATATCTCAGGACGGATGTACTGGCCCTGGAGCATGTTCAGAGGCGGTACATGAGAATGGTCCCAGGAATGAAAGTTTAACATATGAGGAACGTTTGAGGACTCTGGGTTCAAACTTGATGAAGTTTAGAAGGATGAGGGGGGGATCTAATTAAAACTACAGAATACTGAATGGCCTGGACAGAGTAGACATTGGGAAGATGTTTCCATTCGTACGAGAGACTAGGACCCGAGGGCATAGCCTTAGAGTAAAGGGAAGACCCTTTAGAATGAAGATGAGGAGAAACTTCTTCAGCCAGAAAGTGGTAGTCTATGGAATTCATTGCCACAGAAGGCCATGGAGGCCATTTCATTGAATATATTTAAGACTGAGATAGACAGGTTCTTGAGTATCAAGAGGATCAAGTGTTACGGGGAGAAAGCAGGAGAATGTGGTTGAGGAACTTATCAGCCATGATTGAATGGCAGAGTAGGGCTGAATGGCTCTATTGCCTGGTTTTGATTATTCTTTTCAATTAAAAATTAGGACACCTCAGAATCATTAACACCTCATTTACCTTCCCACGATATTTAGTATTTAAAAAATTCTTTGTTGCATTTTATTACTTTCACAATACAAATATCAGATTAAATTATATAGTGCGTTCTGAAGATGATTGACTTATCGACTTTACAGTGTATGATGTGAGACTAGTGCTTTCCTAATTTTCTTCTGTAACCTTATTGTAGTACTTGCCGCATATTTACTGCTTCTCTCCGGTGTCTCTCACAAGTGGTCCTTTTGCATGTGGGCCTAGACCACATGTATCAATATGACTGTTTGCTTGTGAAGTACCTCATTGCTGAGCTTCATTCTGCCCATAACCCAACATCTGCATTTATAGCAATGTTAGTCCAAGTCAACAGAGAGTAGGCCTCTATGACCGATGCTGTTTTTCCCTCTTTAGGATGGGGGGGGGGGGGGGGGGGGGGGGGTAGCACTGTGGTACCTGGTACCTAGTACCTAGGCACTGTTTCAGTTAAGATCAACTGACTTGAGTACAGATTCAGAATTGAGTCTGGGGCATTCAGTCTGTGTGACTGAGTACTTCACCAAGTGGTGTGTTTAACTATGTACAGTCTACTTTAAGTTATAAAGCAGTTCATTTATCCTCAGGCACATTCACTACTGTGGATTCATCAGGATGATATCAGCAATTATGAGAAATAATTTTCGAGAGTATTTGTATTTCTGAGGGAGCAAAGAAGCCTATGATCAAGTTTAATTCACATATTTGAGGTGAAGGATTTTGATGCAGTGAATAAGAGAACACTTCAGTGATCAGGGAAACCATCAATCACCAGCAGAGTTAGGAAAGGAAAAGGACATAGGGTCATACAACATGGAAACAGACCCTTCAGTCCAACTAGTCCAGGCCAACCATAATCCCAAACTAAACTAGTCCCACCTGCCTGCATTTTACCCATATCCCTCCAAACATTTCTTCCTCATGTCCTTAACCAAATGTATGTTAAACATTGTAACTGTACAATGTTTAACATACTACATCCACTACTACACCTGGACGTTCATTCCACACAGGAACACGCTCTGTATATTAAAAAAAAACTGACCCCATGTCTTTTTTAAATCTTTGTTGTGGTTCAACGAGCACCCGAGCTACAAATCTTCGCACAAACCTTTTAAATCTTTCTCCTCTCACCTTAAAAATGTGCCTGCTGGTTTTGAACTCCCCCCACCTTAGGGAAAAGACCTTTGCTATTTACCTTATGATGTTATAAACCATTATAAAGTCATCCCTCAACCTCCATTGCTCCAAGGAAAGAAAGTCTCAGCTTATTCAGGGTCACCTTATAACTCAAACCCTCCATTCCAGGCAGCATCCTGGTAAATCTCTTCTGAACCCTCTGCAGCTTAATAGTTTAAAATATAATACAATAATAGATGTCTGTTAAGCTGTGAGGTTTGAGTTGGTGAATGCTTTGCTTCAGACAGAGCTGCATCTTAACACATTTCCCTTTCCCTTGAGGGAATAGTGGGGAGGTAGTCAAAGGATTCCTAGGCCAATGATCAACCATCAAACTGTCATGAGCACTCCTTCTGTGGCCAGTGAGTCCTGCTGTGCACTTGAACTGGGAATCTCAGGTCCAGGAAGTAGGAACAACCCACCACACCATAAAATCTCTTTAGGAACTGCTCTGTTAAAGGACATAGAAAAATTGACTTCACTGTTGTGCAGTTTGAGTTTGCTGCTCTTACCTGACAATTTGTCACTGCCGGCAATATTTTGGGAATGCTTTAGGGAAAGAAAGGCCTTGTGTTGTGTAATCCTCATCAAGGGACCTTTAACATCCCAGGGCAGGGTGTTACTCCAGTGGAGACTTCCCAACTTCCTGATGGAGGTCAGACAAGTTTTTCTTACTTTTATTCAAATACAACGCCAAGTCATCAGTGTGTTATCCGTCCGTAGGCAGCACTTAACTCAATTCTAATGTGGTACTTTGAAAAAGACATATTCAGAAACTGTGTCTTCAAAATCTTTGTTTATGGTTCAGGGCTGGAGAGAAGGAGGTTGGCAAACACAACAATTGTCAAGTAATGGCTTAGTACAATGACAGGAGCTCTGAATGTCACCAACAGGTGTATGGTTGTGATTCTGCGTTAAATAAGTTTCCAATCTTAGCTTTGTGTGGGGACAGGTTTTGCAGCAAAGATGCTGGTGCATGCTGGGTGGTTCCTTGTAGAGAAGGAGAGATTGGGGTGTCAGTCATTGCAAGGTGGTCTTACAGATGACCTCACTAATAGGACTCATGGTGGAGTGGTAAGAAATAAGCTGCCTTTTTAAAACCTAAAGTTAACTGATAGTTTCTCTGGTGGCTTAATGCGGAATTTTGTTGCATGCTGTCGTCCTGAAGAGTAGAGAAAACTCCCAGGTTCAAAACCTGCTACGTGCTGAGTTGGAGGGTCTCACCTCATTTAGTGACAACAGTGCAGAGGTAAATGTAACTACTTGAGTGGAGAAACCAGTTAATGGATTTTGCTCCCATTTACTATCCTGCAATCCTTGCTGGAAGGTACGTTGTGCTTATTAAGGTGTCATTCATAGAACATAGAACAATACAGCGCAGAACAGGCCCTTCGGCCCTTGATGTTGCGCCAATCTGTGAACTAATCTAAGCTCATCACCCTACACTATCCCATCATCATCCATGTGCTTATCCAAGGATTGTTTAAATGCCCTTAATGTGGCTGAGTTAACTACATTGGCAGACAGGGCATTCCACGCCCTTACTGCTCTCTGAGTAAAGAACCTGCCTCTGGCATCTGTTTTAAATCTGTCACCCCTCAATTTGCAGCTATGCCCCCTTGTACAAGCAGATGTCATCATCCTCGGAAAAAGACTCTCACTGTCCACCCTACCTAATCCTCTGATCATCCTGGGTATGTCTCTATTAAATCCCCTCTTAGCCTTTTTCTCTCCAATGAGAACAGACCCAAGTCCCTCAGCCTTTCTTCATAAGACCTTCCCTCCAGACCAGGCAACATCCTGGTAAATCTACTCTGCACCTTTTCCAATGCTTCCACATCCCTTCTGTAATGGGGCGACCAGAACTGGACACAGTACTCCAAGTGAGGCCGCGCTAGCGTTTTGTACAGTTGCAGCATGACATCACTGCTCCACCATGGCAGCTTCAAGGGCTGACATCTGCAAAGACAAAGGTTCTGACATTCTAGACTCGTGTGAAGAATTCCCACTGAGCTGAGGTACTAGAGGGCCATCATGCCAACAAATTAAAGCATGACATGTTTCAGTTCCAAGCGATAGTCTTGGTTTCAGTGGTACTGAACTCAGTGAAATATTTGATGCCATACTACAGTCATACTAAACAACAGAAATAGTCTGATCACAGACGGAATATGGTTTTAAAATGGTTCAGTATCATGTAACAAAATCCAACTAGCGTCTACCTCTTTCTCGTTGTAGGTGCCGCCCAGGAATTGGCAGCTGCACGGAACCAGGCGCTCCAAAATGCAATTCGTCCCCGAATGATGGCACACAATCCAGGCATGATACAGATGACGGCAGTCCAGAATTCTGGTGCGATACCTGCCACCACTGGACAGTCAGAGATTGGCATGGTGTCCTACAGTAATGCCCAGAGTAGCCAACAAGGAATGTACAGTATGAGTCCAGGCATGAACCAAATTCTTCAACATTCAAACCAAAGTAACACGAGCATGGCACGTAACGTTAGCCAGATGCAGAAACAGCCTATTGCAGGACAAGGGGTTGGAATGGTACCTGGTTATGGACAAAACCTTCTTGGAAACCCTGTGCTAGCCCAACAACAACAGCAACAGCAACAACACGTCAAAGGACCAGGAGGGCAAGCAATGCCCAAGGCTCAAGCTCAAAGACTACAGCTCATTGGAAGCTCTGGTACTCCAGCTCAGAGCTGGCAGCAACACAGTTTGCAGAGCTTGCCCAACAGAACTCAAGCAAACAGTGAGTTGAGTCCATTCAGCAACAAATCAGCTTATCCAATGCAACCTGGTCAAACTAAGATGGCCAAGCAGCATTTTTCCCAGACGATGGGGCAGCCAGTTCTTGACACTGCCGGTACAGTTGGAGGACAAATGATGCCTCATTTTGCAGGACACGCAAGGACCAACCAACCGAGACAGATAGTCATGTCTGGCATGACCCAGACAATCCACAGCATGGCTGGTTTTAATCAGGCCACAGGTCAACAGTTAACAGCAGGTTGCTACGCACAGAGCAACCCGGGTCAGGGGTATCACACAAGAACCACAAATCAGGACATGTCCTTTAATTACGTCAGCCAATCAGGGGCTGGCTCCTTCTCTAATTTATCAGACAGTGGCGATCTGATGGACTCTCTTATCAAAAGTGGATCGACGGAAGGCTGGATGCAAGAGTTTGATGAAATATTTGGTAACCAGCAGTAGATTGGACGAAAATGGGTTTTTAATTATTAAAAAAAAAGCTGTTAAATTAAGGCTTCCTCTAAATAAAAGTGTTTAGGGACCAAGTAAAGTAGGCCTAGTTTTGTAGTTGCACTGCTGTTGCATTACGGTGCTGATGTACATGTAGATGTGATCCAAACTGTAATGGTTTCATGTAAATAGATTTTTATATAAGTCCAAATATAAGGCTTACCATTGGGTCTACTTCCTGTAAAGAATGGCTCTTAGTTTAACAGAACGTTGAAGTATTTTTATTTCATTTTACAGTTTTCAATTCATCAAGAAAGCAATGATATTGCACTTCAGACAATGTCTAACTAATTATTTTTACTGTAAACTCTAAACAGATGTGTTCATTGAATACAATTTTTTTGTAGATTTCATTTTTACTCTGTATCTTAAGCAGTGCTTGGAACCTGAGCTCAGTTCTTTTTAAATCTGTACAGAATCCTTGACTGTGTAAAAGTGTGATGTTGAATAACATTTTCTTTGGGGAGGGTGGGAGGTGGGAGGTGTCAGGGGATAGGGAGAATGTTATGTCAATGAATCATGAGATCTTATTAAAAAAGAACTTTAATGTGAATTTGCAATATTTGAGGTTTTATTTTTCCAGAGAAGCTTTTGAATATACAATAGCATGAGGGAGCAGGATTCTTCCCAGCCATTTGCCCCCACCCCGAAAGGCAGATGTTTCCAAACCAACCATAGTTCACGCTCTTGGGTGTTACTCCACTGAAAATGTGTATGAAATTCAGATGAGAATAGTCGGAGCTACACTTAGCCTGCTGTCACCCACTGTTGTAACTCACCGAGAAAGATAGTCTGCGTAGCTATTCGAGGAAGGGAAAATCAATACCTTCGCAAGGAAAAGGTTAGGGGAAACACGACATTTAAAAAACTAGGACTGTTAACAAAATAGGAAATTGTACACCTCAGAAAGAGACCTGTACCACCTCCTGTCCTTGTTACCTCCAAGGTGCAGAAATATATTGCTGCCCACCAAACCCTGCCCATCTTTTCTCCAATTCCAAGTTTAAATCGTTCCCATCAGGTTCCTTCCCAGTCTGCAGACTGAAATGGTCCTTTTTAAGGTTACAAATACCATCTGACCCGGCTGTGTTAAACCATCACTCCTCAACCTCCTTTAGTCAATGTGCAATCCTTAACACATTGGATCCTACCCTTCACCTCCAGTGTGTCTCTGCATTCTCACTGGCTGGCTCGTCTACTCTTCTATCCTGTTGCAGTCTTTGAATCACCTGCAATGGGTTCCAGCTCCCGCATCATTATCTGCTGGATCCCACACACCTGTTCTTAGCACTGTCGTATTTCTCAGCTGCAAACTCCTCCTTGACATCATCATTGTACCGTTAGTGATGAACCCTGATGTTACCAGCTTCTCCCCCTGATTACCTCATCGATTTTCAGACTGCTTATCTCTGACAAAATGAACAAAAACCTTCTGAAACCAAATATTAGTAAGACCAAAACCATTGTCTTCAGTCCCTGCCGTAACTCTGTTCCTCAGCCACCTTGCTTTCTTGCAACTACCTAAAATTGAATGGGATTTTTGCAACCTTATTATCATATTTGATCCTTTCAGAACTTCTGACCAGATTTCTGCTCCAGCACCAAGACAATGTATTTTCGCAGCATCATTGTCCACTCTATTTTTACCTCAACTCATCCGCAGCTCGTCTATGCCTTTGTTGTGTCCAGACTTCACCGCTCCTCTACTTTCTTTCCCAGCTTCCAATATTCAACCCTACGTAAACTCGAATGGATCCAGCGCTCTGTTGTCATCTATCCCTGGCCTTGCCCAGCCCTAATTCTGTTACCTCCTCCAGCCCTACACACCTTTATGATCTTCTCACTTCTCAAATTGCACCTCTTGTGTAATCTGGCAGCTAATTGCTCCATTATTTGTGCTTTCAGCTGTCTAGCTTCTAATCTCTGGAACTTCTTCCCTCACCCTCTTGGGATTAATGCTTCACTCTCTCATTTAAAACACTGTGTAAAAATTAACAATTTGCCCAAGCTATTAACCATCTGTCTTAGTACGCCTCATGGCTTGGTGTTGATTTTTGTTTGATTATGGTCCTGAGGAGCTTTGTGACAGTCTCCCACGTTAAATGCATGATAAAGGTGCAAGTTGTTGTTATAAATTTTGTTACCAATTTCAGTGTGGCCAATCTTGACGATAAATTTATTTATATAGTATTGGAATGTTTAGGTTTTATGCATTCCCTGCATGACAGTATTTTCTTGTAAAACTTGCAACTGATTTTCCACAATTATATTCATTAGCCAGTATTGATTTATGCTAAATCCCCTGAAAAATACATTGTAATGTAACAATTAATTCATTCAGAAAACCTTGGATATATTTTCAGCAGCAGCACAGTGGAGAATTAGTATTGCACAGTGTTTTGGAAGTTTATATCTTTGTTGGTAACCTCCTTATGGTCTATGCAATCCTGATACCCCCTGTTCCACATAATGTAACAACTGCAGTCATCAAATTAGAAACTAAGTTGGAATGAAAATAACTCATTAAGTTGGCTATATTGGACTAATACCTTATAGATAAATGTATATAGTTAATTTTACATAAAAGCCAAGTACAACAGATACAGTACTCGAGATCTGAAATAAAAACAGAGGGCTGGAAAACCCAGCAAGTCTGGCAGCATCTGTGGAGAGAAAAACAGAGTTAAAATTTGGAGTCCAATGTGACTATTCTTGGGAACAGTTAATTTTATCAAAAAAGAGCTGGCTGGAAGATGATGAGAGTTTTGAAAGCCTAAGTAGTTTGTTTTTGTTTCTTGCTGCACTTAGTGACCACCTCGTGTTGGTAAATCTAGACTTAGGAGGAGGCTACCGCTAAAGAAATACACTTCCAAACTGCTCAGCAGTAGTAACCGTCGGCTATATTTAAGGCTTTTCTGAATTAAATACACAGCACAGAATACGGTCACTCAGCCTCTCAGGCCCCTGTCATGCCAGCTCTTAGGAAGAACAATGCTATTATTATGGAATGGTGGAGATGGTCGCAATGGATTAATAGACTCAACGAGGAGAGTGCCAGAAAACCCCAGTAACAGCTACACAATGAACACAGTTGAGATGTGTTCGAAGGAGCCATGTATCCATAAGATTGCAGCCTGTATGAGAGGCTAACATGCATTCTGAGGAAAGAAGAGAAAATATTCAAATTATCTTTCATGAGATGTGATTCAGCCAATCTAAAATGTCATCTAAAATGTTAATTGCTTAAAGTAGTAAATTCGACAGGTCAATGGATTAACCAGGTACAGGGGATGGGTTTGGACAAGGTGAATCTCACATCCCATTGAGCTGCTCTGAAGAGGTATTAGCCGGAAGCCAGACAACTCCCCAGGACAAGGGGGAAAACAGTAGCACAAACAGCCCCTGATTTCTAATGGCATACATTAGTATTACTCAAGCCGTCATAAGTTAGCATAGATTCTGGATCTACCTGAGGTCCTCGCATTTAAAATACAGTCCAAATTCCAGGAAGTTGAAAGTGGCTGTGACCTTCCCTTCGTAAAATAACTGCTTTGAATCAAGGGAGGGAATTCCACAGCTAGTCTACCCAGTGCACCAATAGTCTCATACTTGACTTTAATAAAGTCCAGGAAAGATCACTGCATTGTAAAGATAATCCCCTAAAGGGATTCGTTGCCATTGCCATAACATGTTGAAACTTGGCATCACTGCAATGGAAGATTCTTGTCACTTGGGAAATTAGAATTTAATGGAAATGCGGATAGAAAGGAATCTGGGAGGATGAACACCCAAATCACTACAACTTGTAATGCAGGTCAATAAAGTCAGAACAATGGCACATACTAGAGTTGAAAGGGAAGCGGTGAAACCTTAGTTAGACCACACAGAGCACTGTGTCCAGCTCTGCTTGTCAAATCATAAAAAAGATTTTGAAGCATTAGACATGGTGCAAATATGACTTGCAAGGACGAGATCAGATCTGCACAGTACCATAAAGAAAATGAAAAAAGTGAATCTCCTGAAAAAGGCTGAGGGGGTGATTGTGTGGTGTTCTTTCAAATTATGAAAGGTTTTGACAGAAGCCACAGAGAGAGTGTTTTCGTATGTGGACAAAACTGGAGGCTGTCAGAAACCAAGTAGTGAATTCAGAATAAACCTCTTCATTGAGAATGTGCAAGTCACTGAATTGGATTAGTTCAGGCTACATGCTCTTAATGGGAAACTAGATTTACATAAGAGGGAAAAGAGAATAGAGGGTTATGCTGATAGAGTTTGATGAAAAATAGGAGGTGGCTCAGGATCGAATAAACATTGGGATGGAGTGGTTGAGCCAGATGGCCAATTATGTGCCAATGTTTTTGTCAATACTCTTTTGATAGCCCCATTGCTTGGTCCTTTGAATTTCCAGCATAACTTTAGAGTAAATGTTTTCATTTCAGCTCCACAGTCACAGACTGTCCACCCAGACTTTTAAAGTGACCTAGCCCTAAGCTCTGGAACAATGACACCATATTCCTATAATACTGTAATGTACAATAATAAAATGTCCCATAACGCTTCATGGGAACATTATTAAATTAGAAATAACACCGCTGGACATGAGGAGATAGTGGGGTGGATCACCAAAGACTTGTTCAAAGAGTTATGTTTTAAGGCTGGGCATAATTAAAATGGCAGATGCCATAATTAAAGGAGCACGATATGTCAGAGGTTGCAGAGCTGGGGGATATGGAGTTGAGGAGAGAAACCATGGAAACAAGATTTTAAACTTGAGGCATTATCATCTGGAAACCAATGGCTTGCACTGTTCATAGGCGTGATGGGTAAATGGGATTTAATGCAAGATCAGTTAGAAGAATGGGGATCTTTGAATAACCTCGTGTTATCAGACAATGTTAGTGGGAGATCTCCCCAAGAGATTAATGAAATAGTTGAGTCTAGATGTGACAAGTGTTTATGTGTTGAAGCACAGTTGGAGACAGGTATTATTCCAGAGATGGATTTTAGTGAAAGAGAAAGTGAGGACTGCAGGTGCTGGAAAGTCTAGAGTCAATAAAATGTGGAGCTGGAAAAAGCACAGCAGGTCAAGCAGCATCAGAAGAGCAAGAGAGTTGACTTTTCAGACAGGACCCTTCATCAGGATCGGGGAGGGGAAAGGGAGCTGAGAAATAAATGGGGAGTAGGGCTGGGGGGAAGATAGGTGGATGGGATTGATCAGTGGGAAGGGTGGAGCAGATAGGGTGGGAAGGAAGATGGACAGGTTAGGTCAGGTCAAGGGGGCAGGATGGAGAAAGAGGCTAGGCCTGGGATGATGTGGGGAGATTTGGAAACTGGTGAATTCTATGTTGAGACCATAAGGTTGTAAGCTCCCGAGGCGGAAGATGAGGTGTTCTTCCTCCAGTTTATGTGTGACCTTATTTTGACGGCTGAGGAAGCTCAGGGTGGATATGTCGTTATGGAAGTGGGGGGTGAGAGTTGAAATGGCTGGCAACCAGGAAGTGGGGTTGGGTTGGAGCGCACGGACTGTAGATGTTCCCTGAAACAATCCCCAAATTTGCACTCAGTCTCTATGATGTAGAAGAGACCACATCAGGAGCAACAGATGCAATCAATCAGGTTGGAGTAAATCTCTGCTGGACTTGGAATAACTCTTTGGGGCCTTGGACAGAGGTAAGGGGGAGGAAGATAAGGGGGAGGTGTGGTGGGCAGGTAAGAGGGGAGGTATGGGGGACAGGTATGAGGGGAGGTGTGAGGGACAGGTATGAGGGGAGGTATGGGGGACAGATATGGGGGAGGTATGGGGGAGGTGTGAGGGACAGGTATGAGGGGAGGTGTGGGGGACAGGTATGGGGGAGGTGTGGGGGACAGATATGGGGGAGGTGTGGGGACAGTTATGAGGGGAGGTGTGGGGGACAGGTATGAGGGGAGGTGTGGGGGATAGGTATGGGGAAGGTGTGGTGGGCAGGTAAGAGGGAAGGTGTAGGAGGCAGGTAAGAGGGGAGGTGTGGTGGGCAGGTATGAAAAGAGGTGTGGGGGCAGGTAAGAGGGGAAGTGTGGAGGGCAGGTACGAGGGGAGATGTGGACGGCAGGTACGAGGGGAGATGTGGAGGGCAGGTAAGGGGGAGGTGTGGGGGGGCAGGTACGAGGGGAGGTGTGGACAGCAGGTACGAGGGGAGGTGTTGGGGGCAGGTATGACAGGAGGTGTGGGGGCAGGTAAGAGGGGAGGTGTGGGGGCAGGTACGAGGGGAGATGTGGAGGGCAGGTACGAGGGGTGCTGTGGAGGGCAGGTAGGGGGGAGGTGTGGGGTGCAGGTATGAGGGGAGGTGTGAGGAGCAGGTATGAGGGGAGGTGTGGGGGACAGATACGAGGGGAGGTGTGGGGGACAGATACGAGGGGAGGTGTGGGGGGCAGTTATGAGGGGAGGTGTGGGGTGCAGGTATGAGGGGAGGTGTGAGGGGCAGGTATGAGGGGAGGTGTGGGGGACAGATACGAGGGGAGGTGTGGGGGGCAGTTATGAGGGGAGGTGTGAGGAGCAAGTATGGGGGAGGTGTGAGGGGGAGGTGTGGGGGGCAGTTACGAGGGGAGGTGTGGGGGGCAGGTACGAGGGGAGGTGTGGGGGACAGGTACGAGGGGAGGTGTGGGGGGCAGGTATGAGGGGAGGTGTGGGGGGCAGGTACGAGGGGAGGTGTGAGGGGCAGGTGTGGGGGGCAGGTTTTGCATCTCCTGGAGCTGCAGGGAAAGGTGCCAGGTGTGGTGGAGAGGTTGATGGGGAGTGTGGACCTAACAAGGAAGTCGCGGAGGAAACAATCCCTGCAAAAGGCAGATGGGGTGGGGAGAGAAATATCATTTTGGTGCTGGGTCCAAACTGCAGGGATGTCAATAGCAAAGAGTAATGTGTTGCATTTAGCGATTAGTGGGTGGAATGTGAGGACCAGGGAGTCTCTGTCCTTATTGTGGTTGAGGTGGGGGAGGGAAACAGTTTGCGAGCTGAGGTGTGGGAAATGTAGGAGATGCAGTTGAGGGCATAAGGGAGAGAGGGAATTGCAGTCTTTCAAGTAGGAGGACACTGGGATGTCGCGGAGTGAAATCTCTCATCCTGGGAGCAGACACGGTGAAGGCAGAGGAATTGGGAGAAGTGGATCGCATTTTTGCAGGAGGACTTGGAATGTCACCACTATAGCTGCCTATGGCAAGGGGTGAGTAGACTGAAGGTGTGGTACACCCTACTGCCTGCCGATGCTCCATAAAATTCGGCCCATTAGGTTTGAAGTTCAACTCAGGGATTAATTGGATGTGAAGATCACAAATGACTCATTTCTCAAACTCAGTCACGGCCAGCAAGGAGGCTGGGGATCAGGGATAATGGTTACCATCGATTCCCCGACCCAATAACAATCTGCCAATCTCAGTCCAGAAAATTCCAATTGATTCAGCAATGGCCTTTCAGGGGAAAACAAAATTTCTTTGCATGAATAGGAATTCTCCTGAATAACCTAGCTCTAATAAAATTATTTTGGATTAGTGGTGCTGGAAGAGCACAGCAGTTCAGGCAGCATCCGAGGAGCAGCGAAATAGCCTGAAGCGTGGAGAGATAAGCGAGAGGAGGGTGGGGGTGGGGAGAAAGTAGCATAGAGTACAATAGGTGAGTCGGGGAGGGGATGAAGGTGATAGGTCGGGGGCGGGGGGAGGGTGGAGTGGATAGGTGGAAAAGAAGATAGGCAGGTAGGACAGGTCATGGGGACAGTGCTGAGCTGGAAGTTTGGAACTAGGGTGAGGTGGGGAAAGGGGAAATGAGGAAACTGTTAAAGTCCACATTGATGCCCTGGGGTTGAAGTTTTCCGAGGCGGAAGATGAGGCGTTCTTCCTCCAGGCGTCTGGTGGTGAGGGAGCGGCGGTGAAGGAGGCCCAGGACCTCCATGTCCTCGGCAGAGTGGGAGGGGGAGTTGAAATGTTCGGACACAGGGTGGTGTGGTTGATTGGTGCGGGTGTCCCGGAGATGTTCCCTTAAGCACTCTGCTAGGAGGCATCCAGTCTCCCCAATGTAGAGGAGACCACATCGGGAGCAACGGATACAATAAATGATATTAGTGGATGTGCAGGTAAAACTTTGATGGATGTGGAAGGCTCCTTTAGAGCTTTGGATGGAGGTGAGGGAGGAGGTGTGGGCGCAGGTTTGCAGTTCCTACGGTGGCAGGGGAAGGTGCAAGGATGGGAGGGTGGGTTGTAGGGGGGCGTGGACCTGACCAGGTAGTCACGGAGGGAACGGTCTTTGCGGAAGGCGGAAAGAGGTGGGGAGGGAAATATATCCCTGGTGGTGGGGTCTGTTTGGAGGTGGCGGAAATGTCGGCGGATGATTTGGTTTATGCGAAGGTTGGTAGGGTGGAAGGTGAGCACCAGGGGCGTTCTGTCCTTGTTACGGTTGGGGGGGTGGGGTCTGAGGGCGGAGGTGCGGGATGTGGGCATCAATGTGGAATTCAACAGTTTCCTCATTTCCCCTTCCCCCACCTCACCCTAGTTCCAAACTTCCAGCTCAGCACTGTCCCCATGACCTGTCCTACCTGCCTATCTTCTTTTCCACCTATCCACTCCACCCTCTCCTCCCTGACCCATCACCTTCATCCCCTCCCCCACTCACCTATTGTACTCTATGCTACTCTATCCCCACCCCCACCCTCCTCTCGCTTATCTCTCCACGCTTCAGGCTCTCTGCCTTTATTCCTGATGAAGGGCTTTTGACTGAAACGTCGATTTTGCTGCTCCTTGGATGCTGCCTGAACTGCTGTGCTCTTCCAGCACCACTAATCCAGAATCTGGTTTCCAGCATCTGTAGTCATTGTTTTTATCTAATAACATCATGTCCAGTGCTGCCTCATCACCTTCTGGACTAATGTGCTTGGTATAAATTGGTGAACAGGAGCTATCATCGACCGCCATGTTAATTCTAGGATCCGGATTTTTAGGATTGCTGAGCTTAGCAAAAGAATGTAAAATGCCAGTTTGTTCTAGATAAAACGTAAATGTAATTACTCTAAATCCAGGGAAGGTAAATCACCGTTAACCTGGCAGTGGTTATCATATTGCCTGGAAGGTTGGTGGAGGAAGGATTAATTAAGACATTCAAGAGGGCACTGGATGAGTATTTACATAAAAGTGAAGTATAGAGTGACAGGTTAAAGCTTTGTATTAAATTAAAATTACAGGGAGCCAGTGCAAATACAAATGTTCTACATCATCACAATCCTGTGATTCTGTGATTCTGCCACATTTAAGGCGCCAATGTTCAATTGCCATCCGCTTTCTGACCCCTGGGAGAGGATACAAAACCCTCTCAATAAAAAGGGCAGATATCCCCAAGTTCCCATATTTGAACCCCACCCACTGGCAACTACAATGAGAATGTCAGATCAGGACAATGTGATACTATGGTGTCCTCTCCAATCAAATAACCTGGAGACAGTCACTGTCTGGGACCACACACTGTCAGACAGTCACTGTCTGGGACCACACACTGTCAGACAGTCACTGTCTGGGACCATACACTGTCAGACAGTCGCTGTCTGGGACCACATACTGTCAGACAGTCGCTGTCTGGGACCACACACTGTCAGACAGTCACTGTCTGGGACCACACACTGTCAGACAGTCGCTGTCTGGACCACACACTGTCAGACAGTCACAGTCTGGGACCACACACTGTCAGACAGTCACTGTCTGGGACCACACACTGTCAGACAGTCACTATCTGGGACCACACACTGTCAGACAGTCACAGTCTGGGACCACACACTGTCAGACAGTCACTGTCTGGGACCACACACTGTCAGACAGTCGCTGTCTGGGACCACACACTGTCAGACAGTCACAGTCTGGGACCACACACTGTCAGACAGTCACTGTCTGGGACCACACACTGTCAGACAGTCACTATCTGGGACCACACACTGTCAGACAGTCACAGTCTGGGACCACACACTGTCAGACAGTCACTGTCTGGGACCACACACTGTCAGACAGTCACTATCTGGGACCATACACTGTCAGACAGTCGCTGTCTGGGACCACACACTGTCAGACAGTCGCTGTCTGGGACCACACACTGTCAGACAGTCACTGTCTGGGACCACACACTGTCAGAAAGTCACTGTCTGGGACCACACACTGTCAGACAGTCACTGTCTGGGACCACACACTGTCAGACAGTCGCTGTCTGGGACCACACACTGTCAGACAGTCACAGTCTGGGACCACACACTGTCAGACAGTCACTGTCTGGGACCACACACTGTCAGACAGTCACTATCTGGGACCATACACTGTCAGACAGTCGCTGTCTGGGACCATACACTGTCAGACAGTCACTGACCACTTGAAGAGCTTGGAAGAGTACAACACTAGGATTGAAATGAACACAAAATGGATTTTCCATACCACTGTTCCTCACCCCTATAATCAAAGACCCCTTTCAACTAGTGCTACTCTACCTCCTCGGTTCAGTCTTGTTGCATTCGCCATAGCCAGCCCTTTTGTGGTGCAGTGGATGTGTCCCTACCCCTACACTGGGAGGCCCAGGTTCAAGCCCACCTGCTCCAGAGGTGGGCAATGACACCTCTGAACAGGTTGAGAAGGAAAACAGGTGATGTTAAAATATATATATTTTATATATATATAGTGTGTAACACAAAATGTATATCAGAATGTGTGTGTTTAATGCATGGACAGCATAACAATGATTTCAACACCAATTAAACAAGTTCATAATTATTTCTCAAAGAAAAATTCATTCAGTGGATGATTCTTTCTTCGGAAGGATTGATCAAATTTCCTCGATCTGGAATTGCAGCAGAAATATTCCAATAAATACAGTTGACAAAAAACACAATGTTTGATGCAGTTTTCCATTTGCTCATCTCAAATATACTCTTGAGACTACTGGTTCTGTTCCAATCCACCAGAGATTCTAAATATGTGTGTGGTTACGTTTCAACTTATCATGTCAAAATGATGTTGGATTCCTGGTTCATCAGTAACACCACATCATTACTTGGCCTGACAGAGGAACAACTCACACCAACATCCGATCCAACACAGATGCAACATCATATAGCAAACCTTAGCAGTGCACTTTAGAATTTAAACAAGGAGAAAGACAGCTCTCCAGTGCATTTGGAGAATACTCATGCCTTTAATAGATGTAATTCTAGAAATAAGCCAATTTCCACTTAGGGAAAAAAATACATTTGACACAAAATACTGCAGCTTTAAAGAGAAATAAATGCTCCCAAATTAGGTAGAGAATACACAAGAATAGGGATACCTCCTGCATATATCTGGATTCCAATCTGGATCTCTCTTTAACACTACAATTATTCAAAAGCAGTTTGCACATTATTCTGTAAGCCCACATAAATCCCATTGCAGCTCAGGGCTGGTGATTGATTCTCAGAGTATTAGGAATTGTAACATGCCATACATTTCAAATATTACAGACAACTTGAAGGGTCTTTATGTCAAGTTCTTACTTCAAAAAAGTTATTACTCGCTTAGAAGAGAAAATCAATGTTAAAATCTGTCATTTTCACTTTAGTCCCTGAAACAGTTGCCAGGGCAGGAGAATAGAAGGGAACGGATCATTTAAGTAAGGTTTCTAGTGAATAAAAATGGGATGGAAGGGATGAGCTTCATTGGAAAATCCACTTCAAACTAATACAGTAAAATATTCAACAAACAATGGGATTTTCTTTGAACATTTCCCACAGTATATAGAGATGCACACGCACACTTACACTGAATATACATTTCTGTCACACTTTTTCAGATGAATGACGACTGAAGTGACAAATCAAACATGATGGAATACTCGACTTGCCTGCATCAACAGAGCTCCAACATCACTTCAGAAGCTTGACACCATCAGATCAAAGTAAGCTGCTTGATTGGCATCCAGACCATAACACTCACGCTCTCCACCAGTGGCCCGCAATGAAAGCTACGAGTGTCATCCATAAACTGCACTACGGCAACTCAAAGGTCCTCCAACTGTCCCTTCCAAATCAGTGATGTTTCCTGTAGTATGATGAGAATGCGTTTGTTCGTGATACAATATGCTGATGTAACAATGAAGCCAACAGTTACATGCTGAGACTCTGAGAAGAAAGGAATGGAAGAACTGTATTGGAGAGCCATAACATAAAGGTCTGGTACAAACATAAAAACTGTATTCATTAGAATGTAAGGAACAAGTTTGTCGGAACTCCTGAAAGTCGGCCAACAGTCACTCAGAGATACACTCGGAGTAGGAACAACCCAGAGCAAGAGGGAGCAACCTCAGCAGTGCCAGATAGAATCCAGACTTCATAGTGTCAACTCAAACCACAGTGACAGCTAGAGAGACGTCAATGTTGCTGTGAATTGATATATTCAAAAATCCACAAGGAATCGCAAAAGGGAACAAAAGGAAGACTTCTAACAGCAACGAATAAAATTGAACGATTCCAACAAAGGGAAAAAAAAAGTTGGAAGACTTACCTAGGTCAATGGTGTACTAGAACCTGATAGGATTCCAGTTTATTCACTCCCATTCCCACCGCCACTAAAGAATACAGAAAGCTCACAGGGAACTGTGGAAACAGCATTTCCAACATCAGAAAGCATCAGGTCTGCACGGCAAAGAGCATGGATCTTCTTAAAGGCCTAAAGCTGACAACATCTTCATGTGAAAACGACGTAGAAGAAACAAAAACAGATTTCAAGCCCAATCTTTTGTCAAGAATTTCTTCCACAAGGATTGGATAAGTCACAGAGTCATAGAAATGTACAGCACAGAAACAGACTCTTTGGTCCAAATAGTCCATGCTGACCAGATATCCCAACCTAATCTAGTCCCATTTGCCAGCACTTGGCCCATATCCCTTTAAACCCTTCCTATTCATCCAGATGCATTTTAAATGTTGTAATTGTACCAGCCTCCACCACTTCCTCTGGCAGCTCATTCCACATGTGCACTCACACACACTCACACTCACACTCAGCGTGAAAAGGTTGCTCCTCAGGTCTCTTTTATATCTTTTCCCTCTCAGCCTAAGCCTATGCCCTCTAGTTCTGACTCTCCCACCCCAGGGAAAAGACTTTGTCTATGTATCCTATCCATGCCCCACATGATTTTATAAACTACTATAAGGTTCATCCCTCAGTCTCCAATGCACCAGGGAAAACAGCCCTTGTCGATTCAACCTCTCCCTATAGCTGAAATCCTCCAATCCTGGCAACATCCTTGTAAATCCTTTCCGAATCCTTTCAAGTTTCACAACATCATTCCAATAGGAAGATCAGAATTGCAGTGTCTAGATTAGAGTAGTGCTGGAAAAGCACAGCAGGTCAGGCAGCATCTGAGGAGCAGGAAAATCGACATTTCGGGAAAAGCATGATGAAGGGCTTTTGCCTGAAACGTCGATTTTCCTGCTCCTCGGATGCTGCCTGACCTGCTGTGCTTTTCCAGCACCACTCTAATCTAGACTCTGGTTTCCAGCATCTGCAGTCCTTGTTTTTACCTGATCAGAATTGCACACAATACTCCAAAAGTGGCCTAACCAATGTCCTGTACAGCCACAACATGATTTCCCAATATTCAATACTCTGACCAATAAAGGAAAGCATACCAAACGCATTCTTCACTATCCCATCTACCGGTGACTCCACTTTCAAGGAACGATGAACCTGCAGTACAAGGTCTCTTTGTTCAGCAACACTCCTCAGGACCTTACCATTAAGTGTATAAGTTCTGGTCTGATTTGTTTTTCCAAAATGCAGTACCTCGCATTTATCTAAATTAAACTCCATCTGCCACTCCTCGACCAATTGGCCCATCTGATCAAGATCCCGTTGTAATCTGAGGTAACCTTTTTCGCTGTCCACTACACCTCCAATTTTGATACCATCTGCAAACTTACTAGCAATACCTCCTA
Organism: Chiloscyllium plagiosum; assembly: GCF_037043375.1. NCBI lineage: Eukaryota > Metazoa > Chordata > Chondrichthyes > Orectolobiformes > Hemiscylliidae > Chiloscyllium > Chiloscyllium plagiosum. Next base: position 29,628,304 of record NW_028270174.1, on the reverse strand, counting down.
TGTTATCCAAATCTTTTACGTAATTGACGAAAAGTAGTGGACCCAGCACCGATCCTTGTGGCACTCCACTAGTCACAGGCCTCCAATCTGAAAAACAACCCTCCACCACCACCCTCTGTCTTCTACCATTGAGCCAGTGCTGTATCTAAATGGCTAGCTCTCACTCTATTCCATGAGACCTAACCTTGCTAACCAGTCTACCATGAGGAAACTTGTTAAACACCTTACTGAAGTCCATATAGATCATGTCCACCGCTCTGCCCTCATCAATCCTCTTTGTTACTTCTTCAAAAAACTCAATCAAGTTCATAAGACATGATTTCCCACGCACAAAGCCATACTGACTAACCCTAATCAGTCCTTGCCTTTCAAAATACGTGTAAATCCTGTCACTCAGGATTCCCTTCCTGTGTTTTTAATGATTACAAACGTGTCATCGACATATCTGACCCAGAGTTTGGGTTGAATTTGTGGTAGGACTGTTTGTTCTAACCTTTGCATAACTGCCTCTGCTATGAGTCCCGAGATTGGTGATCCCATGGGTGTTCCGTTGATTTATTCGTATATCTGGTTGTTGAATGTGAAGTGTGTTGTGAGGCACAAGTCCAGTAGTTTAAGTATGCCGTCTTTGTTGATAGGTTCAGCGTCCTGTTTTCTGTTCTGTATGTCCAGTAGGTTGGCTATTGTTTCTCTGGCTAGGGTTTTGTCAATCGAAGTGAACAGTGCCGTCACGTCGAATGATATCATGGTTTCTTCTTTGTCTATGTGTATATTTCTGATGATGTCCAAGAATTCCTGTGTTGATTGTATAGAGTGTTTGGATCCGCTGACCAGGTGTTTCAGTTTCTGTTGTAGTTCTTTGGCCAGTTTGTATGATGGTGTCCCTGGTAGTGATACTATGGGTCTGAGTGGGATGTCTGGCTTGTGTACTTTAGGTAATCCATAGAATCTGGGGGTGTTGTTGCTTTCCGGTTTCATTCTTTGTAGGTCAGCTCTGGTTATCTGTCCTTTTTTTTGAAGATTCCTTAGTGTGTTATTTATCCTATTGGTGAGTTGTGGTGTGGGGTCAAATTCCTTCATTTGGTAGGTGTTGATATCTGCAAGTAGTTGTTGTGCTTTTTGGATGTAATCAGATTTATCTAGGATGACCGTCATTCTGCCTTTATCTGCTGGTAGTATGATTATATTCTTATCGTTTCTTAGGGATTACTTCCCTCTCCTTGGTGTTGAGGTTATGTGTTTGTCTTTTCCTTATTATCATAGGTACAACCGTTTGTCTCACTGTTTGTTGTGTCTCTTCTGTCAGTCCATTGTTCCTGAGTGTGCATTCTAGTGCTGCTAGGAAGTCTGCTGTCTTGGCGTCCCTGTGGTTGTAGTTGAGTCCCTTGGCCAGTATTGTTCTTTCCGTGTCTGTGAGCTGTCTGTGGGAGAGGTTTTTAACCGAGGTGTGTGTTGTAGTGTCCTCTTTGTTGTGTGTTAGTTTGGCCATTTTTTCTTGGCCACTCACAGGAATCCGATTCACGAGAGAAGAAGAAAAGGATAGCCAACTCCCATTCCTAGACGTGATGGTACAGAGAACACCAAACGGAGAATTCACTACAAGGGTATACAGGAAAGCCACACACACAGACCAAGTCCTAAACTATGAAAGTAACCACCCCAACACACACAAACGAAGCTGCATCAAGACACTATTCAGAAGGGCCACAACACACTGCAGTACACCAGAACTGCAAAAAGAAGAAGAGGAACACCTATACAAGGTATTCGCCAAAAACGGATACCCGCGCAACTTCTTCAACAGATTCCTAAGAGAAAGACCACAGAACGAGGACATACCACAACCAAAAGGACTAGCCACACTACCATACATCAGGAGCATCTCGGAACTGACAACCAGACTACTGCGACCCCTAGGACTCATAACGGCACACAAACCAACAGCCACGCTCAGACAACAACTCACCAGAACGAAGGACCCGATACCCAACATGAGCAAAACTAATGTAGTGTACAAAATACCATGCAAGGACTGCACAAAACACTATATAGGACAAACAGGAAGACAGCTAACAATCCGCATACATGAACATCAACTAGCCACGAAACGACACGACCAGCTATCCTTAGTAGCCACACACGCAGACAACAAGCAACATGAATTCGACTGGGACAACACTACTATCATAGGGCAAGCCAGACAGAGAACAGCCAGGGAATTCCTAGAGGCATGGCATTCATCCACAAACTCCATCAACAAACACATCGACCTGGACCCAATATACCAACCACCACAGCGGACAGCTGAAACTGACAACCGGAAGCAGCAGGGACAGACCACTATAAACACCGGAGGAAACATCAAAGAAGTGCTTCGCAGGAGGCTCCCAAGCACTGATTATGTCGCCTAGCCAGGGGACGAAACGTTTGCAACAAAAACTTCCAGCTCGGCGAACAGAACCACAACAACGAGCACCCGAGCTACAAATCTTCGCACAAACTTTGAACTCTTAAATATACTCCTATGGCCTTTATACTCTAAGGATTCATTCAATCTATCCTGCCTTTACCTGACATATGCTTCCTTCTTTTTCTTAACCAAAACCTCAATTTCTTTAGTCATCCAGCGTTCCCTATACCTACCAGCCTTCCTTTTCACCCTAACAGGAATATACTTTCTCTGGATTCTTGTTATCTCATTTTTGAAGGCTTCTCATTTTCTATGATTTGGAGATGCCGGTGTTGGACTGAGGTGTACAAAGTTAAAAATCACACAACACCAAGTTATAGTCCAACAGGTTTAATTGGAAGCACACTAGCTTTTGGAACAATGATCACCTGATGAAGGAGCGTCGCTCCGAAAGCTAGTGTGCTTCCAATTAAACCTGTTGGACTATAACCTGGTGTTGTGTGATTTTTAACTCTCATTTTCTAGCTATCCCTTTACCTGCGAACAATCAACTTTGGAAATTCTTGCCTAATACCGTCAAAATTGGCCTTCCTCCAATTTAGAATTTCAAATTTTAGATCTGGTCTATCCTTATCCATCACTATTTTAAATCTAATGGAATTATGGTCACTGGCCCCAAAGTGCTCCCCCACTGACACCTCAGTCACCTGCCCTGCCTTATTTCCCAAGAGTAGGTAAAGTTTTGCACCGTCTCTAGTAGGTACATCCACATACTAAATCAGAAAACTTTCTTGTACAGACTTAACAAATTCCTCTCCATCTAAACCCTTAACACTATGGCAATCCCAGTCTATATTTGGAAAGTTAAAATCCCCCACCATAACCACCCTATTATTTTTACAGATAGCTGAGATCTCCTTAAAAGTTTATTTCTCATTTTCCCTTTGACTATAAGGGGGTCTATAATACAATCCCAATAAGGTGATCATCCCTTTCTTATTTCTCAGTTCCACTCAGATAATTTCCCTGGATGTATTCCCAGTTATGGTATCCTTTTTTAAAAACACCACGCCCCTTCCTCTCTTGCCTTGCTTTCTATCCTTCCTGTAGCATTTGCATCCTGGAACATTAAGCTGCCTGTCCTGCCCATCCCAGAGCCACGTCTCTGTAATTGCTATGATATCCCAGTCCCATGTTCTTAACCATGCCCTGAGTTCATCTGCCTTCCCTGTTAGGCCTCTTGCATTGAAATAAATGCAGTTTAATGTATCAGTCCTACCTTGTTCTCTGCTTTGTTCCTGCCTGCCCTGACTGGCTTGCTCCTTTTTCCAACTGTACCAGTCTCAGACTGATCTCTTTCCTCACTATTTCCCTGGATTCCATCCCCTCACCTTACTAGTTTAAATCGTCCTGAGCAGCTCTAGCAAATCTCCCTGCCGGTACATTAGTCCCCTTCCAATTCAGGTGTAATCTGTCCTTCTTGTGCAGGTCACTTTTACACGAGAAGAGATTCCAGTGATCCAAAAATGTGAATCCTTCTCCACTGCACCAGCTCCTCAGCCACATATTCATCTGCTCTATCCTCCTATTCCTGCCCTCACTAGCTTGTAGCACTGGGAATAATCCAGATATCACTACCCTCAAGGACCTCCTTTTTAAATACCTGCCTAACTCTCTATATTCCCCCTTCAGAATCTCATCCTTTTCCCTTCCTATGTTGTTAGGTCCATTGTATACAATGACTCTACTAAAGGCTGTCTTTGCTCCTTCACAATCTACAGACCCAGAAAACAGCACAGTCTTATTGCTTGAAAAAGAAGTGTTCCATGCTAATTTAGTACTTATGGTTGGTATTATTTTAAAATATATTTTTATTGCAAAAAATGGACATTTTTGGATATTACAAGTACAAAACAAAACAAAACAATACAAAGGAACCCACTAATTATATAAATAAATAATAACTAACAACTAACTAATAAATCAAGACAGGAGTAATAATGAAACAAAGCTTAATGAAACAAAATAATAGCCCTTGACCATCTAGACCATAAATTCATACATATTCATGTGTTTGTAGTTCCTCCTCTCTGGATACCAGACTCATTAAACACAATCATCATGGTTATTTAAAGGCCCTTATTACTAAGGCAGACAAATCTGCACCTAAATATTACAAAAAGGGCTGCCACATCTTATAACAATTCTCAGTTTTATATAAAAGTCCAAGGGGATGTGTTCCATGACTAGCTTATTCCAGCCTGCCAGTCCCACCCGAACACGTTGTTCTTTCTTGCACAAAAAGTGAGGATACTGAAAAGCTTTTTGTTTGTGCGTGTCTAATGGAAGTGGATTAACAAGGCCAAGAGGAGAAGATACCAGGTCCATCTCCACGTCCATCCCCAAGACCCTCTCTATTTCACCCACCACAGTGCTGCAGTATGCCCGTGGTCTGTGGCAGGAACAGAGACAATGAGTGAGTGTGCCCATACTCACGTTACATTTAGGACACATTGGAGACGCTCCCGCTTTAAATTTTGAAAGGCCATCTGAAGCCAAGTGGACCCTGTGGAGAATCTTCAATTGCAAGGCATGGGTCCTGTTGCAAATCAAGATCCTTCTTGCATTTTCCCAGATATCCTCCCATTTTTCAGAAGAGATCTCAAAGTCCAGCTCCCTCTCCCAAACCTTACAGAGCCATTCAGACTTGTCCAAGGGATCCTCTCCCAATAGGTGGTAGACATTGCTGACAGAAAGTGTGTTCTCAACACTCAGCACCCTCATCTCCATGTTAGAAGTGTGCTCTCTTTTTGTACAAAATTTCTACTTTGAAAAAAAATGGAAGAGGTCCCTACTGGGCAACTAGTATTTCCGAGCCAACTGGTCAAAGGACATCAATATGTCCCCTTCGAATAAATCACCCAGGCAAGACACGCCCCTAGCTGCCCATAGTTTAAATCCCGAGTCCATCACACCAACTATGGGTGTAAAAAAAATGACATTTTGGCAATATTGCCCTCACTCTGACATAATGCCCTCCATGCTTTAACAATAGTAATAACTATTGGGCTACGGCAATGTTCCTTAACTGTTCTCATTCTGTCTAAGAACATCAAGCTAGTAAGGGGGATCTTGCCTGAGATGCTTCAATGTCCAAGCATAATGGGTGAGGGTCCCCCCCAGGCCCAATCATTCACATAAGATAGCAACGAGTTTTGCATTTCTTGTGGTTGCAGGGGAAGGTGCCAGGAGTGAAGGCTGGGTTGGTGGGGGGTTTGGATCTGACAAGGGAGTCACGGAGGGAGTGGTCTTTCCGGAACGCTGATAGGGGTGGGGAGGGAAATATATCCTTGGTGATGGGGTCCGTTTGGAGGTGGTGGAAATGATGAAGGATGATCCGGAACGCTGATAGGGGTGGGGAGGGAAATATATCCTTGGTGATGGGGTCCATTTGGAGGTGGCGGAAATGATGAAGGATGATCCGGAACGCTGATAGGGGTGGGGAGGGAAATATATCCTTCGTCATTTCCGCCACCTCCAAACGGACTCCACCACCAAGGATATATTTCCCTCCCCTCCCCTATCAGCGTTCTGGAAAGACCACTCCCTCCGCGACTCCCTCGTCAGATCCACACACCCCCCCCCCCCTCCACCAACCCAACCTCCACTCCCGGCACCTTCCCCTGCAACCGTAAAAAATGCAAAACTTGCGCCCACACCTCCCCCCTCACTTCCCTCCAAGGCCCCAAGGGATCCTTCCATATCCATCACCAATTCACCTGCACCTCCACACACATCATTTACTGCATCCGCTGCACCCAATGTGGCCTCCTCTACATTGGGGAGACAGGCCGCCTACTTGCGGAATATTTCAGAGAACACCTCTGGGACACCCGCACCAACCGACCCAACCGCCCCGTGGCTGAACACTTCAACTCCCCCTCCCACTCCACCAAGGACATGCAGGTCCTTGGCCTCCTCCATCGCCAGACCATGGCAACACAACGCCTGGAGGAAGAGTGACTCATCTTCTGCCTAGGAACCCTCCAACCACAAGGGATGAATGCAGATTTCTCCAGCTTCCTCATTTCCCCTCCCCCCACCTTTTCTCAGTCCCAACCCTCAGACTCAGCACCGCCTTCCTAACCTGCAATCTTCTTCCTGACCTCTCCGCCCCCACCCCCACTCTGGCCTATCACCCTCACCTTAACCTCCTTCCAGCTATCGCATTCCCAATGCCCCTCCCCCAAGTCCCTCCTCCCTACCTTTTATCTTAGCCTGCTTGGCACACCCTCCTCATTCCTGAAGAAGGGCTTATGCCCAAAACGTCGATTCTCCTTCTTCTTTGATGCTGCCTGACCTGCTGCGCTTTTCCAGCAACACATTTTTAAGCTCTGATCTCCAGCATCTGCAGTCCTCACTTTCTCCTAGTTGATTTTAACCTACTGTGAATTCTCTTGCAAGGATGCCTTCCTTGAAGAAGCTCTCTTCCTCCCTCTACAAGGATTTCAGTCAGTCCCTCTCTCACTGCACCCCCCAGGTCATCTCCTCTGCCCTGAAGCTCTTCAGCCACGTTCTCAAACAGACTCACTACCACAGCCACATCTCCTTCCTCAGCACCTGCCTACAGAACCGACTGACCCTGCATGGACTCCAGACTACGTTCAGACCAACAAAATTTGGACCCAACCAGGATAACCAGTACCTACAACAAATCCGAAGCCTCAAGCAACAGCCCTCCCTCCAGATCCTTCGCTCCACGCTTGCAGCCATGCGCCGCTACCTACATTCCCTACAGTCAGCCCTACCCCAGCTCAGGACAACACTCTCACAGACCTGCAAAGGTCCTTTACTCTTCTTCATCCACAGAAGAATCCATACACTAAACAAACAGTTCTTCCTAGCCATATCGGAAATTAAAGACAGTAAGTATCAAAAACTTTCATGTACTTACCCCTACACTCCGGATTCCTCAAATGTTCCAGAATCTTCCATCGGCCTCCGGAAGCGCTCGGGCGTCATTAACCACGCGGCCGCTGCAGCAACCGCCACCGTGAACCATGACATCACTTCCGCCCCCACCGACCATGCACCGATCGCCGCCCAGACAACCGCCTACACAATCGCCAGGAAGACCATCGCTGACAGATTCGTGGCCTCCACGGGGTCCACAGCCACCGGGAACACCATTTTTGCATTCGCCGCAGCCACTTCCGCCCCCGGAGTTGCCGTCGCAGCATCTACTTCCGCCCCCAGTGACGTCACTCGCCTACACACCGACCACGCTGAATGTGTCTCCGCCCCCGCACTGATCTCCGCCCGCGCCGATCTCCGCCCCACGCTTAACCCCGCCCCCGCGCCGATCCCTGCCCCTGCGCCTAACCCTGCCCCACTCCCAGCTACCAGGTCCTAGCTGCCAGCCCTGCTGTATTTTCACCATCCCTCCAGACCTACCTCTCTCTGAGGATGAAAGATCAGTCCTCAGCAGAGGCCTCACCTTCATCCCCCTACGCTCTCGGATTAACGAATTCAACATGCGACGAGACATCGAACAATTCTTCCGCCGCCTTCGCCTCCGCGTCTACTTTTCCAACCAGGACTCCCGCCCACCCTCTGACGACCCCTTCTCCCACCTCCAACACACCCCATCCACCTGGATACCCCATGCTGGCCTCTTACCCACCCTCAATCTCTTCATAGCCAACTGCCGCCGTGACATTGACCGCCTCAACCTCTCCACCCCTCTCACCCACTCCAACCTCTCACCCTCGAAACGCACAGCCCTCCACTCCCTCCGCTCTAACCCCAACCTCACCATCAAACCGGCAGACAAGGGAGGCGCTGTGGTAGTTTGGCGCACCGATCTTTATATTGCTGAGGCTAAACGCCAGCTTGCGGACACCTCCTCCTACTGCCCCCTTGACCATGACCTCCCTCCCACCACCAAACCATCATCTCCCAGACCATCCATAACCTCATCACCTCAGGGGATCTCCCATCCACTGCCTACAACCTCATACTCCCACAATCCCGCATGCCCGTTTCTACCTCCTGCCTAAAATCCACAAACCTGACTGCCCCGGCCGACCCATTGTCTCAGCCTGCTCCTGCCCCACCGAACTCATCTCCGCATACCTTGACATGGTCCTGTCCCCCTTAGTCCAAGAACTCCCCACCTATGTTCGGGACACCACCCACGCCCTCCACCTCCTCCATGATTTTCGCTTCCCCGGCACCCAACGCCTTATCTTCACCATGGACATCCAGTCTCTATGCACCTCCATCCCCCATCATGAAGGCCTCAAAGCCCTCCGCTTCTTCCTTTCCAGCCGAACCAACCAGTACCTTTCCACTGACACCCTCCTTCAACTGACTGAACTGGTCCTCACTCTTAACAACTTCTCCTTCTAATCCTCCCACTTCCTCCAAACCAAAGGAGTAGCCATGGGCACCCACATGGCCCCCAGCTATGCCTGCCTCTTCGTCGGATATGTGGAACAGTCCATCTTCCGCAGCTACACTGGCACCACCCCACACCTTTTCCTCCGCTACATTGATGACTGTATCGGCGCTACCTCGTGCTCCCACGAGCAGGTTGAACAGTTCATCCACTTTACTAACACCTTCCACCCCGACCTCAAATTTACCTGGACCAACTCAGACTCCTCCCTCCCCCTCCTAGACCTCTCCATCTCTAACTCGGACGACCGACTCAACACGGACATATACTATAAACCGATTGACTCCCACAGCTACCGAGATTACACCTCTCCCACCCTGCCCCCTGTAAAAACACCATCCCATATTCCCAATTCCTTCGCCTTCGCCGCATCTGCCCCCAGGAGGACCAATTCCAATACCGAACAACCCAGATGGCCTCCTCCTTCAAAGACTGCAATTTCCCCTCAGACGTGGTTGACGATGCTCTCCACCGCATCTCGTCCACTTACCGCTCCTCCGCCCTTGAATCCCGCTGCTCCAATTGCCACCAGGACAGAACCCCACTGGTCCTCACCTACTACCCCATCAACCTCCAGATACATCGGATCATCCTTCGTCATTTCCGCCACCTCCAAACGGAGCCCACCACCAAGGATATATTTCCCTCCTCTCCCCTATCAGAGTTCCGGAAAGACCACTCCCTCCGTGACTCCCTCGTCAGGTCCACACACCCCCCACCAACCCAACCTCCACTCCAGGCACCTTCCCCTGCAACCGCAAAAAATGCAAAACTTGCGCCCACACCTCCCCCCTCACTTCCCTCAAGGGATCCTTCAATATCCATCAGAAATTCACCTGCACCTCCACACACATCATTTACTGCATCCGCTGCACCCGATGTGGCCTCCTATACATTGGGGAGACAGACCACCTACTTCTGGAACGTTTCAGAGAACACCTCTGGGACACCCGCACCAACCAACCCAACCGCCCCGTGGCTGAACACTTTAACTCCCCCTCCCACTTCACCAAGGACATGCAGGTCCTTGGCCTCCTCCATCGCCAGACCATAGCAATACGACACCTGGAGGAAGAGCAACTCATCTTCCGCCTAGGAATCCTCCAACCACAAGGGGTGAATGCAGATTTCTCCAGCTTCCTCATTTCCCCTCCCCCCACCTTTTCTCAGTCCCAACCCTCAGACTCAGCACCGCCTTCTTGACCTGCAATCTTCTTCCCGTCATCTCCGCCCCCACCCCCACTTCGGCCTATCACCCTCACCTTGACCTCCTTCCACCTATCGCATTCCCAACGCCCCTCCCCAAGTCCCTCCTCCCTACCTTTTATCTTAGCCTGCTTGGCACACCCTCATCATTCCTGAAGAAGGGCTTATGCCCGAAACGTTGATTCTCCTTCTCCTTTGATGCTGCCTGACCTGCTGCGCTTTTCCAGCAACATATTTTTAAGATACGCTAGGTACTAGCCTGGCTTATCCCTATGCTCAAGCAACCTTTGGTTTGCAAATGTGAGCTCCCTCTTAGCTGTCTATGTGAGCATGGAGTTCGGTGTAGACCGAAGCATTGTGATCCTCTGCAGTTTAGCCAATGAGGGCCTATCAAACTATGCCTTTTCAGCTGCCTTCAGATGTGTCTTGAGCAAGCATTGCTGCTCACCCTTCTGCCATTTCTCACTGGCAGAGTAGGAAATAATTAACCCCCTAGCATAGACGTTAGCAGTTTCCCAGAGAATGGATGGGTTCCTGACTGAGCCTGAATTAATGACTAAAAGAAAACCCTGAACTCAGTAGAAAAGAATTCAGTAAACTTGCTATCCTTGAGGATGAAGGGGTCCAGTCGTCAGTGCCTCAAATCTACCACGGTATCCTTACTCTTGACCATTAGGTACACTGGAGCGTGATTAGAAATGGTGATATTGCCAATTGGATAGGACACCACCGAGCCCAGATATGCTGTGGGAGTCAAAAAGAGATCAATCCTGCTATGGCATTTGTGCAGATTTGAGACAACATAAAATCCCTGCTGGTAGGGTGAAGGTGTCTCCAAACATCTACCAATCCTAGTTGAACACACAAATTCCTTAATTGCTTAAATCATGAAGATGATATCGGTGGGGCCTTTGGGCAATCTGTCTACCATAGGATCTACTGGACAATTAAAATTCCCCACTACCATAATATGCTGAGATGCGAGATTAACCAGTTTAGAAAGTGTGTCTATCAAGAATTTGAGGGGCTGGGTTGGAAGACAATAAATATTTCAGATCCAGTATTCTTCCCCATTTATCAAGGCTTTAAGGATTAATGCACTGTAATAACTTAAATGGGAGATTCTTCCTAACAAGTGTGGCCACTCCCTACTCCTAGTATTGAAGGATGAGAAATAAACCCAGTCTTACTCATTCTGTTGCAGTTTCAAATGCTCTGCATCATGTAGGTGTATTGCTTGTAACAAGGCAACATCCACCCATCTCCCTTTTAAGACTGAAGAGTACTTCTTCCTCTTGACTGGTGAGTGACTCCCCTTAATGTTCCAAGTACACTACTTGAACACATCCTTAGCCATAACCTTCGATAGCACCATTTAGACTCCAGAGAGAAAGAACGCGAACTACGAGTTGCTACGCTTTGGTACAAAAAAGTCCTCAAAACACAAAAACTACATAAACTAAAACAGCTACAATCAACAAATTTACAAAACTTGCAAAACTATGTACACCAAAAACAGAAAAGTGCCAGAGGCACTGATGAGAGGAATTTACCTCCCATTCAAAGGGGTACTTACACATCCTGAAACCCTACTAACCGTCCCAACCAACGTTCAGCGAGGGCTGCACCACAAACACAGGCAGCCCAGGATAAAAGAGCAAAGAAAGGGTAAGAAAAAGCAAAATTAGTAATATACACAAGTAAGTTAAATATAAATACCTCACCCATCTCTTGGTAAAATTTAGAAAGTAAAGATAAACACTCTATCTATCTCGAGCATAATTTAATGCAACTTATTACCAACAAAAGGAGGCTCCACCAGGTCCTCTCTGAAGAAGGACAAACCTGAACAACTCTGTTATCTGTACAAATCCATCATCTGGCTTAAGTTAGTGTGTCCACTTTCTCGCTTCCTCTGGCGAATCAAATAAATGTACAGATGCATTATAATTATTTCAAAGCACCGCTGTGTATCTTAGAGAGTACTAGATCCCAAGCTCTCTCAATCTCTTCTTTTCTAGATCATTGCCACTGAAAAGTCTTGGAAAAACATGACCCTGGAGATTTTGCACACCAAGGCCCTCAGATCCTTCCCTTGGCCTCTGGAAGTTTTCATGACTCTGTTTGTCTTTATAATAATGGAACCATACCAGGACAGTGCCAGGGCGTTGGTCCATTCCTAGCCTCCGTGCTGCGACCCGATGAGCTCTCTCAATCTTTATCCTTCCCTTTTCAGCCTCCAAACTAAGGAATTCTGGGAACCACTTCTCAAAGAGTTCCACTGGCCACTCACTTTCCATCCCTTCCAGCATGCCGACAACACAAAGATTCTTTCTTCTGCTCCTGTCCTTGAGGTCATCCACCAGATCCAGCAAACCACGGACCTGTGTTTCCAGGCCTCCAATCCAACTCTTGGATGAATCAGCCTCTGCTTCCATCCCTGTGACCTAGCGTTCGAGGTCTCCAGTCCTTTACTCCAGGTCTTCCAGCTGCTGTTCGTGCTTTTGCAACATAGCAGAGACCGAGCCAGCTCATCCTCGATTTTTTTCTTCAATCGGCTTGCCCAGGACTTCACAAGATTTGGTGATCTCCTCGACTAAGGCCTGGTGAGTAAGCAAGCCTGCCACCTCGGTGGATTGAGCCGTGGCCACAGCCCCAGGCAAACTCCCTCTTTTCTTCAGCATTCTCCCACAGTAAAAACAAAAGGTAAGTGAAATTTTCAGGTTCTGTAGCTCTTTTACTGTATTTTTGTTGACAGTAACATGGATGGGATGGATTCTAGCTCTCTGTCCTGCCAAAGTTGTGGCGGGGAGCCCAGCAACGTGATCCTCCTAGGTCGCTGCCATCTTGGATCCCCCAGTTTATATTCTTAAAACTTGATCAAGAGACAGATCTCAATAAAACATATAATTAAGAAAGAACCATGAGCTCAATCAAGAGTATCACATGGCATTATTTAAGTTGCCTAGATATGTACACTTCCAGGAGGGTTCCACACCGAATGCTAGAGAAAGTGAAGACACAGTTTGATAACCAACATCACAGTGGAGGAATGTCCATTGTCGAGCTGCTCTCAAAGCAGGCACAGGGCTGAGAACAGTTCGCAACTCCATTAGGGAGCTCCGATTATGTGTTGACACCAGACAATGGAACAAGGGCGTTCAGCAAGAAGGCTACTGATATGATCAATGAATGAAGATCTGACTAAACATACCAATAGTGTATTCTACACACGCAGCTTTTGACAAAAGTCCCTAAAACAGAAGTCAAGATTATTAGCCACTTACATCATCCCATGCTGTTGAGTAATTTTGGTTGAATCACCTAATCTGGAATTTGGTCAACACCAGATATATTTCCGTGTGCGATGTTTCAAATCCTCGAAAGGAAACAGGGAGTATTCTGTCGTATGTTGTACCCAACACTTCAGAAAAGGATCATAACCACATAGCTTGTGAAGGCCCTGCAGAGTACAGGCCTCATGCTCAATGAGAAGTATCAAGGTGCAAAGATAAGACATATTATTGGGCGAAATCATACAAGAGAAAGGATTCCCAGTATACCATAGGAAGGTGAAGGCCATGGAGAGTTCCCACAGCCAAACAAAGTCCATGGTATTCAACGCATTTTAGGAACAGTCAGCCCGTGGAGAAATTCATTCTAAATTTGGCTAAATATGGCTATTGGGGAAAATAGTAGAGCAACAATGGCAGGGGTTTCTGGGTGTAATTGAGGACACAGTACAGAGGTTTATCGCAAAGAAAAGAAATATAATCCAGGGGGAATTAGACAGCCATGACTGACAAAGGAAGTCAGGAAATGTATCAAAGAAAAAGATAGAGCCTATAAAGAGGCCAAGAGCACTGGGAAATCAGAAGATTAGGAAGACTACAAAAACAAACAGAGGATAACAAAGAGAGAATTAAGGAAGGAGAGGGTCAAATATGAAGGGAGGCTAGCCAGTAATATTAGAAATGATAGTAAAAGTTTCTTTCAATACATAAGAAACAAACGAGAGGCAAAAGTAGACATTGGGCTGCTTCACATTGATGTAGGAAAGCGATAAGGAAGATAAGGAAATAGCTGAAGAACTTAATAAGTACTTTGCTTCAGTCTTCACAGTGGAAGACATGAATAATATCCCAAGAATTATGGAGAGTCGGGGGCAGAGTTGAGTATGGTAGGCATTACAAAAGAGGAAGTGCTAGAAAAGCTAAAAGGTCTAAAAACCAATAAATCACTTAGGCCCAATGGGCTACATCCTAGAGTTCTGAGGGAGGTAGCTGAGGAAATAGCGGCGGCGTTGTTTGCAATCTTTCAAAAGTCACTGGAGTCAGGGAAAGTCCCGGATGATTGGAAAATTGTTGTTGTAACCCCCTTGATCAAGAAACGATCAAGACAAAAGATGGAAAATTATGGGCCAATTAGCCTAACTTTGGTTGTTGGTAAAATTCTAGAATCCATCATTAAGGATGAGATTTCTAAATTCTTGGAAGTGCAGGGTTGGATTAGGACAAGTCAGCATGGATTTAGTAAGGGAAGGTTATGCCTAACAAACCTGTTAGAATTCTTTGAAGAGGTGACAAGTAAGTTAGACCAGGGATACCCAGTGGATGTGGTCTATCTAGACTTCAAAAAGGCCTTTGACAAGGTGCCTCTTGGGAGACTGCTGATTAAGGTGAGGGCCCATGGTGTTCGAGGTGAGCTACTGGCATGGATTGAGGATTGGCTGTCTGTCAGAAGACAGAGAGTTGGGATAAAAGGTTCTTTTTCGGAATGGCAGCTAGTGACAAGTGGTGTCCCGCAGGGTTCAGTGTTGAGGCCACAGCTGTTCACTTTATATATTAATGATCTGGATGAAGGGACCGGCAGCATTCTGGCAAAGTTTGCCAATGATACAAAGTTAGGCGGACAGGCAGGTAGTACTGAGGAGGTGGGGAGGCTGAAGAAAGATTTAGACAGTTTCTGGGAGTGGTCCAGGAAATGGCTGATGAAATTCAACGTGAGCAAATGCGAGGTCTTGCACTCTGGAAAAAAGAATACAGGCATGGACTATTTTCTAAACACTGAGAAAATTCAAAAAGCCAATGTACAAAGGGATCTGGGAGGGCGAGTCCAGGATTCTCTAGAGGTTAACTTGCAGTTGAGTCTGTGATTAAGAAAGCAAATGTAATGTAATTTATCTCAAGAGGGTTGGAATATAAAAGAGACTTAATAAAGCTCTAGTTAGGTCCCATTTAGAATATTGTGTCCAATTTTGGGCCCCACACCTCAGGAAGGACATACTGGCACTGGAGTGTGTTCAGTGGAGATTCACATAGATGATCCCTGGAATGGTAGGCCTAACATACAATGAACAGCTGAGGAACTCACAAGGAATTAAGGGATATGGGGAGAGTGTGGGTAAGTGGAGTTGAAATGCCCATCAACCATGATTAAATGGCGGAGTGGACACGATGGGCCGAATGACCTTACTTCCACTCCTAGGTCTTCTGGTCTTATGATCACACAATCCCCAAAGGATCTTTTGTGAAAATGTCAACTTGACTTTGGAATTTGGAGCAGAACACTGCATTAAGGAAATGTTAATTTTTTTTTTTGATTCACTAACTCATTACAATCCCAGATTGCCCACAATAGGGCCTGCAGATGCATCTTTTACAGAACAAGGCACAATACTTATTCAGATTAAGGATGATGTGAGCAGGAAGCCAATTGACTTTCCATCTAAGGGGCAAACAGAAACAGACTAACACAATTCAATTCTAGATGAAGATAATTTAGCTGTTACTTGAGGATGTGAATCTTTCTCAGATTGCCTAGTGGGATTGAAGAAACCATAACATTAGATTCCAAGGAAGAAGTCAAAATGCCACTAAGAATTCAAAGGTTCTGACTCAGATTGACGAGCTATGACTATTCGACAGTCTATGTCCCAGGGTAGTTACAGATTACAGCTACTGCACTATTCAAAGCAACAATGGGGCAAGCTGAAGATTTCATCTTTAATGAAGATGGAGTGCCATTTTTAACTATAATAAATTATGTTCTGAGAGAAGCTACAGGAAATTTGTGAGCTCAAGAGGCAGGTGTGGAATGCATGCAACTTAGAAAATTCTGTTGAGACAGATTAGTTGAAGTATAGTCCAATAAACTAGCTTTTAAATAAATATCATGAACAACAGTAAGTCTCGACCATAATAGATGACCTGTTAAATTTTTTATCCACTGTCTGACAACATCAAAACCCATGACTGAATCAATTCTAAGAAGAACTCACAAAGGGCACTGAGGAATAAATATGTTTGTAGGGTTGCCAGGACTTTCAAAAGAAATTGAAAAGTTCATGCCATCTTGCCACACATGTGCAGTTATTGGACAGTCACCAGTGGAGCCCTTAATATCTTTGAACTTCCTGCTCAGGTCTTCTCAAAGATTAGGGCTACACACATTCAACTTTCAAAGCAAAGCACAGTTGATATTTGTAGGTTCCTGTTCTAGAAAGATAGATGTTACTTAATATGCCTGATTCAATGGTCAAAACATTGAAGTAAATATTTTCCACAAAGGTTCCCAGATGAAATGGTTTCAGACAATAATCCATAAATTATGAACAAAAAGTTTAAGAGGTTCACAACAGAATCAGGAATCCGTTACATCAGTGGGAGATGGAGGTGTAGTAGTAGGATTGCGGTTCTGGCTAGCACTTAGGGAGCATGGGTTCAAATCCCATCAAGCCAGCTAGTATTATTTAAGTTTAATTAATATATTCTGGAATGAAAAATAAAAAAGCCAGTGTCAGGGACAACATTAGGGCAGCACAGTGGCTCAGTGGCTAGCACTACTGCCTCACAACACCAGGGACATGGGTTCAAATCCAGCCTTGGTTGACTATCTATGTGGAGTTTGCATATTTTCCCTGTTTTTGCTGGTTGCTCTGTTTTTCTCCCACAGTCCAAAGATGTGCAGGTTGGGTGGATTGGCTATGCTAAATTGTGCATGTTTGGTAAGATTGGCCATGGTACATATGGGATAGTTGGTGGGATGCTGTTCAGAGAGTTGGTGCAGGCTCAATGAGCCAAACAGCCTCTTTCAGCATTGTAGGGATTCTATGATTATTCTTTTGCTATGGGCTAAAAATGGGAAAAATGACACTGCTTTAACGGAGAGAAAAGATAGGAAGTTATTTGCATCTTTCAGAACACAAGCAAACCCAACTGGTCCATATAAAACCATTTTTATTGGGGGGGGGGGGCAGATACTTTCTAATCACCCTGTGCAGGGACATTCTTACACAACCCTGGAGCAGATAGAACTTGAATGTGGCCTCCTTGCACAGAGATAGTGCTCACTATCACTTAATCATAAGAGTCCCTTACCTTTTGGCAGCATTGAGTCCAGATAAATCTACACCACATGGGTATGTCCAGAGTAATTTTGCCCAGAGACATCTTTTCATTGGCTCCTCAATTAGCATCATTTGTTATGCATTCAGGAGAGCTCAGTATAGCAGTAAGCCTCTGATTACTGGATGTCCATGGTGAAGATGAGGCGTTGGGGACCGGGGAAGCGGAAATCCTGGAGGAGGTGGAGAGCGTGGGTGGTGTCACGAACGTAGGTGGGGAGTTCTTGGACTAATGGGGACAGGACCGTGTCGAGGTATGCCGAGATGAGTTCGGTTGGGCAGGAGCAGGCTGAGACGATGGGTCGTCCGGGGCAGTCAGGTTTGTGGATTTTGGGCAGGAGGTAGAAACGGGCGGTGCGGGGTTGTGGGACTATGAGGTTGGAGGCGGTGGATGGGAGGTCCCCTGAGGTGATGAGGTTATGGATGGTCTGGGTCCCAATTCCTTCGTCTCCGCCGCATCTGCTCCCAGGAGGACCAGTTCAAAATACGTACAACACAGATGGCCTCCTTCTTCAAGGACCGCAATTTCCCCCCCGACGTGGTCGACGGTGCCCTCCACCGCATCTCCTCCACTTCCCGCTCCTCCGCCCTTGAGCCCCGCCCCTCCAACCGCCACCAGGACAGAACCCCACTGGTCCTCACCTACCACCCCACCAATCTCCATGTACAGCGCATCATCCGCCGTCACTTCCGCCACCTCCAAACAGACCCCAGCACCAAGGATATATTTCCCTCCCCTCCCCTATCAGCTTTCCGTAGAGACCACTCCCTCCGCGACTCCCTTGTCAGATCCACACCCCCCACCGACCCAACCTCCACTCCCGGCACCTTCCCTTGCAACCGCAGGAGGTGCAACACTTGCGCCCACACCTCCCCCCTCACTTCTCTCCAAGGCCCCAAAGGAAACTTCCATATCCGCCACAGATTCACCTGCACACCTCCACCCACATCATCTACTGCATCCGCTGCAGCCGGTGTGGCCTCCTCTATATTGGGGAGACAGGCCGCCTACTTGCGGAGCGATTCAGAGAGCACCTCTGGGCCACCCGGACGAACCAACCCAACCACCCTGTAGCACAGCATTTCAACTCCCCCTCCCACTCCACCGAGGATATGCAGGTCATTGGACTCATCCACCGCCAAACCACAACAACGCGACGGTCGGAGGAGGAGCGTCTTATCTTCCGACTGGGAACCCTCCAACCACAGGGGATGAACTTGGACTTCACCAGTTTCTTCATCCCCCCTCCCCCCACCTTGTCTCAGCCGAATCCCTCCAGCCCGGCACCGCCTTCCTGACCTGCAGTCTTCTTCTTGACCTCTCCGCCTCCATCCTACTCCGACCTATCACCCTCACCTTGACCTCTTTCCACCTATCACATTTCCAACGCCCCTCCTCCAAGTCCCTCCTCCCTACCTTTTATCTTCTCCTGCTGAACACTCTCTGCTCATTCCTGAAGAAGGGCCTGTGCCCGAAAGGTCGAATCTCCTGTTCCCTGGATGCTGCCTGACCTGCTGTGCTGTTCCAGCAATAAAGTTTCAACTTTGATCTCCAGCATCTGCAGACCTCACTTTCTCCTCCAGGATGCAGTTCAACTCAGACTTTGTGAGGGGTGTGAATCAGACCGAGAGAAGCAAGGAGACCAGTTACTCCAAGTAGGAAGCCATCAGAGTCATAGAGATGTACAGCACAGAAGCAGACCTTTTTGTCCAACCCATCCATGCCGACCAGATGTCCCAACCCAATCTAGTCCCACCTGCCAGCACCTGGCCCATATCCCTCCAAACCCTTCCTATTCATATAACCATCCAGATGCTTTTTAAATGTTGTAATTGTACCAGCCTCCACCACTTCCTCTGGCAGCTCATTCCATTTACGCACCACCCTCTGCGTGAAAAAATTGTTGCTCATTAGGTCTCTTTTATATCTTGCCCTTCTCATCCTAAACCTCTAGTTCTGGACTCCCTGACCCCAGGGAAAAGATTTTGTCTATTTATCCTATCCAAATCCCTCATGATTTTATAAACCTCTATAAAGTCACTCCTCAGCCTTCAATGCTCCAGGGGGAAAACAGCCCCAGCCTGTTCAGCCTCTCCCTGTAGCTCAAATCCTCCAACCCTGGCAACATCCTTGTAAATCTTTTCTGAACCCTTTCAAGTTTCACAACATCCTTCCGATAGGAACGAGACCAGAATTGCACGCAATATTCCAACAGTGGCCTAACCAATGTCCTGTACAGCCGTAACATGACCACCCAACTCCTGTACTCAATACTCTGACCAATAAAGGAAAGTATACCAAACACATTCTTCACTATCCTATCTACCTGCAACTCTATTTTCAAGGAGCTATGAACCTGCAGTTCATATTGACTTACAGTTAAAGCACCTTGAGAATGACGAACAAAATGAATTGAGAAATGAGGAAAGACAGAGGGAACTGAAAAGAACGGAGGTACAAAAAGAAAAATCTTGTATCTCAGAGAGAAGACACAACACAAAAACAAAGGCTTAAAACGGCGCAATTTAAAAAAAAACAGAAGCTGAATGGGCTCTGATGAGAAAAATTCTAGACATAATCTAAAATCTATAAGGAAATATTTTAAGTTTGTACAGACCCTAGCAAAATTTGAGATAAAGGTTGTGGAGATATTCCTTATGTCAGTCAAGTAAGTAGTGAGATAAATGAAATGGCTGAAGCAACCCATGCACAGTAACATTCAGCTCTAGTGCAGGAAAACGATGTTTCTCTGTCAAAGGAGTTTCTGAATAATATGATGCTCTGAAGCACATTATTCTGGGTGCACATGGGTTAGTTCCTGAAGCATATAGCAAAAGTTTCAGAATGTAAAAAACCAGGCCCTGTTGAAAGTGGAGTCGAGGCTGAGATGAGATCAGCTGTGATGATATTGAATATGGGAGCAGGCTTGAGGGACTGAAATGCCTGCTCCTGCTCTTAGTAGTTATGTAAACCTATAAGAAATTTGAAAGAGTCAAACAGACTAATTTTGAAAGGCGAATAAGGGCATTTGGAATAAATACAAAGCCTTTTGGAGAGATAAGTCTCTTAGAAGAATTTAAAAACTTTTCATATTGAAGATCAGAAGGCTACATCCATTAGACAAGCAGAAGTCATGGCTGATGATTACAATCTAATCTATAAAACTAAACATTTTTTTCCTGTCACTCCAACAAACTCGAGACGGGCTGAGAATGGGAGAGTGAAAGGAAGACAACTAGCCAGGATCAATTAAAGGAGAGCTGGGAATGTCCTCAGATCAGAAAGCAAGGTGCTGAGGGGGTACGTGAAAACTAAAAGCCAAAGTAGATGCATTATAACAAAGTGGGAGATTCTTGGTCAGAATGTTAGAATCTGTGAGGGAAATAGATGAGACATTTTGGAGCGAGTCCAAAAAGGGACTCAAAGGGCCAATAACCTGGACAAAATTATAACGTTATATCCAAGCAGGAGACTGAAGGTGAGAACAGGCAAGCTGAATAGGGCAAATGATGTAAAAGAATCTTGTCAAAAGGGAAAATAATTCCTTATCCTTCCAATGATGCTGCTAAACCTGTAAGTATATTAAGAGACATGGGTAATACTTAAACTCTTTTTCTGGAGAAGGGTATACCTTTCCCTCCAGATGAGAGGAGGAGAAATTTCTTCAGTCAGGAGGTGGTGAATCTGTGGACCTCATTACCTCAGAAGTGTGTGGAGGCCAGAAGTGTGTGTATCTTTAAGTCAGAGATAGATTATTAATTTTTTGATTAGTATGGGGGAGAAGGTAGGAGAATGGCTTGGAAAAACCTATCAGTCATGGTCAAATGGTGAAGCAGACTCGATAGGCCAAAGGATCTAAATCCATTTCTACATCAAATGATCTTATAATTTCACTACAGAAAGCAAAATTCATGTATAACATGTTAACCTGAAGAGTGGTAGTAGAAGTTTACCCACAAATGGAGTTGAATTACTCTTAGGGAATGGTTTGGATGGAATAAAAGTTTAGAGCTGCACTCATAATCACAGAAAGTCTGAATAAGGTTAA
Organism: Chiloscyllium plagiosum; assembly: GCF_037043375.1. NCBI lineage: Eukaryota > Metazoa > Chordata > Chondrichthyes > Orectolobiformes > Hemiscylliidae > Chiloscyllium > Chiloscyllium plagiosum. The sequence continues at coordinate 29,606,774 of NW_028270174.1, read as the reverse complement.
AGAGATCAAACAGGTATAGGAACAATTTCCAGGTAGTTTTCCATCACCAGAGCAATAGCTAAACAAAACAAAAACAAATATTGCTGGAGAAACTCAGCAGGACAGGCAGCCTCTGTGGAAAGAAAGCAGAATTAATGTTTCGAGTCTAGTGACCCTGCATCAGAACTGATGCTGCCAGACCTGCTCAGTTTAGGCAAATGTTAAAATATCTGAAACTTTACTTAAGGAAGGGGATAGTTCAAAAGCATGTCTTTGCTAATTGATGCTGAGAAAGCAAATCCGGAGTTAAAACAAGTGAGCACAGGCAGCTCACATTGATGCTGAGGCTAAAGGAATTTTGAAGTATTTTTACATTAAAAATGCAGTTCTCCTGAGGAAGTGGAGACATCCATATTGACCTGCAGATGAGGAATGGATAATTATTCATCAGTAGTAGTACTGTCCAAATATCAGAAGGAGATTTTGCAAATAGCACATGAAATTCTGATGGCAGGACATGGAGGAATATGGCAAACACAAACATCGATCAACAGCATTTTACATGGCCCAGACTGAATTAGGATGTGGTGCTGTTCTGGAAAATATGCTAGAAGTGTCATGTAGTAGAGAAATCTCAAGTTTTTGAAGAACCAAGTTTTGAAGAACCATTCAATTGAATGTGTGGGATTATTACACAGAAACAAAAGCAGGCTATCAGTATAGTCTCAGAATAAGGGGTCACACATTTAAGACAGAGATGAAGAGGAAATTCTCCTGTCAGAGAGTTGTGAATATGTGGAATGCCTTACCAAAGAGAGCTGGGCCATTATTCCAAGACTGGGATAAACAGCTTTTTAATCAGCAGGGGAATCAAAAGTTGTAGGGAGAAGGTGGGAAAGTGGGATTGAAGATTATCAGATCAGCAATGATCTCATTCAATGGTAAAGCAAACTCAATGGGCTGAATGGCCCACTTCTGCTGTTAGGCTTATGGTCTTATGCTTGTCAGTAGTCCTCAGTCAAAGATTCAGCGACATTCCCCAGGACCTTACCATTACATGCATAAGGCTTGCTCTGATTTGCTTTCCCAAAATGCAGCACCTCACATTATCTAAATTAAACTCCATCTGCCACTCCTCGGCATATTGGCCCATTTGATCAAGATCCCATTGTAATCTGAGGTAACCTTCTTCGCTGTCCACTACACCTCAAAGTTTTGTGTCATTTGCAAACTTACTAACTATATCTCCTATGTTCACATCAAAATCATTTACATAAATGACAAAAGGCAGTGGACCCAGCACCGATCCTTGTGGCACACCACTGGTCACAGGCCTCCAGTCTGAAAAGCAACCCTCTACCATCACCCTCTGTCTTCTTCCTTCAAGCCAGTTCTGTATCCAAATGATTAGTTCTTCCCGTCTTCCATGTGATCGAACCTTGCTAACCAATCTACCATGAGGAACTTTGTCAAACACCTTACTGAAGTCCACGTAGATCACATACATCGCTCTGCCCTCATCAATCCTCTTTATCCCTTCTTCAAAAAACTCAATTAAGTTTGTCAGACACAATTTCCCACACACAAATCCATGTTAACTAGCCCTAATCAGTCCCTGTCTTTCCAAATATGTGTAAAGCCTGTTCCACAGGATTCCCTCCAACAACATGCCCACCACTGATGTCAGGTTCACCGGTCTGTGGTTCCGAGCTTTTCCTTACCACTTTTCTTAAATAGTGGCGCCACATTAGCCAACTTCCAGTCTTCTGACACCTCACCTGTGACTATTGATGATGCAAATATTTCAGTGATGCACCCACCAATCATTTCTTTAGCTTCCCACAAAGTTCTAGGGGACTCCTGATCAGGTCCTGGGGATTTACCAATCCTTATGCAATTTGAAACATCTAGTACTTCCTCCTCTGTAAATGAAATGTCTCTATTTATTTCTCCACATTATCTATCTCCCATATCCTTCTCCACAATGAACACTGATCCCCCATCTCCTGTAATTCCACACACAGGCTGCCTTGCTGATCGTTAAGAGGTCTATTCTCTTCTTAATTATCCTTTTGTCCTTAAGGTGTTTGTAGTATCCCTTTGGATTCTCCTTAACCTTATTTGCCAAAGCTGTCTCATGTCCCTTTTTGCTCTCTTGATTTCCCCCTTAGGGTATATTCCTACTGCCTTAATACTGTTCCAGGGATTCATTCAATCTCTGCTGTTTATACCGAACAAATACTTCCTTCTAATTCTTAAACAAAACCTCAATTTCTCTAGTCATCCAGCATTTCCTACACCTACCAGATTTGCCCTTCATCCTAACAGGAGCATACTTTCTCTGGACTCTCGTTGTCTCATTGTTGAAGGCTTCCCATTTTCTAGCCATCCCTTTACCTGCAAACATCCACCCCCAATCAACATTTGAAAGTTCTTGCCTCAAACTACCATTAAAATTGGCCTTCCTCCAATTTTAAACTTTAACTTTTAGATTCAGTCTATCTTCTTCCGTCACTATTTTAAAAGTAATGGAATTATGGTCACTGGCCCCAAAGTGCTCCTCCACTGATACCTCAGTCACCTGCTCTGCCTTATTTTCCAAGAGTAGGTCAAGCTTTGCTCCTTCTCTAGTAACAAAAGATTGTGGAGCTGGAAAATCACAGCTGGTCAGGCAGCATCTGAGAAGCAGGAGAATTTACGTTTCAGACATAAGCCCTTCATCAGGAATGGGACTCAATATGCCTGAAACATTGATTCTCCTGCTCCTCAGATGATGTCTGACTGGCTGTGCTCTTCCAGAATCACACTCTTCAACTCTGATCTCCAGCATCTGTAGTCCTTACTTTCTCATACATTCTCTAGTAGGTACATCCACATACCGGATCAGAAAAATTTCTTGCGCCCACTTAACAAATTCCTTTCCATCCAAGCCCTTTACACTATGACAATCCCAATGTATGTTTGGAAAGTTAAAATCCCCTAATATAACCACTCAATTATTCTGACAGATAACTGAGATGTCCTTTTGTTTTTCAACTTCCAGTTGACTATGAGGGGGGAATCTATAGTACAATCCCAATAAGGTGATCATCCCTTTCTTATTTCTCAGTACCACCCAAATAACTTGCCTGGACAAGGAATATCCTCCCTCAGTACAGCAGTAATGCTATCCCTTATCAAAAACACTATTCCTCCTCCTCTCTTGCCCTCTAACTACCACTCCAACCGATCCACGTGATCTGATAGAAGTCGCAACCAAACACACTTCCTGCAGGCATAATCATCAGTAACACAGAAACTCTCCCTAACCTCACACATCTGACAGGAAGAGCATGTCACTCTACTAAAGGCCATCTTTGCACCTTCACAATCTACAGACCCAGAAAATAACACAGTTTTACTGCTCTAAAAACATTGCCAGGCTAACGTAATACCTATGTTTTTATATTTATAAAGTTTAATCAAGAGACAGATCTCAATAAAAACATATAATTAAAAAAAAATCCACTCTACTCAGTATTGTAGATTTCTAAACAAACACAGTAAGGTTACACATGAAAATTAAGCCACTTAACTGCTCCCCTGCTCTGAGATCACCCACACAGGTTTCTCTAGGTCAGTTGTGAATTTCAATGTTTGTTCATTTTTCTTAAAATGAACTCAGATGTCCAGAGATACTTGAAACCAAACAGTAAAAGCAGTTAGCTGTGCAGGTTACTGCTGGGTCATGCAGCTGTGCAGGTTCATTGCTCCATTTGAATCACTTCCATGTGGTCATTGCCTTTGTCTCTCTTCTTCCTTTTTAAAGTGCTTTTTTAAAATCTTTTTTTCCAAAGTTACAAAATAATGCAACAGCTTATAATATAGTAATTACTGTTCCTAGAATTTGAGGAAATCAGCTCCAATGCTGAAAATACCTCAAAAAGGAGCAGCTGTTCCGGCCACAATTTTTCCTGTCCTCTATCTTGGATTACCCAGAATCCTTTCCATCAGATCTGTCCAAAGAAACTAAGTAGAAAGTGGGTTGTTTGGACAGGACAGGGGAACTCTGCCCCAGGAAGGAGATTTGGCAAATTATTCTTCTGGACTGAGGAGTACAGGCTGGGGAAGGAGATAAACATATCTGGAAGGAGTAAATTGTGAACAGGGAGGGGTGGTGAAGGATGGCTCTTTGTTCACAGTCAGCAGCAGCCTGGCATCGAGTAAGGAGCAGTGTATAACCACACCTAGCACGGTCACCTCATATTCCATGCATTGTGAGGTTAGGAAATGCAGGTTCACTTTGACGGTTTGGGTGGGGAAACCTGATGGGGTTCATGAAAAGAACTATAAGAGGAAGGGGATTTGGTTGTTTGAAGATTTACCAACACCTAGAGCTGGAAGTGGAAGTCACTGATCAAGGAGCACCATCTATTTCTTTTCCATAATGTTGGAAATCGAAAGTGTGCAATCAGGGAAAAACAAACAGCTGCAAACACACTCAGAGTGAGCAGAGTACGTGTCCCAGACTGTGTGAGGGGCTGCAAGAATCTCTGTTGAAAGGCCCTTTGGATAGCAAGGACATTACACATAGATCCACTGTACAAGATACAACCCTGTAGGGACCTTAATCTCTGGCTATCCTAATCCGTTGCTGTGCAGCTCCCTTTTTCAGAAATTCCTGACCAACTCATTCACACCAACACTTTTGGACATAGAGGTTAGGGAAAGAATAGGGACATTGAAGGATGGGGGCTAACGATATCTGCAGGACTCTGTAAACACCTTGTTCCTCTTGCAGACAGATGCTGCAGCAGGCTCTCAGGACAGACATCAATCCGGTGTGACCATAACGTAATGTCTCAAACTAGACAGTTACATTCAGGGCTACACAGAGAGATAGTTATAACGTTATAGCTAAATGACAAAAAGTGTGTCATCAGCTGTGCCACCAAAGTGATGTCAATAGGATTTCTTCTTTCTCTCCCTCCCAACACACCTTAGTGTTGTAAAGACTATATCTTATTCTATATTTCTAATTACAAGACTCCTCTCCTTTGCCCCATCCCCTTGACCTAGACCTCCATGTTGTTTGGTGGATATCTAGGATGTAGAAAGTTGAACCAGGAACGGCATTTGGTAAGATAAGGCACAAATCGGAATGAGGGACACCATGGGTGTGGGATCAGTAATTATTAAGGTAAGTGTGGCAGAATATGGAGAGAAAACTTGCTGGACCCCATGGCCAAAATCTTGACACAACTTGCACTTTGTCAAAAAGAATAAAATTCAGTCACTATTTTGTTTGGGATAAGAACATTGAATGCTAACAGAATTGTCTCTGAGAAATACTTTCTATTTGTTGAGAAAAGTGCAGAAGAGTTTAACACAGTCAAATTAATAATGAGAATATTTGAAAGCTTTCTTCTATGCTGTAGTAAATTTTTCTCATAAAACTATGATCTATTTCTCATACATAAAATCATCCATAGCAGGGACATTTTACAGATTGCGAAAATTACAGAATAAATTAAGAATTTAAGAGAAAGATTATAATAGACTATTTAATTCTGTAAAGGAACTGAAAGAGGATGAATGGATGTATTTTCATGTTTTGTTGTCTATGTGCTATATACATGGTAATGAAATGCATTTAAAAATGTGTTTCATTTCTTTTAGGGGTAGAATTAAATAAAAGACCACAATATTGCTTGATGGAAAAAGGGGAAAAATGACATTGCTTTAAAGAGGGAACAAAAGTACGAGGAGTTGCTTGCAGTATTAAAGAAACACGTTAAGCTAACTGATACATAGGAAACAATATTACTTTTGGGGACATTGAGTGCAAATAAACTGGCACCATCAGGGTGTAGTCTTTTGATTGGCTTTTCAATTAAAATCAGTATAATGGGTTCAGGACAGCTCAGCATAGCGACAAGCCTCTGATTGGTCAGAGAGTGATGGAAGTGAAACAGACAGAGTGGAGATTTCCTGAAGTTATCAATCTTTTCTCCTCTTTCTCTGTAAAGTTGCTCTCTCCCATTTGAAAGAGAAGGAAAACTACATTCAGAGACATTGAAATAAATAAATTTAAAACCTAAAGAAAGACCCTGTATGGATCATGGATGAATGTGGGAAAAGATAGTGCTCTAATCCAAGGAAACTGTGGAAGAGGATGTTTGCAGTTTTAAAAACAAATTACTGGAATAATATTGTGGGTTGATTAACAATGTTGCCTGATTCAAACAGTGAGGGACAATTCCAGACAAAATGAGCATCTGTGTGTTTAGGGCAACTTTGCCTGGACATTGTCAGCACTAGTTGTGGGCTCAGAAGGGCTTATGCCCGAAACGTCGATTCTCCTGTTCCTTGGATGCTGCCTGACCTGCTGCGCTTTTCCAGCAACACATTTGCAGCTCTGATCTCCAGCATCTGCAGCCCTCACTTTCTCCTCAGCATAACAACAGGCAGGTAGCTACAGCCCTGTGTGTGGATAATACAGCAGCAACATCCAGCCTTGGAAGAGAAAAACATTCATGTCTCTCTTTCTCTCCCTCGTGTGGGAAGGAAAATTCCTAGCAGCTAGCTACTGTTCCTCACCCTTGTCTGTGAAATGCTCTCTCTGCAAAGCCCCTGTTAAAAGGAAAAGGGATTAGGACCATCATGAGAGACACTAAAATTATCAACTGATGAAAGAAAAAGTGTGAATCAGTGCAGCCAGAATCTTGCATCATTAGGAAAGAATGGGAAGGACTTGAAAGGATCTGAAACAACTCAGAAACATCTGTGCTCCAGACTGATGCCAGAACTGTGCTTCTTTGTTTCCTTGCCTCCTCCACCCACCCACCTGTCCTGCCTACAATGTGTACCTATTTGTACATGTATGGGAATTTTGAGAAAGGGTTCGTTTTAAAGCTATAAATTTTCCATGTTGACCTTTTTTTGCGATTGGTTGCAACCAGTTTGGTCTTAAATTATTATTTTCTTGCTAATGGGAAGAATCTGGTGCAAATGTTGTTTTAACCTGAATTAGACAGTTGATGGGGGCCATCTTGTGGCACTCTATTCCTGAACTGAGAGTCCTGGGTTCAAGTCCCACCTGCTCCAGAGGTGTGTAGTAGCATCTTTGAAAAAGCTGATATGCAAACTATGTTACATTTTTATAAATTAGATAGTTACGTAGAATTTGCTTTTTAGTGACTTAATCAATGGTTTTTTAAAACTTGTTATGACACTGGGAATAATTGGGGTATGATTTGCAGTGCACTCTCTCAGTGAGTCATGACACCAACCAAGCAATCAGTGAACTACAGACTGATCATTGCTGTGCAAGTAACATCAGGGCATCACTGAAGAATTGAGGATTGCAAAACTAACCCATTTAGTTTTATGATTTTTTTTTGGACTGGTGATACAGAAATATGTTCCTTTAATTTTCCTTTCCCGTCCACTCATCATAATTGTGCATTTTTCCCCAAGTGTGTCTGTAGAAGTTTTTAAAAAGAATAATGTTTAAATTTCACAAGTTAGAAATCCTTTTACTGTTATTGTTTAAGCTAAGAGTGTTATAATAAATTTTTTAAAAATGGTTCCTAAAGGGATCATGTTTATCCTGGTTAGCAGCCAGTCAAAGACAATTTGGGATTCTTGGTAGTCAAAGTAAATCTTCATGTTTATCACAACTCTAGGATTAGCAGGGCTTGATTTCTCGTGCACTCACCCAGTGAATTGTGACATTAGTCTCAATAATTGTAACAATGAAACCATCATAGCTCATTGTACAAACTCATCTGGTTCACTTTTAGGAAGGAAACTGCCATCCTTACCTGATCTTACTTACATGTGACTCCAGACTCATGGCAGTGAGGTTGATGCTAAACTAACCTCAGAAAATGGACTACACAGCCACTGAGTTCAAAGGCAATTAGGGATGAGAAATAATAACTGTCCTTTCCAGTGTCTCCCACCTGTCATAAGGAAGTAAAGAAAAGTGACATGTTCTCATCTTCCTCCAGTGATGTTGTTAATGGTCACAATAGACCCAATAATGACTGGGACTTAGCTTTAGTGAATCACAGAGCAGCAATGGATATTCACTGGATGGGCACAATGCTGAAAGCAGAAATTCCATTACCACAGTAGAAGAATAAATTGTATAAGGTAATAGTTCTGAAAAAGTTGGTGCATCTGAAAGAGTGAATATTGAAGCTGCTTTAAGCTCCTGCCAATGTGATGACATCATGCAGTCTTTGGGTGGAGGAGGAATTGTCCAGCAGGAGATCCCAATGGAGACAGGTATGTCACCTCAGGGTCCTGATAATCATAGTAATTATGTCTAACTAGTCAAAGTAATTTGTATTATTGCTATCATACAATAAACTATTACATCTTATTGTGTAAGACATCTGCCTCTTCTCGATAAGATTCAATAATGGTTTATCCTCTGCTGCCACTGCAGACCTACGGACTAAGCACGAAAAGGAGGATTAATGGTAGCACTCTACCCCAACCATAAACCACGAGCGGTTGATACCATAGCATCCAATCATGTAAGATCCCAAGACCCAGAGAGAATTCGAACAATTGAAGATAATCATAAGATGAAACAAGAGACTTGGCAGAATGCCAGGCACAGAATGATGACTTCATCAGTTTTGTCAAGCTACAAAGTTTGAATCAAAGTTAGCGAGTAAGAAAGTACTGTTGTGGAGAAAATGTAGAGAATCACCAGGAGACGCAGAGAGTTCCTCAAGAAGTAGGTCCGGGGGATCCAAGATGGCGGTGACCCAGCAAGTCCGAGTCTATAGTGCTCCTCCCAAGACTTGGGCAAAGTGGGTCACCCATCCTACCACACTCACCAAATCATTCAAAATAGTTTTTACTTAATGTAATTAGTTGCTTAGTACTGCATTTAAACAATTTAATCTCCAGTAAAAATGACTAAAGGGAAGGGATCCCGCAGTTCTCAGCAGGCAGGAGCCCTCCCCCACCATCCCCAGCTGCAGCTGAGGCGTCCGCAACCACCCTGGGGGACTTACCAATGGTGGCGAGCCTCGTGGAAATCATCTCCAAACTTAATGTGAAGATCGATGCTTTCATTGAAGAGTCCCAGAGCAGATGGGACTCACTCTCGGTCGCGCTACAAAAGCATGACCGAGACATCGAGGAATTTGAGCGTCGAGTCGGAGGGGTGGAGCTAAAGGATGCAACCTCCAAAACGACAGCAGAATCGGCCGTGGATTGGGTCCGGACCTTAGAGAATCACATTGACGACCTCGAGAATCGAGGTCGTCGAAAAAATATTTGTTTGCTGGGCCTTCCCGAACGGGAAGAGGAAGGCCAGCTTACAGTGTTTCTCGAACAGTGGCTTCCACAGCTTTTAAATCTGGAGGCTGGATCAGGCCAAGTAAGGGTGGAATGGGCTTACCGGGTTGCAATACGCGGGCCCGGCTCAAACCAGCGCCCCCGCCCGGTCCTGTTCCGGCTGCAGAGCTATAAGGAGAGGCAGATGCTCTTAGGAGCTTCCAGAAATCTTGGGAAAGATCTCCAAACAATGATTTATAAAGGATCCAAAGTTATGTTATTCCAGGACTTTTCCCCAGCTCTGGTCCGAAAGAGGAAGACGTTTGATGAAGCAAAGAAGTGTTTAAGGGACTTAAATATTCAGTACTCCTTGCGCTACCCAGCAACGCTATGCTTTAACCATGAAGGGTCCGTGTATAACTTCGGATCGCCGGAAAAGGCTGAGGAACTTTTGGACTCTCTTAGATAAATTGTAAGAGTTAATTGATGTTGTTTTGCTCTCCCCACACTCCGGTTTATATCCCTTTTTTTATATTAATCCCTTTTTTTACCTGACTGTTTAATATTATCTTCGGGGGGGCGGGGGGGGGGGGGGGGAGGGATTTATTTATTTGTTCTCTACTTAGCAATTTTCTCTCTTTTTTTATATATATAGGCCGGGGGGTCTAGTTAATGTTGGTGTGGGGAGGTGGTTACCTTATCCTGTTTTATTTCTGTCTTTAGGAGCGGGGTTGTTTTCCCCTGTTATTTTGTGTTATTATATTTAATTATTACTTGTTGAGGTTGTAATTTTATAGTTATATATGTATATACATGGTATTAACATTACCAAATATATCCAGGTGTTGGTGTGGGTGGGGGGGGGGGGCGAAGGTAGGGTGCTCACTGTTAACTCTAACTTTGTATTATATCTGAATTTTCTTCATCTTATTGAGGAGCGCCTAGGTCAAGGGTGGGGCACTGGTTGGGAGAGGATACGATGGGCTGTTGGAAAGGAACTGATACCCCCTGGGAACAAGGGGGAAAATCTCGATTTAAATACGTTTTATATTTTTTTATTTAGAAATAGTTTTTTATTATATCGAAGTGAGTGTATTAAAGAGCCGTTAGTTTTGTAAATTTTATATGCTCTATGCTCGGGATGTTTTGGATAGGGTTTCCCCTTCCAAGGGGTCTCGGACTTGCCCAGAGGATTATGGTTGATCAGTCGGTTAAGTGGTGCACCTGGAATGTCAAGGGGAGTAATTCACCAGTCAAAAGGAAGAAAATATTATCAAACCTCAAGAAAGAAAGGGTCAATATAGCTCTCCTACAGGAGACACACTTATTGGATAAAGAACATTTGAAATTACGGCAGGATGGATTTGATCAGGCCTTTCTTTCTCCTTTCAGCTCAAAAGGTAGGGGAGTTGTTATTCTTACTCGGAAGAATTTCCCTTTCAAAATCCTAAATCAGATAAAATACGAATCTGGGTGATATATTCTGATTAAAGCCCTTATAAATGGAGAGGAATATGGGATCTTAAATTTGTATTGCCCCCCCCGGCACATCCTTTTAAATTTATAACCGAAGCCTTCTCAAAATTGATGGCTCTCAGTGCTCGTCATACAATTATAGGGCGAGACTTTTAATTGTATTATGGACCCGGAAATAGATAGGATTCCCAAGAATGCAGGAGTATCTCCCAGATCTAGACAATTGGTGGATCTGAACAAAGAATTAGGATTAATAGATGTATGGAGATACCTTCATCTGCAGGGCAGAGATTTTTCTTTTTACTCCAATCCACATATATGCCACACCAGAATCAATATGTTTTTTGCCCCCTCGATTTTTTTAAATTCCATATCATCCTGTAAAATAGGCAGTATAGCAATTTCCGACCACGCTGCTGTACATATGGAAATCAAGGCGAGGAACAATGAGACATCCCCTCGGCATTGGCGTATGGACCTCTTCCTGATGAAAGTAAATTTGTAAAGTACTTCTCTCAAGAATTTAAAACTTTTTTAGAAATTAATTCAGGTACGGCTAGCAACCCATCAATGATGTGGGAGACCATCAAAGCTTACGCACGAGGTTTGATCATCAGCGACCCAGAAAAAATTAAAGGGAGAACAACAGCGTCTGCTTGAAGTTCGCCCAAAAGCGGCTGAAACAACATACGCTGACAGACCTATTATTAAATTACAAAGGATTACGGCCCTTAGGACAACTCTAAACACCACGCTTACCCAAACGGCTAAGAGGGAAATATTATTTGCAAAACAAAGGTTATATGAATTTGTCGGTAAACCTGGTAGATATTTAGCATTTCTCGCAAAGAGAAAGAAAGCCCCTCAAACTATCACATCTATCAAGGAAAGTATGGGTATTTTGATTCATGATCATAAACGGATTAACGCAATCATTAGAAAATTTTATTCTGATTTATATAAATCGCAGGATTGCAAAGACAGGACTAGGAGGATGCAGTCATTTTTTTAAAACCTGACCTTTCCGGACCTAACCCCGGAACAGGTATCGGTCTTGAATGTTCCCCTAACAATCCAAGAAATACTTGACACAATCAGGCAACTTCAGAGCGGTAAGGCACCTGGCCCAGATGGCTTTCAAGCTGAATTCTGTAAAGAATTTACAGGAATATTGGCTGGTCCACGTATGGACATGTATAACTATTAACACAGTCAGGGTTGTCTCCCGCCTTCGCTGAAAGAGGCAAATATCTCTCTTATCCTCAAAAAAGGAAAGGACCCAGAAGATTGTGCGTCATACAGACCAATATCCTTGCTAAATGTAGATTTTTAAATCCTCTCTATAACGTTAGCATTGAGGCTAGAAAGGGTATTGCCACATATCATGAAGGAGGATCAAATGGGGTTTATTAAGGGCCGTAGATCATCCAATAATGTTAGAAGGGTTTTGAATGTGATTCAAGCCTGCCATCAGGGAAAGATACCAGGAGTAGTAGTCTCATTAGACGCAGAAAAGGCATTCGATAGGGTTGAATGGTCATATTTGTTTTACACATTGGAAAGGTTTGGCGTTGGAAAGGTGTTTACCAAATGGGTCTCAACACTGTATAGTGATCCCAAAGCAGTTGTGATTACCAATGGACTAGGCTCGGATAGCTTCAGTGTGGATAGGGGCTGCCGTCAGGGATGTCCTCTTTCATCATTGCTATTTACACTAATAATTGAGCCACTAGCAGAAGCTATACGGGCTGACCCTAATATAATGGCCCTGAGGATTGGTACAGGTAAACATAAAATTACCCTTTATGCAGATGACGTTCTTCTATTTCTCAGTAATCCCCTGATGTCTGTGCTTCGCTTAATCCAAGTTATTAATACATTTAATGTATTTTCAGGCTACAAAATTAATCTCTCAAAATCAGAGGCTATGCCAATGGGTGGCCTTGCTAGTATATCCCACTTATTGGACTGATCCCACTTTCCCTTTCGGTGGTCCCTGGAGGGTTTCTTATATTTAGGCATTTTTATTACCCCAGTATTTGGTCAGTTATACAAGGCTAACTTTGTGCATTTACTGGAAAGGATAAGGCAGGACCTCCAGCGATGGGGAGACCTTCCAATTTCCTGGCTGGGTAGAATAGCACTAATTAAAATGAATGTCCTGCCCCATCTCCAATACCCTATGAGAATGCTTCCGGTGATGCTGCTGAGGCTGGCACTATGTAAATTATATGGCTGGTTGGGTTCCTTTATCTGGAATCATAGACAGCCCCTCATTAAGCTGAAGAAGCTACAGCTTCCACAGGCAAGGGGAAGATTGGATTTCCCAAATTTTAGGAAATATCCGTTAAGTTCCCTATTAAGTTACATAGCCAATTGGGTCTTGTCTGACCCGCAATTAATCTGGCTGGACACCGAGGCTTCTCAAGTAAAATGCCCACTTATTAACCTTTTATTTTCAGACAAGAGGAAACTCATTACGGATCACTGTAAAACCCTATAATATTAAACACAATTAAAGCTTGGAATATAATGCGGCAAAATGAGGGCAACTCACATAAAACATCCCCCTATGGTCCGATAGTGGGAGCATGGGGATTTCAACCGGGGCTTACAGATGTCACTTTCAAACTCTGGAGATCCAGGGGTATCTCCTGTTTAGGGGATCTGTTTAAAGAAGGGGTCCTGATGTCTTTTGAACAGCTGCATCAGAAATCTGGACTACCTAATGGAGACCTCTTTCGATACTTCCAAATTCGAGACTATATACAGAAGAAGACTACGTTATTAGATAGTCTTTATAAATCAGATAGAGAACGTAGAGTGCTATGGCCAATGGGGGTATCTTCCGTCAGCACTATTTATCATTTATTACATGATGAAGTATCGGGAGATATGGATAATCTGCTTAAACATGGAATCAGGATTTGGGACTGGAAATCTCTGTAGAAACGTGGAATGACATTTGGGAAAACGCCAGAAGAATCACCATCTGCAACAGAACTCAGGCCATTCAGTTGAAGATACTTCATAGGGCCCATATAGCACCGGATCGATTGGCATTATTTAAGGCAGGAGTATCTCCAATGTGTCCCAAATGTAAAATAGAGGTGGGCACTCTTGTACATTGCCTATGGACCTGTCATAAGATCCGTAGATATTGGACTAAAGTAGCAAGTGCTCTGACAGAAATCTTAGGAATGGAAATTAGAATGGACCCTGTATCTCTCCTTTTGGGCTTTTCAAATTTACGCTCCCTGGATATGCACGAGAAGTGATTATTTTCTATTCTCTCTTTCTGTGCAAGGAAAACTATTCTGGTAAACTGGGTGGCTGAGGGCCCCCCTGGACTTTCAAATTGGCACAGATTAATTATGGAATGTGTTCCCTTTGACTTCCTTACAAATATGGTGCACTGAAAGACCGAATTATTCCATAAAATATAGCAGCCCTTCTTGAATTACACAAATACAGATATTTCGGTCATCCTAACAAGGGCTTTTATTTACTTGAGATGGCGAAGCTGGCCGGTCCGGGGCCCTTGGGAGAGGAATCCCGCATGAATACGGGTTTTGTTACGATTTGATGTTAATACACTCCGAGCATGTATCTCACTGCCCAATTTCTGTGTTATCCATCGGATTTTTTTTCTCTTCTTTGATTAATGTAAGAGACATAATTATACACTCTGGTTAGTTGTAGGTTAGATTAGTAGTTAGTTGAGTTTTGTTTTTTTTTCCTCTCGGTATTTTTTTTGTTTGATAAATTTTGGTTATTATTTATTTAAGATTTAATTGTATACCAATTTTAATACTTGGGTTTTTTTTATTTGTAAACTTGTAAAAATGTTAAATTTTCAATAAAAATATCTATTAAAAAAAAGTAGGTCCTTTATTTGCAAACAAAAAACTGTGATACTGAGAAAGCAGATTCTCAAATGCCCCGAATCTCAGGGTCCATGGACTTTTATTTTTTTTAATCATATTTCTGTTAGCTTATCAGCATGTCCAACTATAATAATCAAAGTACCTTACTCTAGCTACACAATAAACCAGTGATGTTAGTTCCCATTATCTCTTTAGTTGCACATTCTGCACAGTCCAAAGATGTGCAGGTCAGGTGAATTGGCCATGCTAAATTGTCCGTAGTGTTAGGTAAGGGGTAAATGTAGGGGTATGGGTGGGTTGCACTTCGGCGGGTCGGTGTGGACTTGTTAGGCCGAAGGGCCTGTTTCCACACTGTAAGTAATCTAATCTAATCTAATGTCACAGTTACATATTTAGTGCTAACTCTGCTACAGTGATCTTCCATTCCAGACTAACTTGTCATGATAGATATTTAGCTAGTCCATCCATTACAATAGTCTCATGTCTCAAGCTGACTCTACTAGCTCTTAATTAGACATTTTAGTGTCTTGTCCCAAATATTTATGGTCCCAATCCTGTCATAACAGAGAAGCTTGCTTTAATACTTGTGTTATCTCATCTCGCCATGGTGACCTTTCAACCTTAACCTTACTCTGCTAACTGGTGTAAGAATGTTCCACTAGTCTTATCCCATCCTGCCTTCAGATTGCCAGTGGTTTTTATGCTTTAACCCTTCCCATGCTTTCATGTTTTTTTTATTTTCCATAATATATCCCTCGGGAAAGACAGGACATGCACTGCCTTACATTGCTTGAACACCAGCAACAAGGTTTGGAAGGAACAGACCAGCTTTGGTTTCATGTGAAGCAGCAAGAACGAATGAGTATGATTACTGTAGAATATGGGACAGTGAGAACTAAACAACATCAACCATCCTGCAAAATGGCACAGAACTGGGTTAGAGGAATGATGGAGGACCATCAACCTCATCCAAAAGCAGGCGGTGGGGTGGCTTTTGGTAGAGCGAGGTGAGGAAGTTGCAGGGAAGGAAGATATGGAATAAATGTAAACAGTTTAACAAATGTTTTGAAATTCTGTTAAAATAATTCAAAAGGGTCAGACAGTTATTCTGAAGTCAAAGACAGAGCAGACTCAGAGTAGGGACAATCCAATGTAAGACAACAGCCTCTAAGCATATGGATACAATCCAGGGTTCACAATGTCAGTACAATCCATGATGATCTATCATCTAAAAAGACAAGGGCAACAGTTGCATGGAAACACCATCACCCACAAAGCTCTCCTCCAAGCCAAATACCATACTGAATTGAATCTACATCACCAGTCCTTCATTGTCACTTGGTCAGAATACTCGAGCTCCCTCACTAACAACACTATGGGTATACCTGCATCACCTGGACACCAACAGGTTAAGATGATGGCTCACCGTCACCTCTGCAAGGCCAATTGTGTAGAAGCAGTAGATGCTGGTCTCACCATGATGACCACTTCACCTGAGGTAATGAGGAAACCTCCTTCTCAGCTTATCTCTATCAGGTAAAGAGACGAAGCACTTTACTGCCTGTAATCCTCAACAGTGGCAAAAAAAAGAATTTTGTTTAAGATCAGTGCCAAGATTGGGCAATCATGCTGTGCTCAAACCATTGATATCCTCTACTCCTGGGCATTAGATCTTTTTTAAGATTCCCAACAGTGTGGAAACAGGCCCTTCGGCCCAACAAGTCCACACCGACCCTCCGAAGAGCAACCCACCCTGACTAGTGCACCTATCACTACGGGCAATTTTAGCATGGCCAATTCACCTGACCTGCACATTTTTGGACTGTGGGAGGAAACCGGAGCACCCGCAGGAAACCCACACAGACACGGGGAGAATGTGCAAACTCCACACAGACAATTGCCCAAGACGGGAATTGAATCTGGGTCCCTGGCGCTGTGAGGTAGCAGTGCTAACATTGATGTAATCATCAATGGGAAATGATTACATCAATACTCCTCTGGGAAATAAAATCATCAATAAGTAATGCAAGAACTCGATTTTCTCTCAGCTAACTTTGCACAAGAAGACAATTAATATTGAAGGAGTTTGGTTGGAGCATAAAACCTGGTGTATGAATGACAACATTAAATTTACTTTTGGGATTTATTTATCTTTTTACTTCTTAAAATTTTGTGAAACAATTACTTCAGTAAGTATCCATGTGAATATTCAAGTTACAAACAATCAAAAATGATTTTACACCATGTCTTAAATGAGAAACGCCACTTACACAGGAGATTCATGAAAGAAAATAGTCAAGGTTTGGGCATGGTTGAAGACTGTTATCAGCTAACCTTTCATGGTGAAATAAATGGAAACAGAAAACATTGAGGTGGGGTGGGATTCTGAGTGTCTAAGTTTGGAATGGAGGTTCAGAACTGGTTTCTAATGAATAGTCACCTAGAGCTTAACCGATTTTTTTTTGTAAAAAGGCAAGTGTAAGGCAGTGTGTAATTCCATTGGTCAAACTACCAGGCTTGAAGCAAAACATACTTTATTATGACACTATAGTTAAAATATAAATAAAAGAAAGAACAATTGGAATCACTTTATTGGAAAGCTTAACAGAATAATAGATTATTTAATTACTAAACAGCAGCTGTTCCAAGATAATAACATTCCATAAACAAATCTTTGACAAAGGTAAATTCATCAAAATAGACTGTCTCACATGCAATTCTCCAGTCCAGGAGGAAAGAACATCAAGAGAAAACTTAGAGAGTGAGAGAACTCAAGTGTTTCGCTGTCACAGAGAGAGATGTATCGCAGTTTCCAAACCCTAACAGCTGCTGAAAGTTAAACTAAAATCCTGGTTCTGTGGGAGCTTGACCTCACCCCATCAGGCTGCTTATATTGTTCCAACTTTAAAAATCCAAGGCCTCACAAGCTGTTTACTTGATTGGCTTGGACAGACTGCTCTTCACCTTTTGTCTCAACCACTCTTCAGGAAAACAAAAACAGGACCAAGTATACCTCTTAAAGCTGTAGTATGATCACAATAGAAAACCCCAGCTTGTCTGGCAGCATTTGTGGAGAGAAAACAGTTAACATTTTGGGTCCAGTGACCTTTCCATCAATTCTAAAGAAGTGTCACTGGGCCTGAAAATTTTAATGCTTTCTCTCTGCTGGATTTGCTGAATTTTCCCAGCAACTTTTGATTTCCAGCATCCGTAGTTCTTTCGGTTTTTTTGATGAAAATGTCAACTCTGTTCCTCTCTCTCTAAAGTGGCTGCCTGCCCTGGTGAATATTCCTAGCATTTTCTGTTTTCACATTTCTAGTATCTACACTATTTTATTTTGAATCCTGGAATCTAAATGTTTATTTAAGCAGAACGTTCACATACACAGAATGATGTTGTAGAAAAATAAGATACTGAAAAGACATGTTAAATGTAGCTTACGTTTACATATTCTCAGCCTTTATCATCAAAACAATCCTAAGATGCATGGCAAAGAGAACAATTGTATCGGTGTAATTGAGATCCAGGAGGAAAATTAATTAATGTCTTTATTCAGTCAGAAATGAAATATTGATTTTCAGTCAAAATAAAATTGTGTTTTTGAGCTGATCTTTTACAAAACACTTTGCAAATTCTTTAAATGGAGGTGTAGAATACATCCTGTCCACAGTGACAGTTTAATTTATTTTGCATCACGTGGCATGGAGATTGGAAACATTTCTTTATCCTGGAGGTTTTAGTCTGACAATGTTTCTAGAGTAACTGGTTTCATCAATGTGTAATACACTTGCCTTCAACTTTAGAAGTTGTGGCTGTGACACACTTCTGAATATGAACTCGATTCAAGATTAAGCGCGGGGGCCAGCACTTTGGCACAAAACTGTTGGAAATGCTACATTTTTCAAGATCAGATGTTACGTGAAGCAATTTCTTCCTGAGGTGGATGTAATGGATCCTATGAGACTACTTCAAGAAGAGCAAGGTGTTTCCGCGTCAATAATTTTCCTGCAACAAAATACTTCACGCATCTCAGTTGCTATTTGTGTCTCAGCGATAGTATTATTGGCTTTTAAGACAAAAGACTTGAATTCAAGCCCCACACCAAACAGGCGTGATGAGAAGTTATAGCAGTGAATGGCTGACAAGCTGCATCTGACGGATGCAGTGCACCTCACTAAAGTCTTTAGCCTTCAGAAAGTATTCCAAAAATAACCACCATTGGGAAGGAATGCTATCTCAGCCACTCTTCATCAGTACATGAGCCATGTGTAGACTTGAGTTCAGACTTGAGTGTAGGATAAACATAGCAAATGACCTGAAGATAGTAAACTCCGTCTGTACTTTTAAAAAATTCATAGTGGGGATGAGTGTGTCATCGCTACAGCAGCATTTACTGCCCGTTCCTAATTGCCCAGAGGGCAGTTAAGTGTCAACCGCATTGCTGTGGGTCTGACATCACATGTAAGCTAGGTAAGGATCGCAATTTCCTTTCCTAAAGGACGTTAGTGAAACCAGTGGTTTTTCCATCAATCAACAATGGTTTCATACTTAAAACATAAACAGATCACAGCGGGTCTGAAGAGTCATCCAGACTCAAAATATTATCTTGCTTTCTCTCTGTGCATACTGCCTGACCCATTGTGATTCCAGCATTTGCAGTAATTTGCTCTGGCAATGGTTTCATTCTCATCATAGAATTGAATTGAATTGAATTTATTGTCACGTGCACGGAGGCACAGTGAAAAGCTTTGTAAATTCCAGATTTTTAAAACTGAATTCTAATTTCACCATCTGTCCATAGCAGGATTTGAACCCAGGTCCCCAGAACATGGCCTGGATCTCTGGATTAATAGTCTAGTGATAATACTGCTAGGCCATCACCTCTCCTGTGGAAATGTTAATGGTATAAAATGTGTGTGAAACTGAATGTAAATATTTGGATTGGAAAATGACTACAAGAAAATTAATGCTAATTTACCTGAGCTTATTAAAAATGCAACTAACTAAATAGTTACAAAGTAAGGTTGTGTACATAAATGAACATTAGATTTTTTAAAAAGCCTAGATGATGTGAAAAATGCTGTTTTTATTTTACCATGTTGAAGTCACATACATAAAATCACAGAATGGCTTCAGAGAATGTCTTCATAATAATCATTTTAAAGCAGAGTATGCAATATTCCCTTTTGTAGTCAACAGCTTTCACATTATGGAAACAATTTGCTGATCTTTTTAGCTATATTGAAATCAAAATACTTGTCCATCATGCAATTTGTAATCGCGACAAAACTAAGACCGAACAGTATGAACAACACTGCGATACCAATTTTGAATCCAGGAATCCTGAAACCAGAAATGCACACGTTAAAACAATGATCAGCCAACTACAATTTATTTTTAGAAATACATGATGGTTTATGTTCTTGTTTTCCTATTTCTGCTTTCAGTAGCTCGATGGGCACGTATATCAATTACTGTAGCCTGATATAACAGCTGACATCAGAGAGATACTGTTGGGCTTCATTGCAACTTTCTTCATATCCAAGACAGTGGGGAGAGCAAGTAAAATGCTAAAAAACATCAGTTTACTTTCCTAAACATTAGAATTCCTTCTGATAATCTAAGGGGTGGAAATCAGGTGGGAATCTCAGATCATGGATGTGATGCAAGTCAATAGACAGCCTCTGGTCATTCACATGATGAAAGGTATTGGATTTCAGCCAGCATCCATCATCCTACAGTATCAGTGTTGGTGAAGTGGTAATATTCTGACCTACAACACAGAAGGTTGCAGACTCATGTCCTACTTCAGGGGCTTGAGTGCTTAATCTAAACCGCTGCTCCAACATATCGCAAAGAGAAAACTGTTCTGTCAGAGCTGCCACTTCCTGATGACATAATGAACTGAGATCCTGACTGGTCTCCTAGATGCAGACAAGACCCTATGGCACCAATTGGTAGGAATATTAATTTCCCTTATATTGGCCACTTTCATCCCTTGTAACATCTAAAAATAGATCATTGTAATTTATTTCATTGCTGCCTTTGGGATCTAGTTGGACCCTAATTGACTGCTGGGTCTCTCACACTACAAGTTGCCAAATTTAAGAAAGTACTTTATTCGCAAGACATGTAAGTTCTTTCATTTTTTTTAATCTCAGTATGGTGTCTGGATGACTGTTCAGACCTGCACGGTCAGCCAAGTTTCTTGGTTGTCACTTCTTGAGTGCAGCTGGTAAGCGTGAAAGTTCATTTGTCCCTACCCAGTATAGTAAGTGATGCACTTCCAGCTGGATCTGTACATATGCTTCTTACCTACTATGTTAAGGCCTCAGTAGTCTGAGCTGTGTGGACCAATTTCCTGGCTGTATTCTACATATTCTCAAATAGACTTCAGTGGACAACAAATTTAGATTTCATAATGCACTACTTTACATGCAACAATAACAAATGGCAGCCATTATTTTGGGGCAAGTCACCTTCTCTCCTTCCCCTACCTAACACACAAAATAGGGGGCAAAAAGTATTGGAGGCAGAATTATAATGGATCGTTTTTATAAAAAGTTTCAAACTTATGACAATCAACATGGGAAGTAAATTACTGATCTTTCAGAGAAGATAGTGCACAGCATGGAAAGATCATCGTGAGAGACAAAGACCGAAAAACAGAAAAAGAAAATAAATTAGGAAGAGCTTTTAAACACCTACCTTCCTTTCATTGACTCTGCATATCCAGTAAAGTACATGTGTCGACTAAACAGATATACAAGACCCAAGATCGAGGTGATTTCTGAATGAAGGCAAGTAACAAACTATTATTTTAAGTAATTGAAAATTAATCATACTACACTTTATCACTATTATGAATGTTGTTTCCGTACCCCCCAAAAAAATAAAGTTTAATTTACTTGTTTCATATGATGATATATGCAATAATCATGAAGACAGTTACACTGAAGTAACCAATGTAATTTCTTGGTTCAGACATCACTTCTAGTGGTGATACAGAGTGTTTCCCTCTGTGTTAATTCATACAACACACAAGACTGGGTTCTTGGTGAGACAGATGTGTTGAAGTTTATTAACAGTACTATTTATAAGATCTCAGTCTTTCACAAAGTCTGTGTTCCATGCTCACAGCTACATTCCATGACTAACACAAAGCACTGCCGACCATGTGCTCACTGCACTGACCCCATTGCACTGTGACTACTGTAGGTGAGGTGAGGAGTTTCTTCCTAAATGGTCATATGTCATGGTATCATCTAATAGTCTTCAAGGTAACTTTTTTGCAATCTATGCAATAATACAATAGTAATGGTGTTTAATCCTCAGGTAATCAGGGAATAAACTGAAGTGATAACAATGTATCTTTATAGCAACTACAAAACACAGTAACCAGTCTCAAAGTCTCCATGCCAGCGACCGGTCCATGGTCAAGGGGCAATGATGAGAGAACTGAAGAAATTGCACTCAAGTTCCAGCACTTAACTATGATCCAATTACACAACTCAAAAGTGATATTTATGGACACAAGGTAAGTATTGGATTGTAACAAACTATGATTCTTCTTCAGTCAAGTGTGGAACACTCATATTTCAGGTTGCCATATAAAGAATGGCAACGTAAGTGAGGTGCTGGTGACCCATGCAGTTTGCTGTGGGCTGCAGAGAGATAATCAAATTGCTACAGCTCTGGAGTCGCAAACAGGTCCAACACAGTAGTTTTTCATTCCTAAAGGGTATTTTGCTTTTTACAACAACTGATGATAGTTGTCAAAGTTACCTTTATGGAGTTTAGCTTTATATTGCAGAGTAATGAATTGAATTTTGAATTCCATCTGCTGCCATGGTAGGATTTGAACCAATGGTCCCAGAGCATTAGCCTAGGATCATATCCAGTGTGATTTTCCTGCTGTGGAGACCAAGTCAGTTATCAATGCGTTTACATGCTAATTTGCACCTCGAAATGGCCTAGAGGGAATATTGTCCTGAATATCTGGATTATTGACCCAGCGACATTACCAAGTCATACCATCACCCCAGGTAAAGGAAATTTCAAACAAGAGTCTATATTATGATATGGTTCCTGGCAATGAAATGGTATAAATGAACATGCTAAAGTCCTAGACAGTGTCTTTAAAATAATCCAAGATTGCTTTGAGATATGTTATATGTGATCAATCAGATACCCAGAAGAATGGGGCAACAGATAAATGGGAACATCAACATCTGCAAATGCCCCTCCAAGTCATTTCCAAACCTGACTTGGCACTGTGGCACCATTCCTTTGCTGTAGCTGAATCAAAATCCTCAAACTCCTAACCCTAACAGGACGTACCTTCATGGATTGAAGCTCTTCAAGAAATTGGAGAACCACCACAGTTTCATGGACAATTAGGGATGGGCAATAAATGCTGGCTCAGCCAGTGATACTCATTAAAGAAGAAGAAAATTAAATGACTGCAACTCTGGACAATGTTCTGTCTTGGCAGACTGTCGAGATAAACATATTCCTGATTGGTCTTTCTTCCCTTCAGTCAAAACTCATCAAGCCGAAAATAACCAATCAATATGATCTTCCCTTGATTTTCTACGTTGTGAAAATGTCACATATAAGTCAAGGCTTGAGCTTGTACGAGCAGATCAAAAGAAGGAAGTAGTTATCTGGTAATAGAGAACTTGGGTGCTGCAGAAAGAAGCCACATTTTGTCATAGCTATTCATCTTGCATTCACTGGGATATTCACAAGAATACCAGTGATAAGGGGGAACAACATTTTCTATTGCAAGAGAAAGGAACACTCAGTGATTAGCAAGAGGGATCCAATTGGTGGAGGTACCATGTTGAATGCTCCAATTAGATGATGACTAACAGTTAACTGCCAAGTTAATTTTAAAAAATTAAAGCAGACATGTTGACTGATTTGACCAGGCATTTCCCTGAGTAATGAATCAGAAAATGGCAGCCACCTACTTTGTTGAGTTGAAACAGGTGCAGTGCAAGTACATGTTCTGACTGCAAAGAACATGGCCCTGTATTTTAATAGATGTACCTTTCAGTATGTCAAATGTGCCAGTCTTTGAACCTAATAATCTGAAATTAGTGGTCAGTGTAAATTTTAATTACCAAATGTTGCCCAGTCATGGAACTGAATCAAATATTGGACATTCTGTTTTGAGTTTTGTAAGGACATGGCTGTTTGGCTATAGTCATGACCTTGCCTTTTCCAACGGCTGAAGGGACATGCTGTTTGATATAATTCTCCAGTTTTTGAGATGCGCAGCCTACATATCTAATGGTATATCAACACTGAAGTTCATTAGTCATTTGGAGGATGGGTAGAATGTAGTTTTTGGTTTGATGGCAGCAATATGTTAGTGGCAAAGACCATTCTGAATTTGCAGATGGCACCAAACATTGAGGTGGTGTGGTGTGGCAGGTACAAAAAAATTGAGAATTGGACTAGAGCAACTAAAAAGGGATATTAATAAGCTTGCAATGTGCCCATCTAGGTAGGACAGTGGAAGACAGAGATCTCAGGTACATATCACAAAACGCTATGCCAGAGATTAGTAAGGCTATTAGAGGATTACAACTATAAAAATAGGTTTGTTATGTTAACTGTATCAAATGTTGGATAGACCAAACTTACAGGTACTGAGAGAACAGTTCTAGTTGGCATATGATAAAAAGAATATCAAGGCAATGGAGAGGTTGCACAGAGGATTTACTAACACAATATTAGAAAAAAACATGTCTATGCAGATCAGGAAAGGATCAACATGCTAGTTCTCTTCCCTCATGGAAAAGCAAGGCTGAGAGGGTGACCCAATAGAATTTGAGACAATGAATATGAAGAGAATTTTTTCTCATGTGGGGAAGCGAGTAACTAGAAGCCATTAATACGAGATAATTATTCACAAATCCAATTGAACTTCTTTTAAAAACTCTATTCAAATAGTTATGAGAATATGTAACTCAGGACTACACAGAGTGGTTGAAACAAATAATATAGTTGTGTTTAAGGGGAAGCTGAATAAACATCATGGAAAAGGGAACAAAGACTCAAAATTATAGATTTAGATGAATCCTGGGAGGGGAATGACTGGAATATAAAGACTGTAATCTTATACAATTGTACGTATTATAGCACCATTATAAGTAGAAATTATAGTAAGAGATCAGTGGTAGAAGTAAGTCTTCAAAAAAATCAGAGAATATCGGGTTTTAACTCGAGGCATATTGGGAATAATACAGTTTCATTGCCAAACAGCGTGACAGGAACTATTAGACAATCATGGGCTCTGATTGAAATCTTACTTGACCTGTTAATTTTCATAAAAGGAAGAGAGCTTTATTACAAATGCTCACTTAATACTTTTTACAAATGTTCAGAACATCAAGGGTGCAGAATCTGTAAAAATCTATCATATTTTGTCTATATACAAGTGTTTTGCTGGATTATTTGAATTGCATGTTTGAAAAATCATTTAACAACAACTAATTCTATTTATATTGCACTGTTAAAACAACTAAACATTCCAAGGTGATTTGCAGGAGCATGATAAAGTGAATTACGGCACCCAACCATGTAAGGAGAGATTCGGTCAAATGACCAAAACTTTGGACAAAGATGTAGACAGTGAAAGTATCTTTGGAAGGCAAGCAATGTATACAGATGTAGAGCGTGGGCCTAAGCAAATGAAGGCAGGACCACCAATAGTGGGACAATTATGTTTGGGAATACACAACAGGCCAGAATGCGGGAAGCACAGACATCTCAGAGGGTTTGCAGATTAGAGATAGGCAGAAACAAGGCCATGAAGAGATTTGAAAACAAGGAGGATTTGATTTGATTTATTACTCACATGTGTACCAAAGTATAGAGAAAATTGTGTCTTATGTGCTTTATGGGCAGGCATACTATACAAAGGCATCAGGGTAACAGAACAGAGTGCAGCAGACAGGGTTACAGCTGTTGAGAAGGTGCAGAGAGACATATCAACATTAATATTAAACAGGTCCATTAAAAATCTGATACAGTAGGGAAGAGGTAGTTCTTGAATCTGTTCATACTTGTGTACAAACTTTTATAGCTTCTGCCTGACGGAGACAGTGGAAGGCAGTATAACTGGAATGGGAGATCTCTTTGATTATGTTAGTTGCGTTCCCAATGCAACAGGACGTATAGATGAAGTCAGTGGATGGGAGGTTGGGTTGTGTGATGGACAGTCTTCATAACTCTGCTGTTTCTTTCAGTCTTGGGAAGAACGGTTGCCATACCACACTGTGGTCCATCTGGGTAGAATGTTTTCTTTGGTGCATCTATAAAAAATTGTAAACGTCTTTATGGACATCCTGAATTTCCTTAATCTCCTGTGGAAGCAGAGGTGTTGATGTGGCTCCAACTTGCAGCTGTCCTTTCTTTAGGCTGTCATTCCAAACTGTGATGAAATTCTTTTTTTCCCTGCTCTATCCATTTGTACTCTGTAAGCCACAATTTTTACAATTGGCTGGCTTTTGGGGAACTTAGTGCTACCTAGCAATCATGGCAGGGCCTAATAAATTTTTTTTTATAGATCACTTATGAAGGTATGGGTGTACCTTTAAGAAAGTTAAAAGCAGCAGAACTACCGGACACAGTACCAAGTGTTCTCAATAAGGCAACAATGTATGTAACACTGGGTTGAACAACTCGAGTAGTTTGTTGCCTAGAGACAAATTCGAATCAGTTTAAATTATACCCCGATAAAAATATCAATTTCCAATCAAGTTTGAATTGAGTATATTGACAATCTTAAAATCCAATGCTCTGGTATATAAGACCAGGAGAAAATTGAACAGTTGAGAGGAGAACTGCCAAGCCTAATTATGTATCAGACTGCTTGGGAAAAAAAAACACTCTCTTAAAAGTATCTTTTTGATCAGTAACCTGTGACACAGAAAATCCTAACAAGGAAAAGAAAAAGACAGGAAGATCCGAAGACAAGAACCTACAACTGCCTGGTTTTGAGATAAGAAGTGCTGTTTTGTAAATCTTAATGGGAGTTTTATTGGACTAGTATTATAGAAGGGAAGGTAAAAAAATAGGTTAGAGAAAGAAATTGTAAATAGTGGTTACTTAATTATTCTTATATGTTAAGAAATAAAGTTGTTAATTTTTGCTTTACATTGTTCTTGCCCATTCGAATGTTTACTGATTACTGCATGGAATAAATCTTTTCTGTGTTGGTGTGTTTAAATTAAGCAGGAGAGTTTACCCCGTGTCGCAACAGTTTGGGGGCTCGAGTCTATGATTTGAACTGGTTTAGACAGAATTGAATAGATTTTGGGGTACGAAAAATCCCAGATTTAAACACTTCTAGGTTAGTGTCCTCGAACGCTAAATAAAACGCAGGTGAGACAAATTGTTTAATTTCGGTGATTTGTGGCTGATTAAGTTAAAAGTGAGAGAAATAGCTCTTAAAATTGCAGAAGAGGTTCTGGGATTTGAAGATGATTCTTAAATTTGCTGAGAAAATTCAGAAGGAAAGAAAAAGGCCATACTTTTAGAATTAGCAAATAAGTTAGATTTGGGTTTAACCATGGACAAAAGTAAAGCTGAAATTGTAAGGGAATTACTCAAACACTTAGGTGTGTCAGAGAAACAGACAGATGCAGTAGAGGTGGAAATACTTAAATTACAATTGAGGAAAATGGAGTTAGAAGAGAAAGGGAGAGAGAGGAAAAAGAGAGAGAGGGGGAGCAGCCCGAAGTCATGGTCCACATTGGCACCAATGACATAGGTAGGAGGAGCGCTGAGGATGTTAGGCAGGCTTTCAGGGAGCTAGGTTGGAAGCTCAAAGTTAGAACGAACAGAGTTGTTGTCTCTGGTTTGTTACCCGTGCCACGTGATAGAGAGTCGAGGAATAGGGAGAGAGAACAGTTAAATGCGTGGCTACAGGGATGGTGCAGGAGGGAGGGATTCCAGTATTTGGATAACTGGGTTTTTTTCTGGGGAAGGTGGGACCTCTATAAACAGGATGGTCTTCACCTGAACCTGAGGGAGGTTTGCTAGTGCTCTTGGGGGTGGTTTAAACTAACTCTGCAGGGGCATGGGAACCCAGACTGTAGCTTTAGGGTGCAGGACCTGGAGTGTAGGGAGGTTAGGAACATGGCATCAATTTCAAAGGAGGGTGCCTGTAAACAGGAAAGTGGCTTGAAGTGTGTATACTTCAATGCAAGAAGTATACGAAATAAGGTAGGTGAACTTGCAGCGTGGGTTGGTACCCGGGACTTCGATGTTGTGGCTATTACGGAGACATGGGTAGAACAGGGACAGGATTGGCTGTTGCAGATTCCAGGGTTTAAATGTTTTAGTAGGGTCAGAGGTGGGGGTAAAAGAGGGGGAAGTGTGGCATTGCTTGTCAAAGATAGTATTACTGCTGTGGAAAGGACGATGGATGAAGACTCGCCATCTGAGGTAGTTTGGGCGGAGGTTAGGAATAGGAAAGGTGAGCTCACCCTGTTAGGAGTTTTTTACAGGCCTCCTAATAGTCCTAGAAATGTAGAAGAAAGGATTGCGAGGATGATTCAAGAGAAGAGTGAAAGTAATAGGGTGGTTGTTATGGGGGACTTTAACTTTCCTGATATTGATTGGGAAAGCTATAGCTCAAGTTCGTTAGATGGGTCAGTGTTTGTCCAATGTGTGCAGGAGGGTTTCCTGACACAATATGTAGATAGGCCAACAAGAGGTGAGGCCATACTGGATTTGGTTCTGGGTAATGAACCAGGCCAGGTGTTAGAATTAGAGGTAGGTGAGCACTTTGGGGACAGTGACCACAATTCGGTGACTTTTACTCTAGTGATGGAGAGGGATAAGTGTGCACTACAGGGCAAGAGTTATAGCTGGGGGCAGGGAAATTATGATGCGGTGAGGCATGACTTAGGATGTGTGGCTTGGAAAAGTAAGCTTCAAGGCAAGGGCGTAATTGATATGTGGAGCTCGTTCAAGGAGCAACTATTGAGTGTCCTTGATAAGTATGTACCCGTCAGGCAGGGAGGAAAGGGTCGTGTGAGGGAGCCGTGGTTTAATAAGGAATTGGAATCCCTTGTTAAAGGGAAGAGGGCGGCCTATGTAAAGATGAGGCATGAAGGTTCAATTGGGGCGATTGAGAGTTATAAGGTAGCCAGGAAGGACCTGAAGAGAGAGCTAAGAGCAGCAAGGAGGGGACATGAAAGGTCCTTAGTTGGTAGGATTAGGGAAAACCCTAAGGCTTTCTATAGGTATGTCAGGAATAAAAGAATGACTAGGGTAGGAATAGGTCCAGTCAAGGATAGTAGTGGGAAGTTGCGTGTGGAGGCTGAAGAGATTGGGGAGACATTGAATGAATACTTTTTGTCAGTATTCAATCAGGAACAGGACATTGTTGTCAATGTGAGTACTGAGTCACAATTAAGTAGAATGGATGGCTTTGAGGTATGTAGAGAAGAGGTGTTGGAAAGTCTGGAAAGGGTGAAAATAGATAAGTCCCCTGGGCCTGATGGCATTTATCCTAGGATTCTCTGGGAAGCAAGGGAGGAGATTGCAGAGCCATTGGCCTTGATTTTTATGTCCTCGTTGTCTACAGGAGTAGTGCCAGAAGATTGGAGGCTAGCAAATGTGGTTCCCTTGTTCAAGAAGGGGAGTAGGGATAACCCTAGTAACTATAGGCCAGTGAGTCTCACTTCTGTTGTGGGCAAAGTCTTAGAGAGAATTGTAAGGGATAGGATTTATGAACATCTGGATAGGAATAATGTGATCAAGGATAGTCAGCATGGTTTTGTGAAGGGCAGGTCGTGCCTCACAAACTTTATTGAATTCTTTGAGAAGGTGACTAAGGAGGTGGACGAGGGGAAAGCGGTAGATGTGGTGTATATGGATTTTAGTAAGGCGTTTGATAAGGTTCCCCATGGTAGACTACTGCAAAAAATACGGAGGTATGGCATTGAGGGTGAGTTGGAGGCTTGGATTAGGAGTTGGCTGGCTGGAAGAAGACAGAGGGTAGTAGTTGATGGCAAAGGTTCATCTTGGAGTGCCGTCACGCGGTGTTCCGCAAGGATCTGTTTTGGGACCATTGCTGTTTGTCATTTTTATAAATGACCTGGAGGAGGGGTTAGAAGGTTGGGTGAGCAAGTTTGCAGATGATATGAAAGTCGGAGGAGTTGTTGACAGTGAGGAAGGATATGGCAGGTTACAGCGGGATATAGATAAGCTGCAGAACTGGGCAGAAAGGTGGCAAATGGAGTTCAATGTAGCTAAGTGTGAGGTGATTCACTTTGGTAAGAGTAATAAAAAGATGGGGTACTGGGCTAATGGTCGGATACTTGGTAGTGTGGATGAGCAGAGGGATCTTGGTGTCCATGTACACAGATCTTTGAAAGTTGCCACCCAGGTAAATAGTGCGGTGAAGAAGGCATATGGCGTATTGGCTTTTATTGGTAGAGGAATTGAGTTCCGGAGTACTGAGGTCATGTTGCAGTTGTATAAGACTCTGGTGCGGCCGCATCTGGAGTATTGTGTGCAGTTTTGGTCGCCATATTATTGGAAGCATGTGGAGGGACTGGAACGGGTGCAGAGGAGGTTTACCAGAATGTTGCCTGGTATGGTAGAAAGATCGTATGAGGAAAGGCTGAGGCACTTGGGGTTGTTTTCATTGGAGAAAAGAAGGTTTAGGGGTGACTTGATAGAGGTGTACAAGATGATTAGGGGTTTAGATAGGGTCGACAGTGAGAATCTTTTTCCACGTATGGAGTCAGCTATTACAAGGGGGCAGAGCTTTAAATTAAGGGGGGGTAGGTATAGGACAGATGTTAGGGGTAGGTTCTTTACTCAGCGAGTCGTGAGTTCATGGAATGCCCTGCCAGTAGCAGTGGTGGACTCTCCCTCATTATGGGCATTTAAGCGGGCATTGGATAGGCATATGGAGGATAGTGGGCTAGTGTAGGTTAGGTGGGCTTGGATCGGCGCAACATCGAGGGCCGAAGGGCCTGTACTGCGCTGTATTCTTCTATGTTCTATGTTCTATAAGAAAGGGAGAGAGAGAATTTGAACTTGAGAAGTTGCGATTTAGTCAGCAAAGTCAAGTTAACAGGATGGACATTAAAAGAGAAGGTAGCGATATATATAAACATGTCAAAACTCTGCCATATTTTGAGAAAGCTGTTGAAGTCTTCTTTATTACATTTGAATAATTGGCTAGGCAGATGGAATGGTCTGAGGATTTATGGATAATGGTAGTTCAGACTAAATTGGTAGGCAGAGCTAGTGAGGTATTTGCCACATTGTCATATGAGCTGTCAAGGGATTATGAAGAGGTTAAACAGGCTATTTTAAGTGCTTATGAACTGGTACCATAAGCATATAGACAGCAGTTTAGAAACAAAGAAGGAACCAGGTCAGACTTATGTTGAGCTCGCAAGAATTAAGCATAGTCACTTTGCTTGATGGGTGAACGCTTAGAAAATAGATATGATATTTGAGGCTTTAAGTGAGATTATTCTGCTGGAGGAGTTTAAAAACTCACTTCCAGAGATGGTAAGAATTCAGGTGGAAGAACAGAAAGTTCAGAAAGTGAGAAGGGCTGCAGAATTAGCAGATGAGTACAAGCTTCCGGCCAGAAGTTTGTCCTCTGAGGGATGTAAGTTGGGAGAAAGGGAGATCCTATACTACTAAACCAAGGTTAGAGAGCACTGGTAAGATTTTACCACAGAATTAAAAAGAAGTCCAAGAGAGTGGAAAGGAGATGAAAGGCCTCAGGTGCTTACACTGTGGTAAAGTGGGACACGTAAAGACACAGTGCTGGTCATTAAAGAAGGGTGCTGTGGTAAAAGCAGCTAAGCCAGTGGCATTAGTGAACGTAGTAAAGGAGACCCCAAGAAGAGCCGAGGAGCAGCAGGAGAGTGCACAGCCTCGGCAGGGGCTGGGTCTGGAGTTAGTATCTGATCTCTACAAAGAATTCACCTCTGTGGGTAAAGATTACTCAGAAAGACCAAGGGGAGAAGGACGAGACATTATAATTTCGAGAGATATAGGATCTAACCAATTGCTGATAGTAAAGGATGAGTGAATGTGCACTCTTTCTGATCTGTTACCAGAGATTGTGGTAATTTGTGGGATGATGGACAGAAATTTAACATTCCCTTATGTAAGATCAGGTTGGAATACCAACTTAAGACTGGGGAAGTTACAGTGAGAGTGATTGATAGAGTGTCAACTCCAGGAATTCAGTTTGTTCTTGGGAATGATTTGGCAGGATCCAAGGTGGGAGTGACACCACTTATTGTGGAGAAGCCCAAGGAAGACCAAGAAACTGAGGAGTTAAAACAGAAATATCCTAGTATTTCCCAGACTGTGTTGTAACCAGATCCGACTATCATAAGTCACAACACAAAGTGAAAAGTAAAGAGAAAGATGAAGGAGTTGAGTTTCAGTTAGCAGCTACCCTATTTGACGTAATGGTGCAGGAAAAACCTGAACATCCAGAGGGTCAGACAGAAGTGTTTAGTCCTGAAAGGCTAAGAGACTTACAACACCAAGATGATAAAAGATATGGATGGATGCATACTCTGAAAACGAGGCAGAGAATATTCCAGAGGGTTATTATCTGAAAGATAGAAACCACAAGATGGAAATGGAGACCACAGCAGGTTAGTGCAGAGGAGAAATAGGCCGAAGTGCACCAGACGGTGTTGCCTGTAGCATACAGACAGGTGGTGTTACAGGTAGCACATGAACTACTTGTAGGAGGTCACCTAGGGGTACGAAAGACTCACGCTCAGGTACAAAAACATTTTTATCGGCTTGGAATATACAAGGATATGGTTAACTTTTGCCGTACATGTCATACATGCCAAATGATAGGTAAACCATAGGCGGTAATAAAACCAGCACTTTTGTTGCCAATTCCCACATTTGAAGAACCTTTCATGCAGGTTATAGTAGTCTATGTAGGTCCCCTCCCGAGAAATAAAAGTGGGAGCCAGTATTTGTTAACTATAATGGATGATTCTACCAGATTTTCAGAGCAATTCCATTATGCAGTATCAAGGCAAATAAAGGTGGTAGAGGAGTTAGTAGCTTTCTTCACACGGAATGGGCTACCCAGAGATTCAGTCGGACTAAGAGTCAAATTTTACTGCTAGGTTGTTTTAAGGAGGTTATAGATAGCTTCAGTATACAGCACTTTAAATCTAGTGCATATCATCCTGCATCCCAGGGACCTTTAGAAAGGTGGCATCAGACCTTGAGAATTATGTTGAGAGTATACTGTCAAGATTACCTGAGTGATTGGGATAAAGGTATCCCATTTGTATTGTTTGCCATTAGAGATGCCCCAAACTAATCTATTTTAGTTCACTCCCTTTGAGTTAATATTCATTCATGAAGTGAGAGACCCTTTGAAATTAATTAAAGAAAATTTGACAGGACCAAAGTTGGAGATCTCACCATTAGATTACATATTAGAGGTGAAGCGGAGATTAAATACAGTAGGTGAATTAGCTAAACAGAATCTAAAGAGGGCACAGTGTAGAATGGAGCAGGTGGCAGATAGAAACTCGAGACTTGGACATTCTCCCCCCAAGGGGATGATGCGTTAGTACTGTTACCAGTGATAGGAGATCCCTTCAAGCCAGGTTTAGTGGTCCCTATCAAATTGAGAAAAAGTGGAGTCAAGTGAACTATTTAGGAAAGATGTCAGATACAAAGAAAAAGGTATCGGGTATGTCAAGAGAACATGCTGAAACCATATTACACTAGAGAGAAAGAACTGGAGGAGTGGGTGTTAGTTACTGCCCTGCAGAGTGAGGAATCAAATCCAGATGATGATATAGATTTTTGAGCTGCCTCAAAATAGATTAAAAGTGAAGTAGTCCTTGAGGAGTGAGATAGATTAGTAAGCTATCTGACTCAGGAGCACAGAATGGAGTTGAAAGATTTGTTACTACAGTACAAGGACATGTGTAAGAATCAGGTGGGGAGGACTAATGCTATTGTATATGAAGTAGCCATAGGGAATACTGCTCTGATGAAACAACACCCCTATCGGCTGAATCCTTTCAAAGCCTGACAGGTCCAGATGGAGGTGGAGGCCATGCTTGAAAAGGACATCATCGAACCAAGCCAGAGCGAGTGGAGTTTGCCGATCATCCTAGTTCCCAAACCAGACAGGACTCAACTATTCTGCGTAGATTATCGGAAGGTCAATGCTGTTACAAAATCGGATTCATATCCAATTCCTAGATTGGAGGACTGTATTGAGAAAGTCGGACAAGCCAGTTACATCACCGAGTTGGGCTTACTGCATGGTTACGGGCAGATACCTTTAGCAGAGATGGCGAAAGAAATTTTTGCATTTGTTACCCCAAATGGGCTACATCAGTTTAAAGTAATACCCTTTGGAAGGAAGAATGCGCCCGCAACATTCCAAAGACTCATGAACAGAGCTGTGGCTGGGTTAACAAACTGTGCAGTTTGTTTGGATGATGTAGCGGTCTTTAGTAAGTCCTGGAATGATCACATGGTACAGTTGGCAGAGCTCTTTCAACGACTACAAGAAGCAAAACTTGTGATAAGCTTAAATAAAACTGAATTCACGAAAGCAGAGGTGACTTGCTTGGAACATAACATCGGTCATGGAAGGTTGACCCCATGGAATGCAAAGACAAAGGCTATAGAGGAATTTCCACGACCAAGCTGGAAGAAAGAAGTGCTTTGATTCTTAGGACTCAACGGATTTTATTGGATGTTTGATCCAAACTTCAGCAGTGTAGTGGCCACATTAACCCATCGGCTGAAGAAGAACACAAAGTTTCGGTGGACAGAACAACGTCAGGAGGCATTTAACCATTTGAAATCGATATTAACCACCAAACCAGCTTTAGCTACACCAAACTTTTCAAAACCATTTAAAGTCGCCATTGATGCTGTGACACAGGAGTTGGCGCTTTCCTCCTCCAGGGAGATGAGGATGGGATCGAGCGGCCAGTTGGTTACTCTTCAAAGATCAACATCCCCCAGAGGAAATATTCCACAATCGAAAACGAACGATTGAGTTTGGTACCGGCCTTACAGCATTTCAATGTGTATGTCACGAATGACGTATCAGAGAAATTGTGTACGCTGACCACAATCCACTTACATTCTTAGAAGGTTTTAAGGATAAGAATATGAAACTATTTCATTGGAGTCTTTTGTTACAGACTTTTAATTTTTAAATTGTACATGTTGGAGATCGGAAGAATGTAATCGCAGATGCGATATCGCAGATTTAACAGTTTAGATGATATGTCTTTATTTAATGTACATATTTAGGTATATGGGAAGAGGTTACTGAGAACTTATATGGAAGTTATCAGTATGTTAGGATAATGTGTTTAAAAGATTAAAAAAGAAGCCATTTTTTCATTATGATGGTTCGTTTTTTTTTAAGGTGGGAGGTGTTATGAAGATGTGGGTGTACCTTTCAGAGAATGAAAAGCAGCAGAACTACCATACACAGCACCAAGTATTCTCAATAAGGCAACAATGTCTGTAACACTGGGTCAAACAACTCAAGTAGTTCGTTGCCTGGAGACAAAAACAAATTTGAATTCAGCCAGTTTAAATTATACCTTGATAAAAATACCAATTTCCAATCAAGATTTAATTGAGTATCTTGACAATATTAAAAGCCAATGACACAATCTGATGCTCTTGGATATAAGACCGGGGGGAAATTGAACAGTTGAGAGGAGAACTGCTTAGCCTAACATGTACTAGACTGCTTGAAAAAATCTCTTGCGCTCTCTCTCTTTAAAAGTATCTTTTTGATCAGTAACCTGTGATGCATAAATGACTAAGAAGGAGAACAGAAGACCCAGGAAGATCCGAAGATAAGAACCTACAGCTGTCTGGTATTGAGATAACAAATATTGTTTTGTAATTCTTAATTGGGAGTCTTATCGGACTAGTATTATAGAAGGGAAGATAAAAGATAGGTTAGAGAAAGAAATCATACATAGTAGTTAATTATTCTCTGTTATACTTTAAGAAATAAAGTTAATTTTTACTTTACACATTTCTTTACCACTCGAATTTTTATAGATGACTGCATGGAATAAATCTTTTGTGTTGCGGGGTTTAAATTAAGCAGGAGAGTTTACCCCATGTCGTAACAATCACTCAGAACATGTCAAGGATCACTGAAGAGCAATTATAGGAATCCAGTCAGTTCGAGCTTGTCAGGGTGTAAAAAGCATGCTCACTGCAACAAGAGTGTTAGAAGGTGTCCTAATGAGGTGATTAAAAGCCATTGGTTTGGTGTTGGGGCTTAGAAAAATGTCCCAGAAATTATATGATATTTCTGTGTGATTAGAACTCTTGAGAGATCCCAGGAGCTAGTGGATGAAACTAAGCGTTGCAATTAGGACTCAGTAAAAGTCCTGGGAGTCATGAGGATCTTAGAAAAAGTCAGTGAGCAGTTATTTCAATGCAGAGAGTGGCATGGTAGAAGCCCAGAAGCTGGACTTGTTTGGTGCAATTAAGCAACATTAGAGCTCAGGGAAAAAAAACTACCCTCTCTTTCCTATCGGAAAGATGTTGTGAAACTTGAAAGGGTTCAGAAAAGATTTATAAGGATGTTGCCAGGGTTGGAGGTTATGAGCTGCAGGGAGAGGCTGAACAGGCTGGGGCTGTTTTCCCTGGAGCGTCGGAGGCTGAGGGGTGACCTTATAGAGGTTTACAAAATTATGAGGGGCATTGTGGTGTAAAATTCCAAGCAGTGGAATGTGGTGAAACGGTTAAAAATTATGTCCCAATACATGTGTGAATCTAACCGGAATGGAGGTGTTGCTTAGTCCCGTGTGAATCTTCTTATCTGTATGTAACCAGAATGGAATGTGTTTTTTAGCCTTGCTCTGCTGTTCACATGAATGTTTATATCTGGAAAAGAGTATATCAGCTGGAAAAGTCTCCAGTTCGGTGAGTCTGCTCCGGGGTTACGTTTAACCGCCGAGCGTGGGTTGTTGGCAACCGCTCTACGAGAACTGACGGCTCCCAGTTTTGGTAACATGTAGAGTGAGTATAAGCCAGACCCGTTCTGGCGACGCTGCGGGGAATAAAATGCCCATATTCTAGCAGACTCGCCTCTTGGTCGTTTGTTCTGTGTCAGACTACTCTCCTACGAACCTGACCTTGAGAATTTTTTAAAACAGGCATGGATAGGGTAAATAGGCAAAGTCTTTTCCCTGGGGTCGGGGAGACCAGAACTAGAGGACATAGGTTTAGGGTGAGAGGGGAAAGATATAAAAGAGACCTGAGGGGCAACTTTTCCACGCAAAGGGTGGTATATGTATGGAATGAGCTGTCAGAGGAAGTGGTGGAAGTTGGTACAATTGTAACATTTAAGA